>NC_090935.1:101180749-101483780 GCF_040938575.1 Ambystoma mexicanum | reverse complement strand
CGCCCCCCCAGACTAAGGGACAGGAGGATTTCATCCACTCCTGGATGGACCTCATACCGCTAGTCGGTTACACACATCCTAGAGAGACCATCAGCATTTTGATGGTGACTTCCTGCTCTGTGCTCAATGGAAAAAATAAAAAATCCTTGCAGGCAGATTGACCATCTGAGTAACTTTGGGTTTTCTCCTTTCATTTGCATCAGCCATCTCAAGGGTTGGTGGTCAGTCTGAATAGTGAAGGTAGATCCACACAAGTGTGGTCTAAACCTCTTCAGTGCCCACACAATAGCAAAGCATTCTCTTTCTATTGTTTCCCACCTTGTTTCAGGATCCTTTAACTTCACTGCTGATGAAACAAATGGGGTGTTCCCTACCTTTCTCATCCAGTTGACTAAGGACTGCACCTACATTAGAAGCATCAGTCTGTACAATGAAGGGTTGGTGATAGTCAGGAGCTCTTAGGACTGGAGCTTGACAAAGGGCTTTCGTTAGACCTTAAAAGGCTTGATTGCACTCCTCATTCCACCTGACCTTTTTAGGAAATTTGGGAGAGGAGATGACATTCAAGGGAGAAGCTATGGTCCCATAGTTCTCTATAAAGTTCCTATAATACCCAGTGAGACCTAGGAAGGCTCTCACTTGGGTTTGAGTAGTAGGGGTGGCCCAGTTCTGTACAGTCTGTACTTTGCTAGGCAATGGCCTTATTTCACCTCCTCCTACCTCATGCCCAAGGTAGACCACTGAACTCTGACCAATTTGACATTTGCGTGCCTTTATGGTCAGATGGGCCTGTTCAAGAGCCTGCAATACATAACCTAGGTGTTCAACATGTTCTTTCCATGTAGGGCTGAACACTGCAATGTCATCCAAGTATGCCATGCAGAAGTCCTCCATCCCATTCAGAACTTGATTGACTATCCTCTGAAATATAGCAGGTGCATTCTTTAATGCAAAAGGCATTACCTTGAATTGGTAGAGGCCAGCTGGGGTGGAGAATGCAGTTTTCTCCTTGGCATGGTCTGTCAGGGCTATTTGCCAATAGCCTGACGTTAGGTCAAATGTCCTGCACCAAGTTTGTCCACCAGCTCATCTGTCCTGGGCAAAGGATGGGCATCAGTTGTTGTGAGTGCATTTAGAGCTCTATAGTCCACGCAGAATCTCAACTCTTTGTATCCTGCCTTTGGTACAAGCACAACTGGGCTAGACCATGGGCTAGTGGGGGGCTCTATAACCCCGAGTTCAAGCATCTTGTTGACCTCATTCCTTATGTGGGATCTGACATTGTCTGACATTCTGTACCCCCTGCTTTTGACAGGCAAACAGTCACCAGTGTGTATGTCATGCTGGCCCAAAGGGGTCAAGCCTGGTGAAAGTGAGAACAGGGAGGCAAACTGATTTAACAGTAACTTGCACTAATCCTGCTGGTCAGATGTGAGACTGGAAGAGAGATTAACTATTTCCACTTGCTCATCTAAAGGTAAGCCTCTGAGGAGGTCAGGCAGAAGTTCATTCTCCTCCTGAGCTGAAGCTAGAAGCAGAGCTCCTATGTCAGGTCTAGAGATATAAGCCTTTAAACGGTTGGTGTTAAAGACCCTGGGAGCCTCCTTAGGATTGCCTAAGTCCACCAGATAGTTCACCTCTCCAAGTTTACCCACAACCTTGAAGGGTCCTATCCATTTGTCCTGCAAGGCCCTCTGCCTTGTTGGGACCATAACAAGAACAAGTTGGTCTTGAGTAAACTCAACCATGTTAGCCTTCTGGTCATGCCAATGTTTGACCAGAGCTTGACCAGCCCTCAAGTTATCACTTGCCTCTGCCATCATGTGTGACATTCTCCTCCGGAGACCTATCACATAGACAGTCACTCTGACTAGCTTGGGGGAAGGAGCACTCTCTAACCCATCCTTAATCAGGGCCAATGGACCTCTGACTGGATGGCCATAGAGAGGTTTGAAGGGACTGAATCCTACTCCCTCCTGAGGGACTTCCCTATATGCAAAGAGAAGGCATGGCAGTAGAAGGTCCCACTTTCTTCTAAGGGGTTCTTCTAAAGCACCTATCATGCTCTTCATAGTTCTGTTAAACAACTCTACCAGTCAATTGGTTTGGGGGTGGTAGACAGTTGATAACTTGTAGGTGACTCTACAGGTTTTCCACATGGTTTGCATGTAGTGGGACATAACATTTGATCCTCTGTCAGATATCACCTCCTTAGGAAAACCTACCCTGGTAAAAATACCAAGTAGGACCTTAGCCACTGCCGGAGCCGTAACAGTCCTCATAGGTATGGCTTCAGGAGATCTAGTGGCATGGACCACTATAACCAGGATGAACCTGTTGCCTGAAGATGTGGGATGGTCAAGAGGACCAACAATGTCAATCCCAACCCTCTCAAAAGGAACTCCCACCACTGGGATGTGCAACATTCTTGGATCCACTATTGCCAGAGGTTTGGCAAGTGTGGCAGCTTCTGCAGAATTTGTCTACTTCTGTACCCATCATAGGCCAGTAGAAGTGCAGAGAGAGCCTTTCTTTGGTCTTCTTAAAACGTAAGTGACCAGCCAAAGGTAGCTCATGGGCTAACTGCAGAAACTGGAGTCAGTTCACTAGAGGTATTACAAGTCTTTTGTAGTCTCCAGGGGTTGACTCAGTTGGTTCACTGTACAAGAGGCCATCCTCCCAGTGTAACCTATACTTCCCAGGCTCAGTCCCATTGAGCTGAGACGTGGCCTGTTGGCAAAGACCTTCAAAGGTAGGACACTCTCTTTGTCCCCTACTGAAATCTTCCCTGTTGGGTCCACCTTCTGCCAGTGAAGACTGCAGCTCAGGATGGTCAAAAGGGTCAAGATCTCCTACCATGGTAAGATCCTCTTCTAAATCTGATTCCTCAGTATCTAGTTTGACCATACAGGGTTGAACCTCACACTCAGCCTCAGCTGGTGTGGGAGTCACAGGTGTGACTTTGGACAGTCTCGGAGATATCCTTCTGGGCACAGGAGTGCCTGCTGGTTTCTTGCTGGCAGATTTAGGTTTCCCCTTTGTCTTTTTTTGTCCTGCAATGGCAGTAAGTAAGTCCTGTGGACTTGGGGTGATAGTTTCCTCTATCATGTCTCCAGGAGAGCCTCTTGAGGTTCTCTCCCTTGCAGACCTTGTGAGCTCCTGCTTCCTTCTGCTGGAGGGCCTGGGGGACCTGGACACAACTCCAAGAGTTTTAAGGTCATTACCAACAGGACCCTCCCAGGTATGTTATTTTGCACACTTACAGGTATTCTGACAGTCATGTCATTACACTGGATGAGAGCTGGTAACTGGGGAACCATTTGCGCAGGGCCTCCAGCTAACTTGGTTAAGTGTTTGGGTGCCTTAGCAACATCCTCCACCTTGAAAAAACATTCATCAACCACAGTTATGCTGGCTCCAGTGTCTCTGATGGCAGGAGCCTCCTGACTATTCACAAGAACACTATCTTTGTAATACACTTTAGTATTATCTGGGATTGAGTTATAGATATCTAAGTTCTGTTTTTTTTTAAACAATTTTTATTATTTTAAACAAACAACACACCAACATTACAACCCTTTAGGACGTTCAGAAGTCAGTATCAAAACATCACATTATATAATCTTATCTTCCGCCCCCCCCACCTCCCCACAAACTCAAGTCGCTTCAACCATGCCATCTGCATGAGCGTTCTCAGGTATCTCAGTGCTTGTCAATTCGCCCGAGTCTTCCATTGTGTGAGTGACCTGGTGAGGGTTTGCCATTGAGGTCACCAGTTGCCTCCAGGCAATCAAGGGGCCCACTTCTTCTTCTCCCCCCCCCTAGTAACAGCTTCATACCAAACCACAGTTTCTACTTCCGCCCATTTCAAGAGGTCTGCCCACCATGACTCCACCCTAGGCCTATGGGCCGCTTTCCAGCACATCGCTATTCTGCGCTTGGCCAGGATATAGGCCAAGTCCTTCATCTTGCTGATGTGCTTTGAGTTACGTGGCCTGGGAAAACCCCCCAGCATGCACGCCCAAGCAGACCCCAATTCCAGCACCACTTCCCCACCGGCTATTTTATTCTTTATCTCATACCAGAATCTGTGCACCTCGGGGCAAGCCCAGAACATGTTCAGCAGCCCCGCCTCCTCCTCTCCACACCTGGGGCATTTCTGTATGGTCGAGCCTCCAAACCTGGCTATTCTTCCGGGTGTCAAAAAAGCTCTGTGTGTGACATACAACTGGATCTGCTGGAGTCTCGTGTTCCGGGACACCTTTTTATGGTATCTTTGAGCTCTATCCCACTGTCCATCAGTCATGGGTTCTCCCACCTCCTCCTCCCAATCATGCCTCAGTTGGAGCAGCTCCCTCCCCGCCTTCGCACTCAGGAGCTCATATATCCTAGATATTTCGTGCCCACCCTCCGAGACATCATGCATCATTTCCAGGGTAGCATCGGGTTCTTCCGGTAGCACCGTCTCGGGCCACCGCTCCCTCGCCCATTTCATAAGTCTGGTATAAGTAATGTACTGGCCTCTATGTACCCCTGTCTCATCCTGCAGCCTCTGGAATTCCACTGCCTCCCCCTCCTGCCATATATCTCCTAGGGTAGCTAGGCCCACCAGTTCCCAGTATCTGCGGATCCCTTTGAACAGTTGGAAATCATTACCGCATAGTGTCACCAGCGGGACCTGCTGAGAGAACGGATCTGGGTCTCCTACAGTTCTCCATGCTCTGCACCAAACTTCCCAGCCCAACACCAATAATCTTCCCATCCCCACTATTTTAGTTTTATGCAACCACACTGTCTCTCTCAGGAAGTATGGAGCTGCATCACTTTGCAAAAGCCTAGCTTCTGCCGAGTCCTCTGCGGACAACCACCTAGTCACATACAACAGCTGTCCCGCCAGGTAGTACAGTTCAAAATTCAGCAGGTTTATGCCCCCTTATCACATGTGTTCTGTAGCTTCCACAGGGCCACCCTATTCCTCGAGTTACCCCATATGAAGCCCCTGCACATACCCTGAAGTCTCGCGAAAAAACGTCTGGGGATCAGGTATGGGATATTCACAAAAAAGTGCAAGAGCCTTGGCAGGACCACCATTTTGAGCAGCGCTACTCTTCCCATCATAGCCAGGGGTAATCTGGACCAGAATGTCATGCTATTCTTGATTCCCTCAATTGCCTTTTCCGTGTTATGTTTGTGCTCTGTCTCTATCCTACGGTAAATGTTTATGCCCAGATATCTGAAAGTCTCGGTCTGCCAGGGTATCTGCAGGACGGGTAGCCTCCTCAGTGGGGTATTCCTGTACCTTCCCAGGGGGAACAGACTAGACTTCCCAAGATTCATCGATATGCCCGAGAGGGTGGCATAACGATCCATCACCTCCAGCACATATTGCAGATTCTCCTCCGGGTAGCGCAAGTGAAGGAGCATGTCATCAGCGTACAGTGATATCAGGTGTGTACCTCCTGTCGTGCGAATCCCCACCTCCCCGTACTGTTGCCTCAGGCAAATTGCCAGCGGCTCCAATGCCAAAATATACAACATGGGCGACCAGGGGCATCCCTGTCTGGTCCCCCTACTGAGTTGCCATTTATCTGGAATTATAGCTCCTGTTTTAACTCTCACAATCGGGGAGCTGTATAACATCCGGACCCACCTGGTGTATCCTGGTCCCATCCCGTATCCTCTCAGGGACGCCATCAACCATGGTCACCGCACTGAATCAAATGCTTTAACCGCGTCCAACGACACGATAGCCAACTCGCCCAAGTCTTTGTCGGCTTGATCAATGACATAGTGCAGCCTCCTGTGGTTGTCTGTAAAATTTCTACCAGGAACATAGCCTGTTTGGTCCGGGTGTATCAGCCCGCCAATCACCCTCTTAAGCCTATTAGCCAGCACTGCCGTGAGTATTTTACTGTCCTGATTAAGCATAGACAAGGGCCTTTAAGACCCGCACTCGACGTCCGGCTTACCCGGTTTCAGGAGCGGGATGATCACCGCCTCACGGAGGGATGCTGGCAGTTCCCCCTGCTCATAAGCTTCATTAAACATGGCCAGCAGCAGTTGGAGTAGCACCTGCTTGTATGTTTTATAGAACTCGCTAGGTAGCCCGTCCGACCCGGGCGCTTTACTTGTGGGCAGGTGTTGGATCACCAACTCAAGCTCATCCGAGGTGATGGGGGCATCTAGATCTGCGCGTTCTAGGTCATCCAAAGTGGGCAACCCTATGTCACCTACTGTTTCCAGTATTTCTTGACTCATATCTCCCCTGCATCCTCATATAATTGTTTGTAATATTTGAGGAACTCCTCTTTTACCCCTTCCTGAGTATTACAGATATGTCCTTCAGCATCCCTGACAGCTCTGATCACCTGGTGGGGTGTCTCATTTTTATATAACCAGGCCAATAGTCTACCCGGCTTGTCCCCCCACGCATGTTGCCTCTCTATACATTTCTTGTAGTTAAGCTTGCATAATCTGTCCCAGAGTCCACTACAGGCCAACTGCAAGTCCCTTATCTTGGCGCTATCCTCTCGGGTAGTCCCTTCACATTTTGTCAGGCTCTCTAGCTCTCTTTCTGTTTCCTGCAGTTCCCATTCACTACCCCCTAGGAGCCCCTTGGATTTTGATATAGCCACCCCACGCACCACCACCTTAAATGCCTCCCATACTGTGTCCACAGAGCGTACACTGCCCGTGTTGAGTTCGAAATATTCCTCGATGGCCTCGGTCAAATCCTCCCGAAATCCTGCATCCTGTAGAGCCTCAGCTCTGAGCCTCCACGTCGGGATTCGTGCTCTGGGGGGTTGATGTCTCCACTCTATGACCAAGGGCGAGTGATCGGAAAGTACCCGAGCCTTGTATTCCATGGCCACCATTTCACCTACTATCTCGCTGGCGGCGAACACGTAATCCAGCCTCGTGTGCAGATCATGTGGTGCTGCATAATGCAAATAACGCCTTTCCATTGTGTGCAACTGTCTCCACACATCCTCTAATCCAAGATCTATCAACAGCGTCTGCAGTGCCTTGGCTGCTGGCGCAGGCCTTTCTAACCTGTCATCTGACCTGTCAATGCTGGGGTTCAGGTTGCAATTGAAGTCCCCTCCCCACACCATTTCACCACCCACCAAGTGGCTAATTTTGCTATACAGGGACCTAAAATATGCCGCCGTATCATGGTTGGGGGCATACAGATTTATAATGTTAACTTCTCTGTTCTCCAGTAGCCCCGCCATCACCACCAGTCTACCTTCTGGGTCTGACGTTGATCTGAGCAACTGAAATGGTACATGCAGCGCCACCCATGTTATCACGCCTCTCGCATATGCTGAGTATAGACATCTAAGTTATGTTGTTCCCAAAGACCCAAGGACACTAAAGAAACATTAGCTGAGACGCTCATGGGCTCATCAGCTAGTAGCTGAAAGTTTCCACTGGTCATAGGTACTTCATCCACCTGGGAGAAGGCTATGGAGACATTGTCAATCCCTGAAGGTTTACCCTTACACTTGGGATCTCATTTCACATGGCCAGGCAGTCCACAAACAAAGCATTTCCCAAATGCTATCTGGAATTGGGGCTTACTCTGACCTCCATCTGGTGTGGAACCAGGTGGTACACTAGCCTGATTCGGTTTACCTTGAGGCTTACCCTGGTTATGTTTGGGGCCCTCTTTTGGATTGGAATTATTGGAATTCTCTTTTTTGTCTTTCTTTGGCTGTTTCCTCTCATCCTTCTTCTGAGTAGCCCAAGAATCCTTGTGAGTATCCCTGTTGGCAACCCATAAGCCAGCAGCCTTAGCTAGCTTCTTAGGATCTATCTCCTTTGAATCAGCCAAGTGCTGTCTAAGCTCAGGAGAGCAGACAACAACAATAGCCTCCAACATTACAAGATTCCTCAAACCTTCATTATTGTTCACTTTGTAACCCTTAACCCAACCATCTAAGTTTTTCAAACATTCACACACCCAGTTAGCCCAAGGGGTACCATCATGCTTTTTGAGGGTTCTAAACCTCTTGAGATACTGGGAAGGGGTCTTCCCAAACCTAGCTATTAATGCTAGTTTCACACACTCATAATCCTGTTTATCCACCTCCTCCAATTCCATTACAGCATCACTTGCAACAGGGGGGAGCCTAGAAAAAAGCCAAGGAATCAACTGATTCCCAGAGATACCTTGAATCCCATGATTGCACTCTAACATTGCTAACCAATCCAAAACATCAAGTTTAGTCTCATACTGTCACAAAACACAATAATAGGAGGAGAGGTCGACACTCTCCCCCGAACCACAGAAGCCGAATGAAGTCGACCCTCCCACCGTGGTTGGCACAGGTACCTGATATATATATAGACAGGACACCACGTGGCAGCCAGTGGGGGGAAGAGGGTTAGGGAGAGGTTGTGGACAGGGTGAGGAGTTTTAGGAACACCGGATAGAGGGTAAGGAAAACCTAGTTTGGATAGGACTGGGGAAGTACAGGGAAAAATCCTACACTTAGTAATACTTGTAACACCATAATCTGCAATACCTTGATTACTTGATTTCATATGTGGTATTACTGCCTGTTACCTGATAACCCATACCTTGAGAACATCTTAATACATGTATCTCACACACTGTATGTCATTGACATGAAACAAACAAAGCATGATTAGCAAATGAAACATACGATGGGAATACTCCCAAGATGAAGACATGACACATGGCCCCCTGGGCTGGTATATGCAACACTTATAGCAACTAACAAGTACAACAAGCACAACAATTACTTAAACGTGTAAAACATAAAGATTTGTCGAATGCTTTCCTTGCAGCATAACAGAAAAATATGCACAGTCTTTCAGTAGGTCGTTGTCACCATAAAGACCCCGTAGCAACCCCTGCTGGGTTGAAAAAATGTGGGACAATGCAAATTCTACAGACACCTCTGCGTACTGCCCACCATCTTGTGTTTTCGCAAAACATACGCCTAACAAACACTGGGTACTTCTGTGAGCATGCTCGTAATCACATGTGCATTTCATCAATGACCAATAAGCCCTTTCCGCACTTATCTTGTGTCCGGGAAGCTCCTGAGCCTTCCCGGACGTTGAATGCTGTTGCCCGTAGCAGCCGTGAAGATCACTCCTCTCCCCGCTGCAAAGTGCTCACGCACGCCGCCTCCGTGTTCATGCCAATTTCATAGCGGGCAGCTCCTGACTTCTCCGATTCTGCTCCAACCGACGCAGCTTCGACCTCCGAACAAAATAAGCCACACCTGCCGCACGCCGTGGGCCGCTCATAAACCGTTAGCAATCAAGATCAGCTGGCCCCACGCGCGCCCGGCAGTAAACTACCCAGCCTCCCAAGTACTGCTGGGAATTGTAGTTTTGTTGGCCTTTTTCAGTGTTTTAGCCCTCGGAGCCCAGTGTACACATGCTTGCCCTTATTCCTGACATTACCTCCTCTCCGAGGGCCCTTCCCAGGACCTGGCTTACCCGGATGTTGTCGATGAAATTGTTTAACCAACCTTGGAGCATGTACTGATTCCGCCAGCTCCCAGGAACAGTCCTCCGGCCCATAACCTGTCCAGTTAATCAGGTACCATAACCGTTGATTTCTTATTTTTGCATCCAGAATACTTTTCACTTCATACTCCATCTGACCTTCTTTCATGATGGCTGGTGGTCTCTTAGCAGTCATCCCTGGAGCTGCGGGTTTAAGTAAAGAGACATGGAATACCGGATGGATAGGTACATTTTTTGGCAAACGTAATTTCATCGCAGTGGCTGACACACATTTAATTATCACGTAGGGCCCAATGAAACGAGGCAGAAATTTTCGAGAGCCTATCAAGGCTAAATTTCGTGTGGATAACCACACCTTATCTCCCACTGCATATTTAGGACCTGCTTGTCTATGTCTGTCAGCTTGACTTTTGTATTGTCTTTTGGCTTGTTCTAGATTTGCCCGTGCCTTTTGCCTGATCTCCAGAAGCAACTGCTTTCGCTCTTGTAACGCAGGGATTTGTCCCACTTCTGGCAAATGTTCGGGTAGCATATTCTGCACTTGTCCATATAAACATTCATTTGGTGCCATTCCCAGGGAAGTGTGATAGGTATTATTGTATGTGAATTCTGCCAACCATAAAGCTTGTACCCAAGAATCTCTGCCATCTCCCAAGTACCCTCTTAAATATTGCTCTAGGGTCTGATTTACGCGTTCTGTTTGCCCATCAGTTTGAGGATGATAGCTGGTAGAGAGCGCACAGTTGATTCCCAGCATCTGACAAAAGGCACGCCAAAACCTGGAGGTGAATTGTGAACCTCTATCCGATATTATACACTTTGGTAGCCCATGCAATCTGACCACATGTTGCAAGAATAACTCTGCCAACTTTCCTGCTCCTGGTATTCCTGCACATGGAACAAAGTGAGCCTGCTTAGACATGAAGTCCACTACTACCCAAATGGTATCATAACCATTATCAGGAGGTAAATCCGTAATGAAATCCATCGAAATGGAAGTCCATAGCTGACTTGGGGTTGGTAAGGGCTGTAACAACCCTCTCTTCTTCCCATGCTCTGCCTTGTTACGTGCACAATTCTCACACAACCTTAAGTACTTCTCCGAGTCTTGTTTTACTGTGGGCCACCAGAAATATTTCCCTAGCATCTCTTGCATCTTTCTCAAACCTGCATGCCCTGCCAATGGAGAATTATGGCACCAGTATAATGCTTGCTTCTGTAATTCCTTGGTGGGCAAGTACAGTCTACCGTGATGATAGGGTAAGCCTTCCCGTAGAGTACGTGCGGGATGAGTTTTACACCATTCCTGCAGTTGTCTAACTGGTATAGCCTTCTTGACCTGCTCAATGATTTTCTGTGTAATAGCCCCGACAATTCTTTCAGGTGAAATAACAGTTTTAATTTCCCCTACTGAATTATCCACATTTTGTTGTCTAGACAAAGCATCCGCTTTTCCATTCTTACTACCTGGCCTGAATGTAACCACAAAGTCAAATTCATTAAAATATTGAGACCAACGTAGTTGCCTAGGGCTTAGCGATTGTGCCGTTGTGAAGTATTGCAAGTTTTTGTGGTCTGTTACCACCACCACCTGATGTCTTGCACCCATCAAATAATGTCTCCATTCCACAAATGCTAATCGAATGGCCAATAATTCTTTATCCGTAATAGAATAGTTTTGTTCACACCCTGACAATTTCTTAGAAAAAAAAGCCACAGGATGCAAAATTCCCTCTTCATCCTTCTGTGATAGAATAGCTCCTACTGCCACATTACTAGCATCAGTTTCCACCTGAAAGGCTCTCTCTAGTTTAGGGTGTCTTAACACAGGAGCAGTAGTGAATGCTGTTTTTAGTTGTTGAAATGCTTGCTCTGCCTCCACACTCCATGTAAATCTCACTGCCTTTTTTAGTAGTTGTGTAATTGGACTAACGATCTTGGAGAAATTGCCAATAAAACGTCTGTAGAAATTAGCAAACCCCAAGAAAGATTGTATGTCTTTTATACATTGTGGAGAAGGCCAATTCACTACTGCTTGCACCTTCCTTGGGTCCATCACAATCCCAGTGTTTGTCAATATAAAACCCAGAAATTCCACCTGGCTTACATGAAATGCGCATTTCTCTGATTTCACACATAATTGATATTCTTGTAACCTTTTCAACACTGCTGTTACATGTTTTACATGTTGTTCTGGGGAATCTGAATAAATCAAAATATCATCAATGTACACAATTACAAAGAGATCAATAAACTCATGCAATACTTCTTGCATAAAAAACTGAAAAGCAGCAGGGGCATTACACAAACCAAACGGCATGACAAGATACTCAAATAATCCAAACTTTGTTCTGAATGCCGTCTTCCACTCATCTCCCTCCTTTACCCGTATCAAATGATAGGCTCCCCTTAGATCCAATTTGGTATAAATCTTTGCATTCTTTACTTGGTCCAATAGAACCGAAATCAAAGGTAAAGGGAATCGATTCTTGATGGTCACCTTGTTTAATGCCCGATAGTCTATGCATGTGCATAGCGTTCCTTCCTTTTTAGGGACAAAAAATAATGGAGAAGAAACTGGAGAAGTAGAGTGCCTAATAAATCCTTTAGACAACATTTCATCAAGATACTCTCGTAGGTGTTCATTTTCCTTCTCTGTAAGGGCATATATTCTACTACAAGGTAATTTCGCCCCTTCTTCTAGTTCAATAACACAATCATAGGTCCTATGAGGAGGCAACTGCTCCGCCACTCTTTTGTCAAACACTTTTGCAAATTCCATGTACTGTGAGGGAATTCCTTTTTCCACTGCTCCCACCACTTGGGGCCCTACTACCTTCTCAATTAACAATGCTGTGGGGCCTGTTTCAAGTAACATGTGTTCTTGACATCGTTGTTCATCAAACCTTACTGTCCGTAGTACCCAATCAATTTGCGGGTTATGTAATCTTAACCATGGCATTCCCAGAATCAACCCAAATTGCGGGGCTGCTATAAGGTCAAAGGTAATTAGTTCTTGATGACCTCCTTCACAAATCATTTCCAATTCCTCAGTCTGTTGTCGTATGGGACCTGATGTTAATGTTGAACCATCTACCGACTGGACTCCTTCTACCTGCTGCTTGTCAACTACAGGTAACCCTAACTGAGTAGCCAGTGAGATGTCTACAAAGTTACCTGTGGCCCCTGAGTCCACCATAGCCCTAACCTCCTGTTTCGTCAAAGCAAAACATAATGTAACAAGAATGTAAAAATGGGAAGTTTTCCCACCCACCGTGTTTGCAATCCACCTGGGGAATCTTACTTCTAATGGGCCTGACACCTGTGTTCCCCTCAAGGCCGGCCCAATTCTTTTCCCGCCTCCTTCGAACTCTTTTCACCACTCTTCTGAGGGGTATTGGGACATGTTCGTATAAAATGCCCTGCTTGCCCACAATACAAACACAACTTATTGGACCTACGTTGTTCCTTTTCTGCCGCCGATAATGGCCCTCTGACACTTCCAATCTGCATTGGTTCTGCTTCACTTGCCCTTCATCCTCTACTTCTGTCTAGTCGTACAAAAGGTGCTACTTCCGGTCTCTTTTTATCACCTTTCCTTTCATTCATGCGATGATCCAACCTCAGCGCTAAATCTATCATAGCAGTACATGTGCTCGGTTGAGGCTCCACTTGTGCAATGGCATCTTTTAATTCCTCCCGTAATCCTTGGTAAAATAATACTGTTTGTTTGGCTGTTGGCCAGTCTGTCTCTATGACTAGCCTGTTAAACTGAGTTACATACGTTACTAGGTCCCGCACTCCTTGTTTTAATCCCAACAATTCCTTATCCTGAGCTAGAGACACCTCTCTGCGATCAAATAGCCGGCCAAATTCCGTCAAAAACCCATCCCAGTTATATAATAGGGGATCATCCTTTTGTACCAAGGGCATTGCCCATGCTGCAGCATCCCCGGTTAAATAAGAAATGACAAAAGCCGTTCTAGCCTGAATAGTCTCGAAGGCCGTAGGTTTACACAGGAAATGTAATCTACACTGTGTAAGGAACATCATGTACTTTCTGGGATCCCCCGAAAAACACTCGGGGGCTGCCAAGGGTACACTACTGGGAGGGTGGACAATTACCGTGGAATTCTGACTAGAAGAGGCAACTCCCATTGCACCTACCCCCTCCAAAGGAGTTCTCTGAGCAACCAAACTTTGAACTTGAGTCTTCAAATTATCAGCTTCTTGTCTTGTCTGAGCTAATTCTAACTGCATATCTTGAAGGGCCTTTAGCACATCGGCCAAAGGCGGAGGAGTCGCTTCCATTTGGATTGGGTGGTTTGAGTATCCCAATATGGGGGTGGCTTATTATGTCACAAAACACAATAATAGGAGGAGAGGTCGACACTCTCCCCCGAACCACAGAAGCCGAATGAAGTCGACCCTCCCACCGTGGTTGGCACAGGTACCTGATATATATATAGATAGGACACCACGTGGCAGCCAGTGGGGGGAAGAGGGTTAGGGAGAGGTTGTGGACAGGGTGAGGAGTTTTAGGAACACCGGATAGAGGGTAAGGAAAACCTAGTTTGGATAGGACTGGGGAAGTACAGGGAAAAATCCTACACTTAGAAATACTTGTAACACCATAATCTGCAATACCTTGATTACTTGATTTCATATGTGGTATTACTCCCTGTTACCTGATAACCCATACCTTGAGAACATCTTAATACATGTATCTCACACACTGTATGTCATTGACATGAAACAAACAAAGCATGATTAGCAAATGAAACATACGATGGGAATACTCCCAAGATGAAGACATGACACATGGCCCCCTGGGCTGGTATATGCAACACTTATAGCAACTAACAAGTACAACAAGCACAACAATTACTTAAACGTGTAAAACATAAAGATTTGTCGAATGCTTTCCTTGCAGCATAACAGAAAAATATGCACAGTCTTTCAGTAGGTCGTTGTCACCATAAAGACCCCGTAGCAACCCCTGCTGGGTTGAAAAAATGTGGGACAATGCAAATTCTACAGACACCTCTGCGTACTGCCCACCATCTTGTGTTTTCGCAAAACATACGCCTAACAAACACTGGGTACTTCTGTGAGCATGCTCGTAATCACATGTGCATTTCATCAATGACCAATAAGCCCTTTCCGCACTTATCTTGTGTCCGGGAAGCTCCTGAGCCTTCCCGGACGTTGAATGCTGTTGCCCGTAGCAGCCGTGAAGATCACTCCTCTCCCCGCTGCAAAGTGCTCACGCACGGCGCCTCCGTGTTCATGCCAATTTCATAGCGGGCAGCTCCTGACTTCTCCGATTCTGCTCCAACCGACGCAGCTTCGACCTCCGAACAAAATAAGCCACACCTGCCGCACGCCGTGGGCCGCTCATAAACCGTTAGCAATCAAGATCAGCTGGCCCCACGCGCGCCCGGCAGTAAACTACCCAGCCTCCCAAGTACTGCTGGGAATTGTAGTTTTGTTGGCCTTTTTCAGTGTTTTAGCCCTCGGAGCCCAGTGTACACATGCTTGCCCTTATTCCTGACATTACCTCCTCTCCGAGGGCCCTTCCCAGGACCTGGCTTACCCGGATGTTGTCGATGAAATTGTTTAACCAACCTTGGAGCATGTACTGATTCCGCCAGCTCCCAGGAACAGTCCTCCGGCCCATAACCTGTCCAGTTAATCAGGTACCATAACCGTTGATTTCTTATTTTTGCATCCAGAATACTTTTCACTTCATACTCCATCTGACCTTCTTTCATGATGGCTGGTGGTCTCTTAGCAGTCATCCCTGGAGCTGCGGGTTTAAGTAAAGAGACATGGAATACCGGATGGATAGGTACATTTTTTGGCAAACGTAATTTCATCGCAGTGGCTGACACACATTTAATTATCACGTAGGGCCCAATGAAACGAGGCAGAAATTTTCGAGAGCCTATCAAGGCTAAATTTCGTGTGGATAACCACACCTTATCTCCCACTGCATATTTAGGACCTGCTTGTCTATGTCTGTCAGCTTGACTTTTGTATTGTCTTTTGGCTTGTTCTAGATTTGCCCGTGCCTTTTGCCTGATCTCCAGAAGCAACTGCTTTCGCTCTTGTAACGCAGGGATTTGTCCCACTTCTGGCAAATGTTCGGGTAGCATATTCTGCACTTGTCCATATAAACATTCATTTGGTGCCATTCCCAGGGAAGTGTGATAGGTATTATTGTATGTGAATTCTGCCAACCATAAAGCTTGTACCCAAGAATCTCTGCCATCTCCCAAGTACCCTCTTAAATATTGCTCTAGGGTCTGATTTACGCGTTCTGTTTGCCCATCAGTTTGAGGATGATAGCTGGTAGAGAGCGCACAGTTGATTCCCAGCATCTGACAAAAGGCACGCCAAAACCTGGAGGTGAATTGTGAACCTCTATCCGATATTATACACTTTGGTAGCCCATGCAATCTGACCACATGTTGCAAGAATAACTCTGCCAACTTTCCTGCTCCTGGTATTCCTGCACATGGAACAAAGTGAGCCTGCTTAGACATGAAGTCCACTACTACCCAAATGGTATCATAACCATTATCAGGAGGTAAATCCGTAATGAAATCCATCGAAATGGAAGTCCATAGCTGACTTGGGGTTGGTAAGGGCTGTAACAACCCTCTCTTCTTCCCATGCTCTGCCTTGTTACGTGCACAATTCTCACACAACCTTAAGTACTTCTCCGAGTCTTGTTTTACTGTGGGCCACCAGAAATATTTCCCTAGCATCTCTTGCATCTTTCTCAAACCTGCATGCCCTGCCAATGGAGAATTATGGCACCAGTATAATGCTTGCTTCTGTAATTCCTTGGTGGGCAAGTACAGTCTACCGTGATGATAGGGTAAGCCTTCCCGTAGAGTACGTGCGGGATGAGTTTTACACCATTCCTGCAGTTGTCTAACTGGTATAGCCTTCTTGACCTGCTCAATGATTTTCTGTGTAATAGCCCCGACAATTCTTTCAGGTGAAATAACAGTTTTAATTTCCCCTACTGAATTATCCACATTTTGTTGTCTAGACAAAGCATCCGCTTTTCCATTCTTACTACCTGGCCTGAATGTAACCACAAAGTCAAATTCATTAAAATATTGAGACCAACGTAGTTGCCTAGGGCTTAGCGATTGTGCCGTTGTGAAGTATTGCAAGTTTTTGTGGTCTGTTACCACCACCACCTGATGTCTTGCACCCATCAAATAATGTCTCCATTCCACAAATGCTAATCGAATGGCCAATAATTCTTTATCCGTAATAGAATAGTTTTGTTCACACCCTGACAATTTCTTAGAAAAAAAAGCCACAGGATGCAAAATTCCCTCTTCATCCTTCTGTGATAGAATAGCTCCTACTGCCACATTACTAGCATCAGTTTCCACCTGAAAGGCTCTCTCTAGTTTAGGGTGTCTTAACACAGGAGCAGTAGGGAATGCTGTTTTTAGTTGTTGAAATGCTTGCTCTGCCTCCACACTCCATGTAAATCTCACTGCCTTTTTTAGTAGTTGTGTAATTGGACTAACGATCTTGGAGAAATTGCCAATAAAACGTCTGTAGAAATTAGCAAACCCCAAGAAAGATTGTATGTCTTTTATACATTGTGGAGAAGGCCAATTCACTACTGCTTGCACCTTCCTTGGGTCCATCACAATCCCAGTGTTTGTCAATATAAAACCCAGAAATTCCACCTGGCTTACATGAAATGCGCATTTCTCTGATTTCACACATAATTGATATTCTTGTAACCTTTTCAACACTGCTGTTACATGTTTTACATGTTGTTCTGGGGAATCTGAATAAATCAAAATATCATCAATGTACACAATTACAAAGAGATCAATAAACTCATGCAATACTTCTTGCATAAAAAACTGAAAAGCAGCAGGGGCATTACACAAACCAAACGGCATGACAAGATACTCAAATAATCCAAACTTTGTTCTGAATGCCGTCTTCCACTCATCTCCCTCCTTTACCCGTATCAAATGATAGGCTCCCCTTAGATCCAATTTGGTATAAATCTTTGCATTCTTTACTTGGTCCAATAGAACCGAAATCAAAGGTAAAGGGAATCGATTCTTGATGGTCACCTTGTTTAATGCCCGATAGTCTATGCATGTGCATAGCGTTCCTTCCTTTTTAGGGACAAAAAATAATGGAGAAGAAACTGGAGAAGTAGAGTGCCTAATAAATCCTTTAGACAACATTTCATCAAGATACTCTCGTAGGTGTTCATTTTCCTTCTCTGTAAGGGCATATATTCTACTACAAGGTAATTTCGCCCCTTCTTCTAGTTCAATAACACAATCATAGGTCCTATGAGGAGGCAACTGCTCCGCCACTCTTTTGTCAAACACTTTTGCAAATTCCATGTACTGTGAGGGAATTCCTTTTTCCACTGCTCCCACCACTTGGGGCCCTACTACCTTCTCAATTAACAATGCTGTGGGGCCTGTTTCAAGTAACATGTGTTCTTGACATCGTTGTTCATCAAACCTTACTGTCCGTAGTACCCAATCAATTTGCGGGTTATGTAATCTTAACCATGGCATTCCCAGAATCAACCCAAATTGCGGGGCTGCTATAAGGTCAAAGGTAATTAGTTCTTGATGACCTCCTTCACAAATCATTTCCAATTCCTCAGTCTGTTGTCGTATGGGACCTGATGTTAATGTTGAACCATCTACCGACTGGACTCCTTCTACCTGCTGCTTGTCAACTACAGGTAACCCTAACTGAGTAGCCAGTGAGATGTCTACAAAGTTACCTGTGGCCCCTGAGTCCACCATAGCCCTAACCTCCTGTTTCGTCAAAGCAAAACATAATGTAACAAGAATGTAAAAATGGGAAGTTTTCCCACCCACCGTGTTTGCAATCCACCTGGGGAATCTTACTTCTAATGGGCCTGACACCTGTGTTCCCCTCAAGGCCGGCCCAATTCTTTTCCCGCCTCCTTCGAACTCTTTTCACCACTCTTCTGAGGGGTATTGGGACATGTTTGTATAAAATGCCCTGCTTGCCCACAATACAAACACAACTTATTGGACCTACGTTGTTCCTTTTCTGCCGCCGATAATGGCCCTCTGACACTTCCAATCTGCATTGGTTCTGCTTCACTTGCCCTTCCTCCTCTACTTCTGTCTAGTCGTACAAAAGGTGCTACTTCCGGTCTCTTTTTATCACCTTTCCTTTCATTCATGCGATGATCCAACCTCAGCGCTAAATCTATCATAGCAGTACATGTGCTCGGTTGAGGCTCCACTTGTGCAATGGCATCTTTTAATTCCTCCCGTAATCCTTGGTAAAATAATACTGTTTGTTTGGCTGTTGGCCAGTCTGTCTCTATGACTAGCCTGTTAAACTGAGTTACATACGTTACTAGGTCCCGCACTCCTTGTTTTAATCCCAACAATTCCTTATCCTGAGCTAGAGACACCTCTCTGCGATCAAATAGCCGGCCAAATTCCGTCAAAAACCCATCCCAGTTATATAATAGGGGATCATCCTTTTGTACCAAGGGCATTGCCCATGCTGCAGCATCCCCGGTTAAATAAGAAATGACAAAAGCCGTTCTAGCCTGAATAGTCTCGAAGGCCGTAGGTTTACACAGGAAATGTAATCTACACTGTGTAAGGAACATCATGTACTTTCTGGGATCCCCCGAAAAACGCTCGGGGGCTGCCAAGGGTACACTACTGGGAGGGTGGACAATTACCGTGGAATTCTGACTAGAAGAGGCAACTCCCATTGCACCTACCCCCTCCAAAGGAGTTCTCTGAGCAACCAAACTTTGAACTTGAGTCTTCAAATTATCAGCTTCTTGTCTTGTCTGAGCTAATTCTAACTGCATATCTTGAAGGGCCTTTAGCACATCGGCCAAAGGCGGAGGAGTCGCTTCCATTTGGATTGGGTGGTTTGAGTATCCCAATATGGGGGTGGCTTATTATGTCACAAAACACAATAATAGGAGGAGAGGTCGACACTCTCCCCCGAACCACAGAAGCCGAATGAAGTCGACCCTCCCACCGTGGTTGGCACAGGTACCTGATATATATATAGATAGGACACCACGTGGCAGCCAGTGGGGGGAAGAGGGTTAGGGAGAGGTTGTGGAGAGGGTGAGGAGTTTTAGGAACACCGGATAGAGGGTAAGGAAAACCTAGTTTGGATAGGACTGGGGAAGTACAGGGAAAAATCCTACACTTAGTAATACTTGTAACACCATAATCTGCAATACCTTGATTACTTGATTTCATATGTGGTATTACTGCCTGTTACCTGATAACCCATACCTTGAGAACATCTTAATACATGTATCTCACACACTGTATGTCATTGACATGAAACAAACAAAGCATGATTAGCAAATGAAACATACGATGGGAATACTCCCAAGATGAAGACATGACACATGGCCCCCTGGGCTGGTATATGCAACACTTATAGCAACTAACAAGTACAACAAGCGCAACAAGTACTTAAACGTGTAAAACATAAAGATTTGTTGAATGCTTTCCTTGCAGCATAACAGAAAAATATGCAGTCTTTCAGTAGGTCGTTGTCACCATAAAGACCCCGTAGCAACCCCTGCTGGGTTGAAAAAATGTGGGACAATGCAAATTCTACAGACACCTCTGCGTACTGCCCACCATCTTGTGTTTTCGCAAAATATACGCCTAACAAACACTGGGTACTTCTGTGAGCATGCTCGTAATCACATGTGCATTTCATCAATGACCAATAAGCCCTTTCCGCACTTATCTTGTGTCCGGGAAGCTCCTGAGCCTTCCCGGACGTTGAATGCTGTTGCCCGTAGCAGCCGTGAAGATCACTCCTCTCCCCGCTGCAAAGTGCTCACGCACGCCGCCTCCGTGTTCATGCCAATTTCATAGCGGGCAGCTCCTGACTTCTCCGATGCTGCTCCAACCGACGCAGCTTCGATCTCCGAACAAAATAAGCCACACCTGCCGCACGCCGTGGGCCGCTCATAAACCGTTAGCAATCAAGATCAGCTGGCCCCACGCGCGCCCGGCAGTAAACTACCTAGCCTCCCAAGTACTGCTGGGAATTGTAGTTTTGTTGGCCTTTTTCAGTGTTTTAGCCCTCGGAGCCCAGTGTACACATGCTTGCCCTTATTCCTGACACATACATACCAATCATTTCCTTTGGCATACAGAGTCTCTTAGGGCTGGAAGACCTAGAAGACTCTAGGAGAGAAGCATTTTCTAGAGACCGTTTCTTCATTTCTGGTTCATGGTTCATCTCCATTTCTCTGAGCCTTAACTATTGATGTTTCATGGCAGTTTGTGCATCAATACTTTTCACTTCCAATTCAAGTCTCATTTTATCAAGTGCAATAAACTCAGGAATAAGTGTAGGACCTGTGGGGGTCCCTGTGGACAGAGGTTGTGCATTCTGTACAAGCAAAGGAGTTGTAGGGTTTCCTAACAAGGTCGCATCTACTTCTTCTAAAGTAACACTCTCAGAATCAGAAACATCAAAATCCACATTTGCTGGAGTGGTAGGTCCTTCTGACTCACTCTCCATGCTTTTTCCCATTAACTTTGCAACCAGTTCAGATTTCTTTCCTTTACCAGAGAGATTCTTATCCCTAAACATGGTTCTCAGAACCTCAGCAGTATAGAGTAAAAGACTCTCTTCAGTGTAGCTTTCCATATTTGACATGATTTCTCAGTTAAATAGAATTAGTGGTGTTAGCCTTGTGGTTAGTTGAACCCAAGCACTCTAAGTGTAATTACTCTACTTCCAAAACCTCACCGCTGTACACCAATGTTAGGCAGAATCCTGTACAGTGCCCTTAGGGACCACTACACACAATTAAGACTACAGGTGGCAATACAAGTTTTACCTTTGTTACAAGCCTGTACTACTATGTCAGAGTAGTAGCAGTGGCGGAGCAGCCAGGCTTATCTCAAGAGTATACGAGCAGTAGCAGAGATTACACAAAGGGACCACAATTACTGTGACTCAAGCAAACACTGACTCAAGGTTTCAGGTAGAAAAATATAAGTACATTTATTTTTAAACCATTTGTTATAAACACAACACTTCTATTAAACTTAAACACAAACCACACGTCAAATATACTACAACTAACCAATTCACTTTGTACAGTATGTCTGAAGGTAAGTACCCTGTGTTTGAATGAACCGGTGTTACGAATAAAACATGTTACCGCGAATATTATTGCGATCACTTTTTGACAGTTTGGTCCACTAATTAAACGCGTATCCGTGACATGAAATGCTACCGGGGCAAAAACACACTTAGCACCTGAGATACCCAGAGAGAGTTGGAGGCAAAAATCACAGGCAATATTTTGGTTATGCAGACAGAGTCGAGAACACTCAGAGACAGGAGTTCAAGAGTCAAAGGGCCAGAGCCAGGGTCAAGTGACACCGGGTGCCTGTTGCCGAAGATCACATAGTCAGACAGTTCACGATTCCACGTATCCAAGAGTACTTTGATATTGTCAATGTTTAGAAACAAAAGTTAGAAGAAGGAGGGAAGACAAGGGCAAGCCTTGGAGATGAAGAAAAAGGAGTTCACCCAGTTTCCTCAAGCAGAACACAGTACCTTATTCCAATGGTGCAGCTGGTGCCCTGGCAGTTGTTGCTGTTGGTTTCCCGCAGACCCACGATTCCTGAAGCTTCGTTGTGAAGGAGGACGTCTGAAGGGGGTCTGCACCACACAGTGATGAAGCCGGCAGCAGCGACAATGAATAAAAGGTGCGCTCCTTAAAAACAGGAGAGGCTCTTCAAATGGCTATCTGGACCACTACAGCAGTGTGCAGTGATTTCGACCAAGGAAGAGGATCCTCTGGCTGTGGAAGATGAGCTGGTTATCCCCACCAGGCTCAATGGAAGAAGACTCCGGACTGGATCTTCTCTTAGTCGTTGAAGGGTAGATAGCTCAGGACTGCAGCAGGGCTTCACCGGGACTGGGTAGTTGCAGCAGTCATCGTTCTCTCCGCTTCTCTTCGGTTCCTTGTAGTTCCAGTGGTGACTCTCTGACTTCGAGCCCAAGAGACCTGCCTGGCTGTCAATCACCGAGCAGGGGGGTTGTCCAGCCGGGACAACCACCTCAGCCAATCATGGCAAAGTGCGACTTGGGTTTCCTAGGATACCCTGTGCAGGGGGTGACTACACCCCTCCCTCACATTCAGCCCACCTAGACACCCAGGCGCCTTGAGGAGGGCTTCTGGGCAGAAGCCCGCCAAAAGACGCTAAAAAAGAAGGCGAACCTTGTTTGCCACGCAAAGTAAAACACAAGAAGGACTTTTACAAAAATAAATGGCGAATAAACCCAACCGGAGCCAAAAGAAAGACAATTTGGTCAAGCGGGTTTATGTTTAAGGCTAATATAATAGCCCAAAACAATACCACGTTTATCTAATATAATCGCGGTAGAAAAGTTAGGGTAGATACCACTGCCACCACCCTTTCCAGTACTCCATGGAAGATGGGGTGTACTGGATCTGTGGTAGATTGACTAAGTAAAGTTAATGGCAACTTTACCCTTTTCTGGGGGACTGTAGTCAGCCTCAGAAATGGAGTTGGGGGAAGTCTCAAAGAAAACCCTGTGCCACGGCACTAAAGGTGCTGTGTGACACACAAAAGAAGGGGGCTACTGAAGTGGTGTACTTCAGAGTCCACAATCACCAAAACAGAAAAATACACATGGCAAAACACAGATAAGAGTGGGGAAAAGCTCACACTCTTACCAAGTGGAAAGAAATAAACTCCAGAAGTCCAGGAAAGCTGCTGGGGGACTCACTAGGTGAGGGAAATTAGACATAAATGAGAATTCTCCCTAACAAGGTCGAAGTGGCTTACCTCTGCAATCCTCTGATCCGTGCATCTCTAGGGCCATGTTACAAATGCGCCTGTCCGCTGCAGCTTTCAGTTTTAGTGTTGCCATGGTGATCACGGCGGCATCCAGGATTGGACTGTGCGGGCGCGTCTCCAGTCTCACCTGCCCATGCAGATGGGAAGGCGGGACTGTTGATCACCATGGTCGGCACTCGTACGAGTGCTGAATGCTTAAACAAAATAGTTACCCAAATGGATGGTGCTGAGTGTAATAGCCTGCATACCCTACAGATGAAGCTGAATCTATTGGAAAACCCCACACGGGTCTACAGTTTCGTGATTTAATACGTAGCAGGACTGAGCATCCTGTGTTGTTAAAAAGTAGCCAAGCCTACAGTAGTGTGGAATGTTCTCAATCCATAAAGCCACAGTCCTCAAGGTCTGCACAATGTGAATCTGTAGGTAAGCCATCCTGTCTAGTATCTTTAGGAGGAATGGCACCATTGTGATTTGCCTATAAACCGTAGGTATCGCAGGGTCAAGTGTTTGTTCTTTATGGAGGGGGAGGGCCCAGGATTCCATAAGGTTACTTGGGATAGTGCCTGAGGTGAAATATGAATTGATAAGCTTAGAGATAAAGGGTGATAAGTCCCTTGCCGCGTCTCTTATAATTTGAGCAGGACATTTATCCCCTCAGCAGTTGGATGGTTTGAGTGAGAGTATTATTTATTCAACCTCCAGAATGGAGACTTTAGTGAAGTCAAACGAGATTCAGGTTTAGGTTGGGTAGGTGGTTTACCAGTTTGTGGAGTTGAGGTCAGTACGTTTAGTCTTTTCTTGGCTATTTTGTCTTGGAGTGTAGCAATTTTGTCCGTGAGTGCCTTCTGAATGTCAGAGCACCAGGTCTTATCTTTAACACAGTTTTCGGGTACCGGGATAGGGTTCTGTAATTCTTTTAGTATTGCAAAGAGTTCCTCAGTACCTGATTCGGCTTGCATTATCCTGTTGTTGAAGCTTTCTTTTTTAGATCGTCTTCTTTTGTTTTTGTATTTCGTGGATATGTTAATAAGGTTTCTTTTCTTAGTGATTTTAGATACGGTGTAAACCTGGCGTTTATGTGTGCTCTTGGCTTACTGTTCCTCATTTTTAGAGGGGCAATGGTGTCAAGTGCATCATTCATGACTTTGTTGAATTGTTTGACTAAGGTCGATGGATCTAGTTTGTCTGGTAGTGCGTTTAATGTGGGGAGTAACAGCGGTAGGAGCCTTTTGGAAGTTATGTTTTTTTTGTTCCTGGTTAACACGGTGGGCTGATGGTGCTAATGTTAGTATTACAGTTATAGTCAGCTACCCAATCAAGCATCCTACCCTTCTCGTGGGTTGGCTGAGTTACTTTTTGTGAAAAGCCAAGCTCCAAGAGGACATTGGCAATGGACGATGCTTGTGCATCTTTAGGATCATTGTAGCCCAAGTTCATTTCTCCGAGTAGGAGTGCCCTAGATGTGTTTTTTACGTTATCCGAGAGGATCATAGAAAGGTCCTCCTGAAATGAGCCAATGGGGCCAGGAAGTTTGTATATGAGATATATGGTGATGGTTTGGGAGTCAGTCATGGGCAGCTTGACTATGAGGGATTTGCACGAGTTAACATCTGGAGGTGCTGCTGTTCTCATTACTAGGCTAGCTTTAGCTATAATTGCTATACCTCCTCCATGGGAGTCAGCTCTATCTTCTCTAATAATGGTGTAGTTAACTGGCACAGCAAGCATCAAGGCAAGGCCTGTTGTCGGATGTAGCCAGGATTCGGTTATGACTAAGAAGTCGTAATTTTCTGTAGTTATCAGGTCGCAATTTCTGTAGCGTGGGCTACTAGAGACCTTGCATTAATGAGTGCTCCTTTGATCGAGTGGAGATAGAATGACTTTTAGCTAAGATGGGGAGACTAGGTACTTATTCAGTGGGCAGCCAAGTATAGGTCAGGAGACAAACAGTGCACTTGCTGCATTCAGTGCTAAGGTCAAGCAGCAGTCTATTGGGGAAACCGTGATATAGGTAGGTACATGGCTGTTGCTGTGGTGCACAATGAGGGAGATACTGGGAGGCCAAATAAAACTACAGTGAAGAGGCCGTGATACAGTTGAGGGAACGTTAAGAAAAAGGTACAGTGTAGCTTATAACCATGCACTTTGAGGAGAAGGTCACAGGTGGAATGTGCCTGGGGCAACAACCGATAGATGCAGCGTGTCTTGGCAGTGCGCGAACAGCGGCCTTGCATAGTAATATTACAGGCCGGCAAAGAAGTGAAACCGTGCAGCATACAACAACAATGCGCTTTAGGAGCGGGTCATAGTTCATACAATTGGGCCGTTATCAAGTCTGAGAGAAAAGATCATGCAGCATACAACAATACGCTATGGGCACAGGTCACATAGTACATTGCAGCGTGCCAGTGGCGACAGTGGATCAAATGCCTGGTCAGCCCATTCTCGGCCCAAATCATCCACTGGTCAGCCCATAGTGGATAATCTATGGCATGCAAATGCTGCTGCTGTAAGTGCCTGCAGCAGCATTTGCATGCCATAGAAAATGTCCTTGCATTACTGGGTCTAATTGACTGTTATAATAAGACAGAGGTCTGTGTCCTTGTGAAGTCTTCTGGGTGAGGACAGCCTTCATCAACTGACATTTTGACTCAAGTCCATAAAAATAAGTTGTGTGTTTTATGTTTTAGGACACCCGGGTGCATTTGAACCCCACTTTGTTGTAAAAAAAATGTTGAGGCTGCTTTTCTTCAGAGAGCATCATATGTAATGCCTTTAAAGCGTTTTTGTTGATGATAGATGGAAAATCACAAAAAACATACTGGCCAAATGCCTAACAGTGTTCTGAGAAATAAATCTGAGTCTGGTGAAAAAATCATGTAAACTCATACAGTTGATGATTTTTACAAAAACGGTATTGTTCAAATGCCCTAGAAACAATGATGCTCTCTGAAAAAATCCACCTCTCAATATTTCTAAACAAAAATGATGTTTAAATGAACGTGGGTGCCCTAAAACATAGAGAAAACAAAACTTTCTTTATGGCCTTGAGTCGAAGGTCATGATTTTTGGGAGTCAACTTTTGTTTCTGAGTGATGTTTGTGCATCACATGTGCCGCTTTCCCATAATGGGCAGTCTTACATAAAATCAGGCCTGACTGATGATGTGCGAGGCCCCATTTCAAAATAATTGTTGGGGGGGCCACTCTTTGGAGGCGAAAACTGTGTGAGGCGCCCTTGTGGTGCATACATTATAATAAAGACAAGAAAATATACCCAGCGGTTAATAGCCATCAATTCTCACGAGACTGCCAGGCAACAGGGAGCTGAAACACTATATACCTACTGATAATCATCTTGGTTCCTTTTAACACCAGTTCCTCCTCATCGTGGATGGGCAGCTTAGCATAGTACAGATCTTACCACTGTTGAGAGCTAGTAGGCCATCTTATCCTAGTGTTATTGACTTTTCATAGAGACAAATCAGTTCTTCCATGGGATGGCCATCTTTGCATAGCACAGATCCTGCCACTGTCGAAGGCTAGCATTCCATCTTCTCTGAGCTATCCTAGTGTTATTGACTTTCCATAAAGAGAAGCATCAGTTCTTCACGTGGGATGGCTATATTAACAAAGTGCAGAACCTGCCGCTGTCGGGGGCTAGTTGCCCATCATTATACAAGATATCTTAGTGTTATTGACTTTCCATTGCGGGAGGTACTGTCACGGTGCTTGCCTCCAGACATCGGGAGCAGACCAGCCTGCCCCAGGTACTAGCACCTATGGAGACCTTTAAGGCCCCAAAGGATTGCCTAAGGGCTTCCTGGACTCATTCCTGGCACTGTTGGCGTCAGGCTCATACTGCCCTCTCAAGCAAGGCGATTTGCAGGGGAAGAGGAATCACGTGCAGGCCAGTCTGAGGCATGCTGGAGGGACTACTTTACCTCGGACTAGTTTGATAGGGTGTGATTGGAGGGACTAATTCACCTTGGGACTACTTCTTGAGGCTATATAAACCACACCCTCAGAACAGAACATGCTTCGCGTTATTTTGCACTCCTGCAGTGTAACGCTCACCGTGTCTGCTAGCTTCAGCCTGGTCTTCAGCCACGCCCATCCAGGTCTTCACAAACCGCTATAACACAAGAAACCCCAAGCGGGGAAAAAGTTCACATGGAAGAGTACTATATTAATTTAAGTACCCAATTATAGGAATAGAGGTGGAAAAGAAAAGGGGCCCAATCATAACAAATTCATATTTTCATATTTTAATAATCATCACAGACCATTATAAAATTACATAATATATAAACATCAAAACAACAATAAAATGGATGAATTAATTTTAGTGTAAAATACTTATCAAATCTAATACATTAAACCATTCAATCGCAATTTAATTACCACAATTCATGACCCAGTATTAATCAAGGTAAAGCATCACTATCTCACATTTTTAAATTTCATTTGAATAATAAAGATGCTGTTGAAAAAAAGGGATTGTTGACAATGGAATAAAGTGCTAAGTGCAAAAAAGTGCCGCTGCCTGTAAGGAAGGAAAGGAATGGAGAGGAGAAAAAACAGAACAAGGCTCTTACCTGACACTCCATCTCGATCGCTCTGGAGCCTCTGCATCTACCGAACAGGAAAGGAAACACCAGGTTAGCCACGCAGAGCAAAGGACCACCTTAAAGACATTGCAATACTGCACAGTGCTAATACTCACTAGAAGGCTGCTCACTCTTGAGATCCATTGAAGCACCATCACGCGATCGCTGCTCCAGAGCTGCCGCACCTGCCGAACAGAAAAGAAATCATCAGGTTAGCAGCGCAAAGGGAAAAGGCCTCATTAAAGACATTTCAATCTTACGCAGCGCTGGTACTCACCCGAAAGCTGCACACTCTTGCGGTCCCTCGAGACACCATCACACGATCGCCGCTCCAGAGGCACCGCACCTGCAGAATAGAAAAGGAACAGCAGGTTAGTTGCTCAGAAGAACAACACCATATGTTAAGACATTATCGCATCCGCTAGCGTGGAAGCTCACCTTGGAATTCTACTCACCATTTCAGAGAGGAGTCATGCTTCATTAGGTGCACCAAAGGGGAACCTGCAAAGAAAAAGGCACAAGAGTGAACTTTGGGCAACTTGAACTCTAAAGAAATCCGGAGTATTGGTATAAAGACTTACCCATTGAGTCATAGTTGTCTGGAACTCTTCAGAATATGCAGGATCAGTGAAGTAACTAGATCCTTGAACTGCTACGCACCCCTGCATCAGTCGCAGGATGGAGAGTCTGCCATTCATAACACTAAGGTGAGACATGGTAGAGGGGTGCATGAGGAGATCACGGGAGGTGGAAGTCGGTCCTCCTCCTTACGAATAGTTAACATTTAATTTCAACATTTTAGGCAAATCTTCTTCTTCCGTGACGGAACGGCAAACCAGGGAGGGCACGTGGAGCCATTCATCACTCCGCTACGTGTGACGCTGGTGAAGACAGTTACCGTACATCTCCGTCCGGCGCCCCTGTGGAGACCAGGTGAGCGTAACAGATACATTTTCCAGGTGGGATGGCCATATTAACATACCATGTATCCTGCTGCTGTGGAGGGCTAGTAGTCCATCTTATTCATGATATCCTAGTGTTATTGACTTTCCATAAAGAGAGATAGGTTTTTCAGGTGGGATAGCCAACTTAACATAGCACAGATCCTGCCGCTGTTGAGGGCTAGTAGTCCATCTTATCCAAGCTATCCCAGTGTTATTGACTTGAGATAGAGAGGTTCCATTTATTCAGGTGGGATGGACATATTAACATAGCCGAGACTCTGCCACTGCGAAGAGCTAATATTCCATCTTTTCCAAATGTTATTGACTTTCCATAAAGAGAGATCAGTTCTTCAGCAGTGATGGGCATATTAATATAGCACAGATCATGCCGCTGACGAGGGCTAGTATCCATCTTATCCAAGATATCCTAGTGTTATTGACTTTCGATGGCGAGAGATCAGTTCTTCAGGGGTAAGAGCTATATTAACATAGCACAGATCATGTCACTGTCAAGGGCTTGTAGTCTATCTTATCCCAGCTATTCTAGTGTTATTTACTTTCCATAGAGAGGGATCAGTTCTTCAGGAGGGATGGACATCTTAACATTGCAAAGATCCTGCAGCTGTCACCGGCTAGTAGTCCATCATATGCGAGCAATCTTGGTGTTATTGACTTGCCATAGAGAGATATCAGTTCTTCAAGTGAGATGGCCATCTTAACCTATCACAGATCATGCCTCTGTTGAGGGCTAGTAGTCCATCTTATCCAAACTGTCCTAGTGTTATTGACTTTCCATAGAGAGGGAGATCAGTTCTTTAGATGAGATGGCCCTCTTAACATAGCACAGATCGTGCTGCTGTCAAGGTCTTACAGTCCATATTATCCCAGCTATCCTAGAGTTATTGACTTTCCATAGAGAGATCAGTTCTTCAAGTGGAATGGCCATCTTAACATTGCACAGATTGTGTCGCTGTCAAGGGCTAGTAGTCCATCTTATCCACGCTATCCTAGTGTTATCAACTTTCCATAGAGAGATCAGTTCTTCAGGAGGAATGGCCATCTTAACATTGCACGGATCCTGCCGCTGTCAAAAGCTAATAATCCACCTTATCCGAGTTATTCTAGTGTTATTGAGTTGACACATAGAGAGATCAGTTCTTCAGGTGGGATGGCCGCCTTAACTTAGTACAGATTCCGCTGCTGTCGAGGGCTAGCTGACCACCTTATCCACGTTATCCTTGTGTTATTGACTCTCCATAGAGAAAGATCAGTTCTCCAGGTGGGATGGCCATTTGAACATAGTACAGATCATGCTGCTGTCGAGGGCTAGTTGTCCTTCTTATCCAAGCTACTCTCATGTTATGGACTTTGCACAGAGAAAGATCAGTTATTCTTGCTGGATGGACACTTTAACCTATTACAGATCATGCCACTGTCAAGGGCTAGAGGTCCATCTTATCCAAGCTACCCTAGTGTTATTGACTTTCCAAGACAATGGGCCTCATTACAGGTCCGCGGTAACCCTGCGGGTCCTACCGGAGGGTTGCCATTGGACCCATAATCATTTACTGATGCCTGACTTCCCGGTGCCACCGGCTCATCATGAGTCTGGTGGCCGGGAAGTCAGGCTGCGGTATATTTGTTAATCCCCATTCCTATAGAGTCCTGTGGGATTCTATGGTAGTGGGGGCACGGGAGCACCTGCACCGTTAGCAATGGTGCTGCTACTCCCGTGAAGAGTCTGCCTACCGTGGCCACTGGGCCCGGCAGGGTCGGATCTGTTGGCCACAATGGCTCCTACAGGCAGACTTGCAGTTTGTCAGTCTGGAAAAAAGGGTGCTGGTGAGCTTACCGGCACCCTTTTTTCCGGACCGGCAAACTTATAATGAGGCCCAATGCCTATCGTTTATTCGTAGTTGATGTTCTTTCGATAGAATTCCTGGAAGCCATGACCAGTCATAGTCCACCTTTGATTACATTTGTTCTGTCTCTGGCAGTTGGACCCTGTGTTTTGAGTTGTCTTTCCCAATATATGAAATCTTTAAGTCTGTTCCATATTTAAAGTCGTTGAGCTTCACCTTATCCTTTTCCATTGCCACTCCTATTATTCCTCTCAGGTTATTGCATGGCACAAGGTCATACCCCATTTGTCTACGTGCCTCCAATTCTGCAATTAAAATGGCATATACAACTTTTGACAGTGTTTTAATTGCGTTTATACCGTTTGCATCTAGACAAAAAAGTTTACTTGTTCTATATACTTAGTTGAATAAAGTCTTAGACATGGCATCTCTCTAGATAGTGCTATGATATTTGAACAACTTAAAACACCTTTTTCCTTTCTACAAAAAAACTCTAGTATTAAGTATGTGTATATATTCTGAGTTTTATTTATTTGGGATATTCTAGCGACATATGAGTTTTGTTGTACCTCAAATCTAACTGATTCTTTGCTGTGTAAATGAATTGCTGAATTCCACACTGATTTTGAGTATGAACCAGGAGTCAAGTTATTTTGAGTAGAGATTATGCATCTGGTAATAGCATCAGAACAGTGTTCTCTTTCTCTACTGGTTACATGTCCAACTTCTCAACAACTACGATTTCATCCTGATGCATGTCTGTGGTGCTTCAGTGTCCCCATTCCTGTGGAGTCGGGAATGGGGATTTACTGTTCCGCGCTCATGATACCCTGGTAGCCCAAGGATATCAGGCAGAGGAAACGGTACAACAAAGTTACTGCCAACCTCGTAATGAGGCCCATTGTTTTTATGCCTGTAACTGTTTCTACTGTCTCCTCTGCTGCAGTTTTCTCTCACATATCAACACTCTTTTGTAGGCTTGGTAAATTTAGCTTTTGTCTGATTATATTAGACAGAGGTTGTTCCATATTTTCTAACATTAATTTAATTTCCCTTACTATCCGTGTATGACATTTCATCTCATCTCTGATATTGTCATAGTGATCGATGAATGAACTAATCATTAAATTAAGTGCTGAGATTTTTGAAGCCGTCAATTGTATTTGTTCATCAGCATCCTTTAGCGTATAACGTAAGCATGAAATATCAGAGGTAACACCTGAAAAGTCTAAACCAAGGGTGTTCCTGAGCATGACCTTGTTTGAATCTGGCCATTTGGTTCTGTCTGTGCTGTCATCAAATCAAAAGACACTACTTCAGCTATATTTTGCTGGTTCAGAGGTATTAACTTTCCATCAATTTCTTCAATTTTAAGCATGCTTAGATTAGTCTTGGTAATGTATTTCAAAACTTTAATTTGTGTTAAGCTTTATTTCTGTACGTGTACCTTTTGTGGGGAAGGAGAGGTGATTCTATTCCCCGGAGTCATATTTAGAGATTGCATGACCCTTGATTCTTTTGGAGAGTCAGCCATATTGGCCTTCTTACAAGCAGGTTGGAGAACCCTGTCACGTACCGCCTTCTCGATGGATTGAGAATTCACAGTCGTATTATCATTCATCATATGTTTAGTGTTTATATTTATGATGTAACTATGAGGTGCATCCAAGCAGCTAGCTACCTCAGAGTTAAATGTACTTTCTGCCTGTAGCTGCACTCTCTCACTCTCCATGCAGTGCTCTGGGCTGTAAAGGGCTTCTTCAACAGTCTCATAGTTCTGGGTGTAACCCTGTTCACCTTTCCCAGGGAGACAGCAGCTCACACCTAGCAGTCCACTCTGCCGGTCACTGCACTCGCCCTCTCTCCACCTATTTATTTGGATACTAGTGAGAGCTTCAACAGGAAAATCATTGCATGTCATGTATGGCTGAGTGGGCCTTCCCATGCATGGGGCCTTAGATTTTTAGAATCATCAAAGCGGCTTGAACATGAGAGTTTGTGTAACCCAAACACTATTGTTCTAGGGGGGTTAAGAGACTAGCAAGAAAGAGACTTGTAAATGCTATTCAATGAGGGGGGTAGAACTCTCTCCTCTCCTCTGCAGGTGCCTCCCTCTGGAATGGCCTCTCTGCCTCTCTCTGCCTTGAGCGGGATCTCCCAAAATTCCGGAAGATCCTCAAGACATTGCTTTTCTCATCTTCCTTCTCGCCCTCTCTGCCTTGTTAAGCCTTCCTTGCTCCTCTGTCTACTGACTGGATGCTCTGTGCCCTCTGAGTCGTACAGGACACCAGGCCACCCCCTGACCAGTCTGCATGCACTTGCCGCCTAGCCCACCTTGCACTGCCACCTGGCTAACCTTGCACTATCATGCTGGGATCGCCCCATGTAGTCACAGCCTTCCTTGCACTTAACTCAGGGCCCTGCTGCTCTAGGTACACTTTTCCCTATACCCATACAATTCTTGTTGCGCACTTCCATGATCTAAATGACACTAGGGCTTGTAAGATAATTTGTCCTGTCCTCCCTTTGTTCCCTCCCCTTGCCTGGTTGCGTCTTGAAACACTGGTGTATATGCCCATAATAAATAACAAACCGATTAATCAATCAAATTAATCAGCAATGTATACAGCTTTTTACTGGAGGTAAATCTCTAGCTTTCCACTCATATTAGGCCGTTTTCGGTGCTATTACAGCTGGTGGTAATAGTGCCCCCCAACTCCATTGGGTCCTATGGATCCAATGAGGAATTGGGATTTACCACCCCTGCAACTCGGGATCCGGCGCAAATTGGGTCAGACAGAGTTGCAGTAATGCTAATTGCATTGGGTGGTATCCCGGCGCAATTAGCACTGGGATACCACCCATGTCTTGATGGGGCCCTTAGTTTATCCCATCAACATTTTAGAAACTCAACTTGGTTGCCAGTGGTACTGCCAACATGTGTTTCACCCAATCATGGCTTTTTCAAGGCTGCAACTATGGCACTCTTAATTAATAACTGGAATCAATCACCAAATTCATAACAACGCAATGAAAAGTGGTAACGTTTTCCCGAAGACAATTACAAATAGTTAAATTTGTATGTTAAGTTTACATATGGATGATGAACAAACTCAAGATTCTCCAAACAAGTCTAATAATAAATAAGGTGATTGTGCAAATTAAAACGTATGTAGATATTGATTTACTCTATGTGCATGAGCACGCTGTGTTGTTATTATTCTCAAACCCATGTGTAATTTACCTGGAATTTCCAAGGTATCTGTGAGATAGCTTGCTTTCCACTTTGCTAGTATTTGTAATATTGTTAAACTAAAGTCCATGGACCTCATTATATGTTTGGCGGTCCAGAAATAAGGGTGCTGGTAGCAACGTACCGGTACCCTTTCCGGACCGCCAAACTGCACGTTTGCCAATAGGGGCACAGAACTCCCGGCAGGCCTGACCTGCCGGGAGTGCCAGCCCCTACAAGCAGTGTTTTCACTGAAGCACCTGCACAGTTAGCAACAGTACCACTGCTTCAGTGACCCCATTCACGTGGAGTCCTAATTATATCCTGGTGGCACCGGATATTATGCAGGTAGTGGGAACGGTTTTAAGGGTTTTCAAGTAACCCACCACCTACCAGCGGGTTTTACCAGCAACCCTGTCATGAGGACACATGTGACCTAAATCAAATAATTTAGTCAGTATTGAAAAAATATATATATATATATATATATATATATATATATATATATATATATATATATATATATATATATATATATAATACATGGCCACGGTAGTGGCCATGTAGTTATGGTTAAGTTGCTGTTTCCATAGGAAGAGCACTTTTTGGGCGGCTTATAACTTCGCTCTCCCTGGACGGATCCTCACCAAACTTTGCGAAAAATGTAGTTGGGTCACTCTGAATTGTTTTGCAAAGTTTGGTGAGGATTCGTCTAGGGGGGGAAAATTTATAGGGGGGGTCCCAAAACTTTTTTTTTTCCCATATACTGAATGGGAAAAAACTTTGCGCACGGCTACAGCCGAACCGCTGGACGGATTCACACCAAATTTGCGGCAGGAGCGGCGGCCTGGTCCCAAAAGCGTGCTTTTGTAAATTTGGTGTAAATCTGTCCAGTAGTTTTTTTAAAAATGACCAAAATGTAAGGCAAAAAAATTAGTAATATCTGTGTTCGCTCCGCGGACGGACTTCCCTGTTCGCTCCGCGGACAGCACCCCGATTGGCCCATGGGCTTGCGTCATGTCCGCAGACATGCGACGTGTTCGCTGATTGGACGGCGAAGGGCGTGGAGCGCGTCAGATTTTCTGTGGCGCCCGCCATCTTGTATTCGCAGTCGACCACGTACAGCGCAGTGAAACGTGGATAAAAAATTGTATTTAGTGCCGTGTGTTGGTGTGTAAGAGTGTTTGGGGAGGGTGGGGGAGTATGAGATAGGTTCAATGTTTTGTTTTTTTATGTGCTAGACCTTTTTGTTGCGTTCGATTTGTCTGAGGAGAACACGGCTGTTCTGACATTTTGTAAATAAACTAAATGGTGGGGTGTTTAGAGGACGGAGTATGTGTCATTTTTCTTCGCAAGGAAGGTAAAAATGAGCTATGAACACTTGCGGTGTACTTAATTGTTCGTAAATACACAAACTGGGGGTGTCCTCAGGACGCTGTCCGTATTGTAATCTGTCTAGTTGAATGTGTTCTAAGAACACTCGCAGTGTCCCGAAATGGTTGCAATTACACAAAATGGGGGTGTTCTGAGAACGTTGTTTGTATTGTTCGTTGTCAGGGTGAAAGTGTTTTAAGAGCACTCCTTTTGTTCGCTAATAGTACAATTTCCTAGGGGCGTCAACCGACTTTTTGTCCACTAAAGAAACGATAAATCCGGCTGGTGTGCGCCGACATTATGTGATAATCCTATGACTGGCGCTATTGACCTGGCTGACTTGCTTTTGCGACACTAAATCATATCTCCCGCCCCTAAGCCTGATATTATCAAAGCATTCATATTCCCTGCCTTTCTCCGTGACGTTACAGGGTGCGTAATGAAACGCGCCAGTCGTCTCCAGTACTACGCGACTTTACACAGAACCCGGAAGACAACACACATTATGTCACAACACAGCGGGCCACAATTCGGAATATGAAACTGTGATTTAAAAGCAAAGAGCAAGATTGTAAATGTTGTAATGTACATTTATTTGACATCAAATGTTTAGAGAATATTCAGCAATTTTCATTTGTCTTTGTTGTCGATCCGCAAAAGTTCATGTTGAGACACGCGATGTTCCTTTGCGGTACAGAGAGTGTTAGATCAGCTTACAACTCAGTGCGCCACAATTCGGAATATGAAACTGTGGTTTAAAAGTAAACAGCAGGATTGTACATTTGGTAAAGTACATTTATTTCACATGAAATGTTTAGTGAATATTCAGCGATTTGCTATTGTCTCTGCTGTCGATCAGGAAAAGTTTATTTGGAGCCACGCGTTGTTCCTTTGAGGTAGATAGGCTGTTGGTTTATGATAAAAGCAGTAAATGGTCGCTCTGATATTCGGAAGGTTGCTCCAACAACGAGCCATTAGACCACCCTATTGGTTGGTATGTTGTTTGTAGCCGCTAGTACTGCGTAAGGGCATATTGGTCCTTGGCGATTGTCCCATAAAATGGTGAGGGTCATGAAGTTGCATATTTGGACCTGCACCTGGCAGTTGAAGACCCCATCCGCTGGAGTCTGTAAATCGTGACATAGACAAAATGGGGCCACGTACCTGTTTTAAAAAACATAAATTAGTCTCACCAGCCGATCTTCATTAAAAATCATCATTTTATTTATTAGGGCGTGAAACTATTTGCTATCGAAGATAGTGCAACAGAGTATGTTAATAATAAAATAATAATATTTTCCCATTCATATAGCGCTAAGAACCGTGAGGTATGTAAGCTGTGCTTATTATTAACCACGGTGTGTGGTGCTCATTTATCGACCACGGAAGGATGAAAGGCTGAGTTTGGCTTTGCCGGGATTCAAACTTGCGTTAGCAAGCTGTGCACGGATGTCAAAGCGAGCGCTGTACTCGCTGTGCCACTTGACAGGCTACAGTGAAGTGGCACAGCGAGTAGAGCGCTTGACCGCCTATAGACCGGTTAAATTATTTCTATCAACCCACCCTGTGTCGTCTGCCTTTTTCAGAGCCCTCTAAACGACAGGGGATCAATTCGGCGGTGATAGTGCGCGGTAGAAAACATTATGCCACTTTCAACGAACAAGTTCAACTTGAGCGGTCTTTAATGCTACGCTATTGTAATTATATTTGGTATAAAGTAATCTAAAGGGTTACTTACAGTACAATTGCAATTTCCATTGTTTACGAGTGGTGCAGTCCCAAAATACGACTCTGCGTGTGCCAACGATCTTTCGTATAGTGATATAATATATAAAAGTGGTTTTGTTTCAGAAATTTCATCTTTATCTTCTCTTACGTTTTAGCAACACTCCTTCAAGAGAAGTCTTTCATCACAATCTCTGTCTGTCAAGGTCAAAACACAATACAACCTTATAGTCCACTTCATGAGCCTCTCCGGGGCCCGAGAAAAAAATGGAAGCAGCTGACCTTCACTGTGAACGAGCATAAATTCTTACTTTGCAACATTCTGTGTAAAGCCATCTGTAGAAGTTGGTTTTTGCACGCCATGTTTGTAAATTGTTTGCGTGATATTAAAAAAAGTTTGTTTAAAGGACGTTATGTTTCTAAGTACAGCCGAAAGACCCCTGAAAATAGCAAGTTATGGTAAGCTATGAAAAATAACTCGCGCCACCACCGTGCACTGCTAAGACTAACACCCAGGACATCAAAGATGACATCGCAAATGTCATTGATGAAATCACTGATGACATCACATGTGTATGTACTTTTCATGGAATTTGTGTACTAGGGATTTTTATTATAATGTTCCGAAAAAAGTGTCAAGGATATTGCAATAAATATCATACCGTTATTAGTGCTTTGAACAATGCATTGATATAAATAGCATTGTATTATAGGATTCTATCTAGTATACTGAGCTACTAATGGAGAAAGATAGCATTGTGTGCAGAGTACAAGATAAAAGTATAATATTTGTAATGCTAATATGTTGAATAATGAAATGATAATTGTCCTGAAATGTTCGAAAATTCACAAAATGGGGGTGTTCTGAGGACATTATTCGTATTGTGTGATTGCTTAGCTGTATGCAATGAGGGAATGGCACAGAGAGTAAAGTGGACGCCGTCCGCGGACACCGCGGCTGTTCGTGGACAGGGCGTGGTACATCCGGGTTTTTCCAGGAAATCCAACAGGTAAAGAAGACTGTACGGATCAGCCAATCAGATGTCGAGGTTGTGGATTTGTGTTGAAAGAGACTGTGTGTGGTGAAGATGGCAGAAGTGGAGAAAGTCAGGGTGTTGGTGCTCGGAGATATGTTTGTGCATGGTTTACAGCAGTACGCTGAATGCAGGCATGTGGCAAAGAACTTTGATGTGAAAGGAGTGGAGGTGGTGTGGAGCACTGTACCTGATTGCAATGTACAGGGAATTGTACAAATTTGTGCGGATATGGCCACGATGAACAGTCCGCATCTGGTAGTTTTGCACTATGGTGCTTTCCATTTGGGCAACGTCAGTGCCCCTACTTTGTTGGCTGATTTGGAACGCTTGGTTCAAGCCGTAATGAAGATCCTTCCAAATGCGAAAGTAATTTTTTCTGGATTACTACCTAGGGCAATATGGGACAATAGTTCAGTTTTTTGTCCTCAGCAAAACATTGCTAGGTGTGTCATCAGCCGAGGCATGTGTGCATTCATGCTTAGAGCTGGTATGTTCTTCTGTAACAATTAGAATATTGATGCCAGTAATGCTGTTAATTTTAAAGAAGATGGCATTTCTTTATCTTTTACCGGCAATGCCTTTCTATTTTGGAATGTAAGGGTTGCTTTGGAGAAGGTTATGTGAAGATTTTAGGAGTAAAGTAAGAAAAAAAAACAAGTAAAAAAAAATATAAAATAACAGGTGTCTGTCAAGCATCTGTAAAAAAAAAAAGGGGAAATGGGGCACACTATTAAATTTACATTCACCACGCTCAGATTTTCGATGTGTCCGCGGACATGGCGGTAGTCCGCGGACATGAAAATCACTACGAGGGGGTTAGTATGTTCTATGTTACATGTATATGAAGTCAGGGATATTATGGTTAAGTTGTGCTACTAAAAACCTATGAAATTCAGTGAAAAACCTTTGTTAAAGGGAAGTTATGGTTAAGTTGCGCTACTAAAAACCTATGAAATTCAGTGAAAAAACTTTGTTAAAGGGACGTTATGGTTCAAAGTAAAACCGAAAAACCCCTGAAATTCGGCAGTTATGGTAAGATAAGCAACCATAACTCGCGCCACCACCGTGCACTGCTAACACTAACACCCAGGACATCAAAGATGACATCACAAATGTCATTGATGACATCACTGATGACATCACATGTGCATTTACCTTTCATGAAAAGTCTGTACAAGGGATTCTTAGTGTAATGTTAATAAGAAAAGTGTCAAAGATTATTGGAATAAATATCAAGTGCTAATGCATTAAGCTATGCATTGATATAAATAGCATTCTATTATTAACTTCAATCCAGTATACTAAGGTACTCATGTAGAAACATAGGCATTGTGTGCAGCATACATGATGGAGGTGCAATATTCATAAGCTTGCCATGTTGAATATTGAAATGATAACTGTTTTCATATTAGAGTTTTGCGTACATTGAAACTTGTGATAAGTAGGTAATAAAACCCACTTACTACATAATTGCATTATTATACACAAATCACAAAGAGACAACACCACATACAAATATGAATATATACAAGGGAATTGAAGTAGGAAAAAGAAACAGCAATAGTAGCAGAAAGTGTTCATAACCTAACTGATTACCTTTATGGAGAGAAATGATTGCTCTGTTTCAAAGCTGTTACTTACCCTATCTATATATATCACATGATGTGTCTGGACCCTAAGGAAAATGGTGTGAGTACAACATATAAAAATATGAGCATATACAGGGAAAGTACAGTAATAAAAAAACATCAAAAGTATCAGAAAGTGCTGATAAATCTACTGATAATTTTAATGCACAAAAAGGATTGCTGTCTTTCAAGGTTGTGACTTCTCCTATGTATATGTTTCATATGATATGACTGGACCATAAGGGAAATATTCTAAGAACATGCTTGAAAGATAAGTCTACGAATATAGTAATTTACAATTTTTAGTTCCTGACTGTTACTGAAGAAAATCATGTGGCCTAGATATGTCAGGAAAGGAAAGAAAGGGAGAGCCAGCCATGTGATGTCATCAGTGATGTCATCAATGACATTTGTGATGTCATCTTTGATGTCCTGGGTGTTAGTGTTAGCAGTGCACGGTGGCGGCGCGAGTTATGGTTGCTTATCTTACCATAACTGCCGAATTTCAGGGGTTTTTCGGTTTTACTTTGAACCATAACGTCCCTTTAACAAAGTTTTTTCACTGAATATATATATATATATATATATATATATATATATATATATATATATATATATATATATATATATATATATTCACTAACAAAAAACATTGTTAAAGGGACGTTATGGTTAAGTTGCGCTACTAAAAACCAATCACCTTTACTGAAAAAACTGTGCTGAAGGAACGTTATGGTTAAAGTGCCCTACTAAAAACCTATGTAATTCACTGACAAAAAAAGTTGTTAATTAGACGTTATGCTTAAGTTGCCCTAAGAAAAACCTACCAAATTCAATGCAACAACTATTTCAAAAGGACATTATAGTTACTTTGCACTAATAACTACCTATCCATATTATGGTTACAAGTAAAAGCGAAAAACCCCAGAAATTCGCCAGTTATGGTAAGCTAAGCAGCCATAACTCGCGCCACCACTGTGCACTGCTAAGACTAACACCCATGACATGAAAGATGACATCACAAATGTCATTGATGTCATCACTGAGTGATGAGTTTGTGGCGCACAGTACTGTCCGAGATGGCTGCAGGTAAGCAATATGGAAGTTTCCTAGGCAGACTGCACCTGACTGGCATATGTGCAATCAGAATGCAGGTATCCTTAGGTCTCTAGTACTAGCCGCATGGCCGCATCTTCTCATGCACTTTCAATTAGTTGTGGGAGCGAACATCTGTCCGTTACACAGCTATGCGCATGCGTAGGGCATCCCCTGTGTGATGGTAACACCGCCCCTTTGGGCAACCCTACGGATTCATACTGTTGGCTACCGCATTTCAAGCAGTCGTACCGCCTACGTATTTTGCTGTGCAAAACTACCAATTTATGGCTGCAGCCGGCCTGGCTCCCAGTGGAAACAAGGAACACCATCCTCCAGTTTACGGTGGGCGTGTTAAATGTCCCATTAATTTGATTGATGAGCTGCTTGCCTTTCCATGACCCGTGAAACAGACTCACCTTCTCTGCATTGAGCACCGTGACGAAAAGGGTCAAGGGTTCGCCTGCGGGTTATACAGCTAGAGAAAAGATTTAACTGCAGGTGTGACAGTCTCTAGTGAGTCTGCAAAATTGCTGGTGCTGCTTAGTTACTCACATACAAGTAAATTTAAAGACAACTAAGTGAACAGCAGATTTTTCGGATCGCAAAGAATATTAGCGGGCACATTTCAACCTGAATGGCCAGCCCCTGGAGTCTGTGGACTCATACATATACTTGAGGCTGATCTTCTCGAATAAACTGAAATGGCAGGATCATATAGCAAGGTGCTCACTTTCACACCTGCGTCAGTTTGGCGTCATTAGGAATCTGGTGACAAGACTGGAGGGTGAGGCCCTTTCGGTACCCCTAAAGATTTATCAGGGCCAGACAATCCCATGGATAATATATGGTGCCCATTTATGGGGAGAAAATGATTGCACTGCGGTTCAGACAGCAGAAAAACATATTTTTGAAAGCATTGTTGGGCTTAACCTGCAATGCGCCATCCACCCCAGTGGCATGTGAATTTGGCCTTATTGAGATCCAATATGCCATTATGATGCAGCCAGTGTTTTATTGGCTGCATATCTGGAATAATGAAGCCTTGGTTTTGTTTAGGGAGGGTTTGGAGGAGGTTCTTGCAACGCCAGAACTATGCTTTTTAACATTGGACTGGGGGATCTTTGAAGTGACCCCACAAGTCCTAGGTAGTGCTTATAAGGTGGTAGATGAGAACAACTTTAGAGAATGGGCATGGAGTCGGATGGTTTATAATTGTCTAAGGGGGAAAAAGGCGAGGGCCTACCTGCTGCTTAAGGACGTCTGGGGGTCGCAGGTATATCTAGACCGCTCAATCGCAGCAAGACTAAAAACCTTGTTTGCCAAGTTCCGATTAGGCCTACTCCCATTGGCCCATGAGTCTGCTAAGTGAAAGAGCGGGTCTTGTTCCTCATCCGAATGTCACCTTTGTGCAAAGGGGCGTGAGGATGAGGCGCATCTTTTCTTTTTCTGCAAGGCCTACTCTTGGGCAAGAGGGCATTGGCTTGCCCCGGTCTGGAGCACACCTAGTTCACTTCCCAACTCCATTAGCCATCCAAGCCTTGAAATGCTATACCCACCCTGAATATGTGCTAGCAGTCTCAACATTTTTAAGATCTGCATTGAAGAAGAGAATTCTGGGGACCAGTATCAGCACAAACATGGGAAAGCAGTAGACTGGGTGAGATGTGTGTACTGAGGCTGAGGGTCACATAAGTGGACATTTGTTTTATTATTGTATATTTATTTTAAACAAAATGTTTTTAGCTATTGAGATTAACACAGATATTAATATAAATTGTGTTTTTTAATGTTTTGCATTGTAAAATTGTACTTTGATGGAGGTGTCTTCCGGATAAAGTTAAAGTTGGAGTTAGTGGTGGTTTAAAAAGTAATGTGGCCGCATGCGGCTGGCTGAAAAATTGTGTTCTTGCTCCACGTAATGAAGCTGTATTTCTCCTTGTTGAAATCATTCTTGTATTGCAGAATTTACTCATCTCTGTGAATGCTGGTCCTATGGCTAATGCCGTACCATGAAGTGTTCGTACTCCATGTGAGGACACCTGAAATCGAAACACAAGGCACCAGTGGGCAGGGTACTGCCCTTCCAACAATGCAGTAGGTTACTATCCTCTACAACATTCTCCACATCTGCTCCTGCCAACAACAGGGACACTCATGTAGGGTAGCGGATTCGGTAAAAATCCTTGCAGACCATATGTTGCGCTGCAGACCCTTACCTAGTAAAGGGCATTGTATTGTGCACGTACTGCGATTCACTACTCTACAGGGGGGAGCAACATCGAAGTGCTTGGGAAGGGTCGGTCCGGGAGCATGACAATGACTGCTGCCTACTTAAGTGAGGGACACTCAACATGTTCCTCTCTCTGCACATGCCCTATCTTATTCCTGTAGGTGGTGCCCCTTCCATACCGGCCCTTCCCTTCTGTGTCGTGGGTTAGAAGAGGAACATAAATACAAACCAATGGAAAAAGGGAAAAAGTAAAAAAAAAACTCTTTTCAGAGTTGAAAAATGGAATTGGCAATGAACAGATGTAGGCCGCTGCGCAGCGTATACGCTCCACAGATTGTGCGGTAAATAATGGGAGGCGTGCCTATATGGAAAACATTGCATTCGAATCGGTGCAAAGAGCTCGCTTTAAAACATTTTTTTTTTTTTCGTGTTGCTTTGTGTTTCAAAGTGTTGATGTGCACAACACCTAGTACAAAAATGCTTGCTGTACTTCCAAGAAGCACAGCAAGGCATTTTGGATACATCGTACAATAATCAGAATGGCAGAATCAGTAAGAAGGAGGCCATTTGTGGGTAAAAATGTTCGTGCTGTGAAATGTAATATTTCCATTTCGAAATTACGACATGGCCACATGTTGTAAAAAGGCACAAACAGACTTCTTCACAATGTAACTCGCTTTCTCCATTTGCCGGACAAGTAACATATAAAGCAGCCCCATCTGTGTCTACGTAATGCGATAAAAAATGATCCAGGTGTTCGTAAACATACGAATGACCTGGGCAAGGGCCTCCTTCATTGCAAACTGCACAGAATTCCGGTAACATCTTGTAAACTTTTGCCTCCACAATGAAGAATCATAATGTCTGCATGGTCGCGCGTCACCAAAGTGGGACAAAGATGAATAAAAATCAGCCACTTCATTGCAGGTACTCCATACTAGTACACATCCACATGATAGAATTCAAAATTAGCAGCCACTGCACAGTGTTTTGCATTCACTTTCAATCAATGTATTCAGAACTCCAAAAACCGTACACTCTGGCTTGTGAAACACACAGCCATAACCGTACCTTCTGCATTTCTGTCTACAAATACACTGTGTACCACAGTCTGTGCATTGAAACTACACCCAGAAACCTTATTGAGCAATCCCTTAGCATCCACAGTCCCATTTCCATGCACGCCATCTGCAAAAGCCCCGGATGTGACACGTGCAATCCTGGAACTATCGCGATGTCCGCAAACTTTTCGGATTATGTGCGGGAAGGGGTGCATACATTTCAACCAGGGTAGGAGATTTCATTTGTAGTGATGGCTCTGAAAAGAGCCTTTTTTTTGTTACGTGCTTACACAGAACCTTTTTTCTGTTTGCTCTTTGTCTGAGTTTCTGTTTTGTTTGCCTCCTTACATTGTTACAGGACTCTCTTTCTTCACTGCTTTTTTTTAAGGTGCTTCCAAAGAATTATCTTTTTTTCTGTGTTTGTAGGGTTTTTTGTTTAGTAGTCCTCCTCACATTATCACAATAACGTCTTCAATGCAGCCTTTAGATTGTAAACCAAAGTAGCATTGCCACTGGTGGACAAATAAATGCCATTTGCATTGATAAGGTGCACATGTCGAGGATCAATTATGTCATTCTCACAGGAGAGCATCCCAGCATGACTCAAAAAAATCACACATGCTTCTGTTGATAAGACACCTTCCGACATCTGGCTGGCGACAACATTCATTGGAATAGTCCCATACTATTCTTGGTGGTATGCATGAGGAAAGCACCTTCGCAGTGGTGAAAATGTGCTTCACTGCTTTCATCACCCTCTTCAGTTGCCAGAACACACCTGAACAAGGCATGAAACCCAAATGCAAAGCTCCATACTGCACCACCACAACATGTACAGTAGCGAAAGTGGCCACCTATCGACAACGTGCAAGTAGAACGCTGAAACGGCACACATCAACACCGCACCATAAAGCCTCCACTCCCTCCAAATTGAAATTGCCATGAAAGGCTCTTTCAATTGCACAATTGTGCAGATCTACCACAAAGGCATCACCCATAATGAACACTGTACATCTCTCCATCTCTGCCACCTTCACTACACAAAGTAATGAAAAGAAAATATTGCTGCCCTTTCCTGTGACGCACCTGATTGGACAATTCCCACAGTCCCATTCCAGCATGACAACATCTACAGTACCGACAGAGGTTACACATCTGCAAAGGTCAACCATACCGCCGAAACTGCCCTAATAGACTGCCTCAGAAAGCCTCCACTCCTTCCAATGCAAAATTTGCAGCCATGCCTCTTTGCGCGGCATTCCTGTACAGATCTTGCACAAAGGTATCACCCATGATTAGCACTCCGCATCTCTCCATCTTTGCCACCCTCATTGCACAGACTAATGGGGAAAAATAGTATCGGCCCTTCCTGGGAGGCACACCCTCGACACCTGATTGGCTAATCCCCACAATTCCATTTCCGTGCACACCATGCTTAAAAGGGAAGGATGTGGCACATGCTCTTTCCCAGCTACAGCTAGGGCCGCCCCCCAGTAAAGCAGGGGCAATCCTTATTTCCCTTTCACTCCAGCCATGCATCCAAGGTGTTAGGCCCTCACCACACACAACACACCATAGTACACCTTATGTTCAAATGCTCATGTCATGTGCAATGCACTCACCATCTGCAATTGAGCCTGCCACCTTTTACCCTGGCCACATGTTTGCATGCATGGCTGCATAACGTTGTCTTCGGTGTGTTGAATGGTATGTGGGTGGCTGTGTACAGCCTACGGCCTTTGGCCATGCACCCAAGAGTGTAGGCCTTGCCCACACTCACCGCACCATAATATAGCCATGCATGCGAATATGTCACCAGGTACCACAATCTACAAATGTACCACAGCCACCAACACTCCTACCCAACCTCCACACCGTAATACAACTATGCATGGAAACATGTAAATGTCCGCAGAATCTACAAACACAGCACAGCTTCTGGCACCCCTTCCCACTTTCTTTCACATACTATGATGTTACTGACAACCGAACCACAAACTGTTCACTACATTGGCCCTGCTCCCACCACTGTATTAAGTGCAAACTATGAATACTTCAAAGTGCAGTACAGTAGTCAGTAATCTGTGCAATGGACACTACCCAAGCAGATAAAATATCCAGTTCACCCCTATCCACTTCTATGCACACACTACTTCAACCCCTATCCACTTCTATGCACACACTACTTCAACACCCAGTGGACACACTGCAGGAGTGTTCACTCCATTAGCTCCATGCATGGACAAAAAACAGTAGGATGTGCTAACAATCACCACACCCATGGAACCACAATGTATGCAATGGCCACAGACCACACAAAGAATGCAACAATGTCAAACCTACTTGCAAGCAGCCCACATAGTTGTCTGTGCAAGGCCTCCACCCATGCATCCAAGGCACTAGACCCTCACCACTCACAACACACCATAGTACACCCTATGTTTAATTGCTCATGTCATGTGCAATGCACTCCCCATCTGCAATTGAGCCTGCCAGCTTTCACCCTGCCCACATATTTGCATGCATGGCTGAATGACGTTGCGTTGGGTTTGGTGAACGGTATGTACGGGGCTGTGTACATGGTCCATATTTTACATGTGTGATGCTGAGTACTTCCTTCCATAGCACAATATCTTAAAGCACTTCCTAAAGCAAGGGTGTTATAAGGGCCAAACCATAGCAAACAAATGTGGTCACATGTGGCTACCTAATGTGCAACACGTGCAATGATCTACACCAGGGGTGCACAACTGATTTTGACAGAGTGCGAAAGTACCTTACATGATGGCTCTAGTGGGCCGAAAAGTAAATGTGGGTGGGGTGGTAGGAGCGGCGTGGCATGGCTGGAGGCTTTTTCAAGCCCCAATTTGTATTAAAAACATGGAAAAAGAATACGTTTTTGAGGTGTAACGGTTTTTATTTGTATTTCAAACTTATATTTTGTTCTACACATTTTCCATTGTTATAATTTATTTCTATTTAGTTATTGCATATCGTCTGTTTAATTGAAGTATATATATTTTATTGACCCTTGATTGAACATTCTGTTATTTTGGACTGTTGTTTGGACTTTGCTGTTTGTTTTGCCCAAGAGGAGTATGGCCTTCGTTGAGTCAGGTTTCCACAAAAAGCAAAGGATGTACATCTCCTAACTGTGCCTGTTTTAGCTTTATTATTGGGTTCACTCTTGGAGTGCGACACTATGCCGCATGCCCCACACCCCTCAACCAAACCCTATGCCCCATGGCGCCCACCCCTCAACCAAACACTATGCCCCATGTCCCCCAACCTTCAACCAAACACTATGCCCCATGGTGCCCACTCCTCAACCAAACACTATGCCCCATGACCCTCACCCCTCAACCAAACGCTATGCACCATGACCCCCACCCCTCAGCCAAACACTATGCCCCATGAACCCCACCACAACCAAGCACTATGCCCCATGGTGCCCACCCCTCAACCAAACACTATGCCCCATGGCGCCCATCCCTCAACCAAACACTATGCCCCATGGCTCCCACCCCTAACACCCATACAGTCCCGACACACCCCCATCCCCCATCTCAACATACACTGCACAGACATACAAATACAAACACACATACAGACCTGATACCTCCCCCCACCCCCCATATCAACATACACTGCACAGATATACAAACACCCATACAGACCTGACACCCCCCCGACCCCCATCTCAACATACACTGCACAGACATACAAATACAAACACCCATACAGACCTGATACCTCCCCCCACCCCCCATATCAAAATACACTGCACAGACATACAAACTCCCGTACAGACCGGACACCCCCCGACCCCCCATCTCAACATACACTGCACAGACATACAAATACAAACACCCATACAGGCCCGACACCCTCCCACCCCCATCTCAACATATACTGCACAGACATACAAATACAAACACCCATACAGACCCGACACCCCTTCACCCCCATCTCAACATACACTGCACATATATACAGAAGCAAACACCCATACAGACCCGACACATCCCCGACCCCCCATCTCAACATACACTGCACAGACATATCTAACGTATCTGCTAACTAGCTGTCGGAAGCGGCTGACACTCTGTGCACAGTATCCATTGGTACAGATCCTCAGTGCGGCTTGACTGCTTTGACTGCCGGCGTTGAGTAAGCGTGCGTGTGTACGTGCGTATGTGTGGGTCCTTTCCTTTAGCAGGAAGTCGCAGGACCTGGACCATCGATCGATCGAGCAGACGACGGCGTTGGACGGCGTTGGACGGCGTCGGAGTTGGAACGAAAAGTGGAGATTGAGCTCAGCGAGCTCAGAGGCAGAGGCGGGTGCCTGTGGCGTGTCCGCGGAGGCGGCGGCCCGAAGCAGCCTGTGGGAGCGAACTCAGCGAGCCCAGCGTTCTTTTATTTACATACTCGCGGGCCGCAGAGGGCCACAGAGGTGAGTGTTCGCAACGGCTTGAAACAGCTTGAAGCAGCCCGCGGCGGCGACCTCTGCTACATCTGCCATTTCCACAAATTATCACGTTCGGTGGGCCACATATAAACGCCAGTATTAGTACCAGTACTAACGCGTGGCCAATATTGTCAAACTAGTGACAACCACCCTGATCAGCTCTATTGATACCAACAGCACCCTTGCATGAACCTGAGCTTGCTGGATAGACAGTGAGACAGTGAGCGAATTCTGGGTTTGTGCTAGTATATAAACACTAACATCGGTATTGATAGAGGGTGGGCTGTTGTCATTTACATTTATTTTTAGACAGCAGTGCTCTCGGGCTGCAAGTCCCTTTACTAATCTCCTTAAATGAGTGAATCAGAGATAACTCTGAGTTAATCCGCAGTTCACCAATAGAAATTTTGGAGCCTAGGCAACTTGGAGTGGATAGTAGAAAGGAAGTGGCCGGGGCCGGGTTTAGGCAATAAAAGTAAAAAAAAGGGGGAGACTGTGGGAGATTTCACTCCTTTGATCCCCCTTTGTTCTTTGGCCTAATCTACAATCAACGAAGGGATAAGAAATGGCCCGCTATAATTTAAGGAGTGGCCAGCACGTTGATGACTTAAGAGCTCCAGAATGGGATGGTTCCTATATCGAAAAATCCCTGCATGAGGATGTGAATCCCGTTAATCTCCAAACTCCGATTGCCTCGACAAGGAATAACAATATAATAGAGGCACAAATCCATCAAGAACTTCAAGTGGATAAATTAACGGAGGGAGAAATTACAAGAGACTCAACAAGGAACACCCCATTCAGACAGGTGAAAGATTTCACCTTGACATCAACTAATATAAAAGGGACTATTGATTATTACTTCCAGAAACCTGTTCAAGAAAATTTAAATGAACCTACGCCACATTCCCTAAAAACTTTTAATCAAAACATTAACTCACAAACGGAGATCAGTGGATCTGAACCATCCATTCTAGTTACGGAACCTTTAAAGACCCCAAATCATCTGTTGAACTCGGTGCAGAATATACAATTACATGAGGAAAGATTGAACTCAACAGTGGCATCGAGAGGGGACACGGCCGCGTTTGATGGAATCTTATTGGATTTACCAGTGCAAATACCGAGTATGATACAGGAAAACAAGAACCAAGACCCAAATGATGGTGACTCCTCTCTCTCGGCTTTAAATTTTGTTCTAAATTCCTTGGTGAAGGTTTTTGACCTTCTTAAAAGAGATGTGCAGACCCATACAGGGATCTTAATGGAAATGACAAAAGATATTGAACAACTAGAATTTTCAGGCGTAGGCCAAAACAATGTAATAAACTGTTCAGTTCTGCCCCTAATGATAAAGATGGAAGATGGCTACACAAAGCACAGTGGCGATTTAATGGAAATTAAGCACCAAATGACTTCTCTTATGAGTAAGAATAAGGAGATTAAGGAATTGTTATTGCAAATGAATGAAAGAAATGTACCGACTTCTTCATTAAACCAAGATCTAGCAATTAAAACTATAGATTTAGTCCCTGAAATGAGCACCTTTGGAGATGATACTCCATTATCAGAATCAATAATGGAAGAATTCTGCCGATTAGCACAGATTGCTGAGTCAACGGTGGAACAGCTGGTGGAAGATCGACGGGAAATTACAGAGAATCTTGAAGATGAGGCAGAAAACAACTACATATGGAAGAAGAGCTCGCAACAATCTTACAAGAGAAGGAGGAGAGAAAGGCGGAAGAATCAAAAACAAAATAATACAGATTCAAAGTCACGAGGTCGACAAGAAAAGAAAACAAAAAATGTGAAGAATATTGGATCAAAAAAATCAAAGGTAAACAGCTTTGTTAAGGGGATTTCAGATCCTGCGAAAATCAATGAGAACCAAAATATCTTGGATAAAGATGGTAGAAGTAAAGGTAACGATTCTCCACAACAAGAAAGAATTGCCGGGATAAATAAATCCAGAAAACAACAAAGGAAAAGATTTGAGACTGATAGAATTCCCGAAGTAGAGGGAGAAGTACATCCGGTAAAGAAATCAACGAGTACTCAAACAGAAGGAAAAACAGCTGATCTGGATAGAAATCAACCTCGACATGACTTGATTAGATCAGAGATTACAGGGAAATTGTTAAAAATAGCTCCAATATTTCTTCCAAAACAGAAAAATGCCTTAAAAGCACCAACGCAGACCCAGACTGGCTTAAGAATCGCTCCAATATTCAACTAAATAAAAACAAAGACTAGTTATTTGGAGACCACCCAAAGTTCTAGGATGGGACTTGCAGAGGATACAATATGCATTCAAACATCAATATCGAATACGGATGACCACGATCAAACCAAAGAGGTAAGAAGAGAAGAGACTATAAATATCCCAGCGGGAAACTCATCCTCCGACATGGTAACTGAAAGAACAACATATCCCCAAGAAGATCTGAATCCATATGCAATCCCGAGACTGTGGTTTACTAATGAGGAAAATCGTAAGTCTGGTAAACCATTGAATAGGAGCTCGATTCTATCACTGGTTAAAAAACTTCCAGAATTATATTTATTCTCAACAAAAGACATTGAATATGTTCGGTTCCCGGAGCCAGAATGTATTAGCTTAGTTGAAGTTGGATTTGTTTCTAAATTGGGGGTAAAAGCTTTTTTAAATCTACAAGAAAGATTAAGGGAGGTGGGTTTGGAAGTATACGAGCAATTGCCATCTCACGTAATAGAAACGATCGAAACTGAGGAATATGAGTTAACCAAGGGAAACATCTCCTTACTGCATGAAACTAACCGGGGAAAAAACGAAAATATTATTAATGGTGGGTCACAAATATCATCGTGGTCAATGTTACCAGAGATAATTATGCAAGTCTGCCAGAAGTTGGGTGTATCACAGAGGTCTCTTTAATAGTGACAAATTGAGAATCACTAGTTGGAACTCTCGGGGATCCAGTTCATTTAAAAATAATAAAATGAGTGTGTTGTTGTTTGGGGGAAACGATTTGATCTTGCTACAGGAAACATGGTTAGTAAACACCCCGGAACTTGAAGGCTTTGCATTGATAGCACAACCAGCTAACTGCAAAGCCAAGGGAAGACCGATGGGAGGTTTGCTGATCGCCTGTAGAAAGATTTTATTTAAAGAAATAACAATGTTACCTTGCAAACAGGAAGGAATACTGGTGGTGAGAGTGACCACTTCCCCCAAAGGTTCTTCGGGTAAGGAGATAATAATTGTGAATCTGTATTGGAACCCCGTGAGGGAAAAACTCTCAGAGTTTCTAGAATAAATTGCGACAACCCTTTGTGACATCAATATAATGCACTCTAGAGCACATATATTGCTAGCAGGAGATTTAAATTCGCAATGTATCACATCCAAATGCCATACAGGGAAAATGAAAGAAGCAACAAATAATGGAAGAAAATGGTCGAACTTCTTTGAGGACTGGAATTTAAAATTCCTAAATGGCTCTATAGAAGGTGATGTTCCATCGGTCACAACGTGGGAGAGGGGTTCCTCGGAATCGACACTGTATTATATGCTTTTATCAACCGAATGTTTCAACACTTGTATACATTTTTCAGTGGTAGATGGTGGAACAAGTGATCACAAGCGATTAGTTGCTCATTTAAATTGGTTCAGTGAGGAAAAAATAGAAATCTGGGACCAAAGAGTAGAAGTTAATGCACAGAAAAATCGGTTGACAAAATACAAGAGAGAAGGGGAGCGGTTAAATAAAGCCCTGAATGGATTTGCCAACTTGGGAGAACAAAATATTTTGCACCAGCATTGTGACCCATCACGATTTCACAAATTTTTATGGTCAATCGATCCCCCGTCAAGTACCCAAAAGGGTTTGCAGCAAGTACATAAACACTTTTTTGATGAGGCAGTTTGGGAAAAAAAATGTGAGACGCAAAAACAATTAAGACTTGCTAAGAAACAGGCCAAAAATTTACTAGAACTAGAAATAGTATCGAAAAAAATAAAAAATGATTTGAAGAGTTGGACTAGACAACATAGAGGAAAACTATGGCAGAAAGATGGGGAAGAGATGCTGCGTGCATTACAAAATAATTCCTCGCGAAACTTTTGGTCACTAATAAATGCTACCCAAACACATCAAACCATTGCTCAGACGAATAATGTGTCGGAAGCAAGTTGGTTAACATATTTCGGTACAAAATATCAGGAACCAGTGGGAGGACAAAAATATAGAAGTGACAATGGAAATTGGGGTTTAAATTTTGACAAAGAGGATATTTTAAACTTGATCATAAAATCCTCAGCGTCGAGATCTGCGGGCCCAAATGGACTAACTTATCAAGTCCTTAAAGGAAATGAGACACTGTGGGCCGAAATCTTATATACCCTGTACAATAAAGTAATCGCAAATAGAATAATTCCATCTTCTTGGAAGACAGCAATTATAATCCCGATCTTCAAGAAGGGGGATCGTAAAAACCCAATTAGCTACAGGCCAATTACACTGCTTGATGTAGAAAGCAAGTTGTTCACTAGTCTGATATTAAAAGAACTTGAAACATGGGCGAAACAAAACAACATAATCCCTAAACAGCAGACTGGATTTAGAAAAGGCCATTCAACTTCTTTGAATGGTATAATATTAGCTTCATTATCAAATCTGAAAGATAAAAACAATAAAGGAAGACTTTATGGAGCATTTATCGATCTGTCAATCGCTTTTGACATGGTAAATCGAGATAAATTATGGAGTAAGTTGGAACAACAAGGGGCACCCAAAACTTTAATTAACATATTAGTAAAACTTCACGAAAGAAACACAGCTAGGGTAAGATTAAATATGGATGGCTATTTGTCAGAACATATAAACATAGATAGGGGGGTTAGACAGGGTTGTATGGTTGCTCCATTTCTCTTTAAGTTTTACTTGGGCGATTTTGGTGCTGCCCTAGAATCCTCATCACTAATAAGCCCTAAGGTGGGGTCCTTGGCCGTAAGATGGCTTATGTATGCGGACGATATAGTCCTTTTTGATAGGTCTCCCATCGGCCTACAAAGATTGTTGAACGCCCTCGACAAGTACATGAAATTAAACGACCTGGTGGTTAACCCTGATAAATCTAAGATCGTAATCTTTGAGCAGAAAGGTCGCAAAGAAACAAAACATTGGTGGTCAATTGGCAATAACCAGATACCGGTTGCAAAAGAAGTAATGTACCTGGGCATCACAGTCTATGCGACCCCCACAGTTGGGAAACAGTATGGCGAAATCCTGGCTAAAGGGACACAACTAATAGCTCAGATGAAGAAGATTGCCAGCCTTTATGGCAAATTTTCAATCATGCCCATTATAAATTTTTATGTGGCCAAAGTAATCCCAGTACTATTGTATGGGATTGAATCTAAACCTTTATTGTGGTCAATAGACTGGCAGAAAATAGAAGGTTACATTTGGAAACAGGTATTAGGATTGCCCAAAGGACTACATACGATAACTCTCAGATACGAGCTTGGATTAAAATCTCTAAAATACGCAGTTGACTGGAAACTCTTGTCCTTGTATAGGTCTATTATTGTGCCAATGACTAACACACTATATGAAAATCTCCTAGAAAATATGAACCTAAATTCCTCACTCACTTTGACAGAACTCCAAAAGATAGCAGAAAATTTGCTGACTTATTGTGAAACAGATAAATTAACACTGAGTTTAAACCCGCTGAAAGTTAAGAAGTCCTTATCTTTGAGAGATTGGATTACAACAGGGGATATGGTGAGATCAACCTCTGTTTGCGAAGGGTTTTTTAAGTACGGGAAAAAACAGGGTGTAGTACCAAGATACTTGATGAAGTTCCCTAACCCAAAAGGAAGACAAAATTTTATGAGGGTACGGTTAAACTTGATTAAAACCGGATCAGTGTTAACTAAATGGGGAGTCACTGAAGGGGCTCGTAGTTTATGCACGGAATGCTCAGATTTAAGTAAACAAACGCTAGAGCACCTGCTAAGATTCTGTAAAGGCACCTGGAAAATTAGGGTGGAACATTTAGGGAATTTAGTTGGGTCATTGGATAGACTATCCTCCGATGCTTTTTGGGAAAGAATGATTGCGAGTCATGAAATAAAATTGACCTTAAATATCTTAAGGGTCTTGCAAAAGACAGGTTTTATATCATCAGAATACTGTTGATCTATTGTTATAATAAGGGGAAAACTGTTTTTATAGGTAAACTAGTCATAGACGTGATGAATTTTAATATGCTAATTTTACAAAATTGTGACGAAGTAATTTGTGAATGTTATCTAGATATATTTTATGAATATGATGTTTTTGTTTTTATATGTGTATATATGAACTGTTTTTTTAATGTGAAAAAAAAACCCAAATGAGGTTATATCACAATAAAAAAAAATAAAAAAAAACATACAAATACAAACACCAGTACAGACCTGACACCCCCACCTCCATCTCAACATAGACTGCACAGACATACAAATACAAACACCCATACAGACCTGACACCCACCAGACCCCCCATCTCAACATACACTGCACAGACATACAAATACAAACACCCATACAGACCCGACACCCCCTTACCCCCATCTCAACATATACTGCACAGACATACAAATACAAACACCCATACAGACCTGACACCCCCTCACCCCCATCTCAACATACACTGCACATATATGCAGAAACAAACACCCATACAGACCCGACACCTCCCCGACACCCAATCTCAACATACACTGCACAGACATACAGATACAAACACCCATACAGACCCGACACCTCCATCTCAACATACACTGCACAGACTTACAAATAGAAACACCCATACAGACCCGACACCCCCTTATCCCCCATCTCAACATACACAGCACAGACATACAAATACAAACACCCATACAGACCCGACACCCCCCAAACCCCATCTCAACATACACTGCACAGACATACAAATACAAACACACATACAGACCCGACACCCCCCCACCCCCATCTCAACATACACTGCACAGACATACAAATACAGACACCCACACAGACCCGACACCCCCCGCCCCCCATCTCAACATACACTGCACAGACATACAAATACAAACACCCATACAGACCCGACACCCCCTTACCCCATCTCAAAATACACAGCACAGATATACAAATACAAACACCCATACAGACCTGACACCCCCCGACTCCCCCATCTCAACATACACTGCACACACATACAATTACAAACACCCATACAGACCCAACAGCCCCCACCCACCCCCCATCTCAACATACACTGCACCGACATACAAACACAAACACCCATACAGACCGGACACCCCCCGACCTCCCCATCTCAACATACACTGCACAGACATCCAAATACAAACATCAATACAGACCTGACACCCCCCACCCCCATCTCAGCATACACTGCACTCCATTGGTGCAGCACACATGCCCTACGTTGCTTGTAGGAGCGACGTGGTGTGTGTGCACAGAACCAGTGAGGGTCAGTGTTTTGTCCGGCCCGGAAGACAACAAATACTTTCCTAATGGAGGGCGGCCGAAGCTGCTTGTGGGCCACACTCCATAAGGAAATTCTTTGCTGCTGGCGGGCCGGACAAAATCGTATGGCAGGCCACAACTTTTGTGCACCCGTGATCTACACCATATGCTAATGTACGCATAGCAGCTCACTTCTGCTGTTCTAGCAAGTCTAAAATGTCATACACAACCATTGTGTAAAGGTCACCAACTTTAAATACTTGCAAAGTTACAAGTGCATGCCTGCATTATGTTGTGGTGGCTGTGGTGAAGGCCTATGCTTTTGGGTGAATGGCCTACGGCCATGCACCCAACAGTCTAGGCCTTGACCACACCCACCACAACATAACAGAGCCTTGCAGACGAACATGTAGCCAGGTACCAGAATTCACAAAGAGAACCTAGGCACCGGCACTTCTACCCAACCGCTGCACCATAATACAGCGATGGATTGAAACATGTTCCAGTTACCATAATCCATAAACATAGCACAGTGTTTGGCACCCCTACCCACTTCCATTCACATAGCATTGTATTACTGCCAACCAAACCACAAAATCTTCACAACATTGGTCCTGCTCCCAACACTCTAGAAAGTGCATAGAACCAATACTGCATAGTGCAGTACAACACTTAGTAATCTGTGCAATGCAGACTACCCCAGCACATATAAAAACCAGTTCAACCGTACCCTCTTCTATATGGACACTATTCCAACACTGCCCCCAGTAGACACACTGCAGTACTGCTCACTGCAGCATCTCCACCCATGCACCGACAACTGTAGGATGATCTAACAATCACCACACCCATGGAACCAACAATGTATGCAATGCAGGCAAACCACACACACACAAAGTAACAATGTGAAACCTACTTGCAACCACTGGATATACTTTTCAACCAGTGGACATACTTTTCTGTGCAAGGGCTCTAGCCATGCATCAAAGGGTCTACAGACTTACCACATACAACACACCATAGTATACACGCTATGTTTAAATGTTCATTTCATGTGGAATGCACTCCCCTTCTGCACTTCAGCCTGCCACCACTCATCACACAAAGAGGTCACCACTGGAGCTGTCATTCCATAATGAAGGCTGCCTACAATCACCACACAAGGTTGTTGCCTGTTGATGTAACAGCTAATTGACGTAGTATGCATGGATACCGCTGGCACGCCACTGTCGTCTTCTAAGATATATCAGATGAACCACTTCTCACTCCCCCACCATTTCCATCCCTTCTTCCCACCACAAGATCCCGTAAAGTGTTTTCCAGGCCCTTTCGTTGCTGCATTGTCCTCGGATATGACATGCCGGCGTTATCCAAAACTTATGACGTACATCACGTCACGGCACACTGCAGTGCAATCAGACTTTTCACCACTGAGGGAACAGAGAAATGTGACCGTGGAGCGAACAGGGAAATGGAATGGCGGAGCAGCGCCAGATATCACTATTGTTAGTGGGCACACTGTTACGTACAATAGCCCCAGACCTGAACACAATGCCTTAGCGGATTGGCACACACACCACAACACTATCCTCCGATACACCATCGCGGCATTTCCCAAAAACAGCACACTTCCCTCCAGCCAACCACCGGCCCTGCCCAATGTTTCTCGACATCACGGCGTACTGCAAGCCAATGCGAATTTTGTCCATAGAGAGAATAGGGAAATGGGACCGTGGAGCGGAGCCAGATATCATAGATTTTTTTAGACATACATTTCAGTTCTTTGCAACAAAAGTACTGGTTGGATTTCCACCAAACACACAAAAGCACGCTTTCGGAACCAATCCCACTCTCCTGCCGCAAATTTGGTTAACATCCGTCCAGCTGTTTGGGCTGCAGCCGTAAGTAAAGTTTTTGCCAATTCAGTCTATGTTTTGGGGACCCCCCTATAACTTTGCCCCTCCTGCACAAAACCTCACCAAACTTTCCGAAAGGAATTCCGAGCGGGCCATATACTTTTAAAAAAAATGTTTGGTGAGGATTCCTCCATGGGGAGGGAAGTTATAAGCCACCCAAAAAGTGGTCTTCCTATGGGTTACCAACTTAACCATAACTACACGGCCGCTACCACGGGCAGTGTAATATATACATAGTACATTTGTTATTGAAATAAAAGTGCGCATTGGCAACTACTCAACCACTTTTTAATAGGTGATGTTTTGTTTGATCTGTCTAATCCCACTACTTTTGTTAATAAGCCTTCTGTATGTGATTATTAAGCTGACCAAAACAAGAGCTTGAGACATTTGATTGTAAGTTAATATGATACTCAGAGTGAAATTTCAAATCAGAATATTGGGTACTATATTCTCACTGTTTACATCCTTTAATGCACCCGTGTGTAACGGCATATACACTGACTTAAATATTTATGTCATTACAAGTGTTGTCATCACTTATGGCATCACCGCTTTAGTGTATGACATCATAGTCCGATGGTAATGGTAGATGGATGCAGTGAAATCTACTCAGACCATATGTATCATGATTGAGGTTGGAAACAATTTACATGTTAGTTATTGCTCTTAAAGAATTGTTTCTTAAGCAATATTACCTGAGCAGGGGGGCACTACTGGGCCAGGAAATGCCCTGGGCCAGGTAGAAGCCAGAACGAAACGAGGGATTTACCGTTAGCCTGTGGCATTCCCAGGCCCGGTAATGCCCAGCCTGCGATGGTAATATTGCTTACAGTATCTGGCACGATCTACCGGATACTAACCTATTGATTTTAATAAAAAATATGTTAAAAAAATATGGCTGCTATGGATCCGGTCAAGGGACTACATAGTCCTTTCTCTGTTTCCATGACGGTCATTGATGAGGTTGCAGGGACACTCCAAGATCACTGTGGTTCCCAGCATCGGTGAGGGACCAGGCCATGAAAGGTAAGTGGAGCGAGGATGGGAGGGGGAAAATGTGGAAAAAGGGTGAGGGGAGAAAGGGAAACAGGGATGCAGGCCACGGGGCAGCACTTACCTGAAGTCCCGGCGGGGGAAAGATGGCGGCCTCCCTCGGATGGGAGATGGTGGGATTACCATGTGGTAATGGCCCCGTTTTGAGCCTCCTCATTGGCTGGGAAGCCGTCACACCCCCCTCGCAGGTGACATTGATGATGTCATTTGTGATGTCATCTTTGATGTGCAGGGTGTTAGTGTTAGCAGTGCATCATGGTGGCACGCGTTATGGTTGCATAGCTCACCATATCTGGCTAATTTCTTGGGTTTTGCAATTTTACTTGTTACCATAACTTCCCTTTAACACAGTTTTTCACTGAATATCATAGGTTTTTATTAGTGCATCTCAACTATAACGTCACTTTAACAATGTTTTTTCAGTGAATTTCATAGGTGTATATGAGTAAAAATGTTTCATGATGCTACATCACTGTATATAAGTTATTAATAATTCCTCTTTCAACATATATGAAAGAATTACAAACCTATTTTTTGCAATGCATACTGATGTGTGTCGTTATCAGCAGCGCATGCTGGGGATGCAAGTCATGGGTGAATTGTCTAGGGCATGAGGCTCGACCAAGACCCCAGCCCCACCAAACCACCCCTGTTACCCACTGCACCTACACTGCATCCTAGTTCAGTGTCCACTATACCCTCATAATATGACCAATGGCCAGAGCTCATGGCTTGCAGCTATTGCCAGTTTCCACAATCCATGGGGCATGGGCTTCGGTCATGCGCATTCCCCAATGAGCAAATCAGAGTAGACATGTGTCCTTGCCGAGGGCCCAGCTCCCGGCCCAGGCAGCAAAGTTATATCACTATTGTTTGTACTTCCATTTTGACACTTTGGAAAAAATAAAACACAGGCCACATTCCAAAAGCATGCTTTCAGGTCCTTGCTGAGGCTGCTTGTGCAGGTTTTGACACTTTCAAAAAAGTAAAACACAGGACAGATTTGCAAAGCCATGCTTTCAGGTCCCTGCTGATGCTCCTCGGGCAAGAGTGCTGCAATCCCATTCAGAACTTCGAGCTGCAACCGTAAGCAGAATTTATTTTCCCACTTAAGCCTAGGGCTTTGGCCATGCCACATACCCCAATAAGTAAATCACAGTAGGCATCCGTCCTTGCCGAGGGCCAGACCCACTGTCCAGGCACCAAAGTTATAGAACTATTTTTTGTACTTCCATTTTGACACAAGACAGATTTGCAAAAGCATGCTTTCAGGTCCTTGCTTAGCGCTCCTCGCGCATGTTTGCTGCAATCCCGTCCAGCACTTCGGATTGCAGCCATGAGCAGAATTTCTTTGGCCATTCAAACCTATCCGCATTTTTTTTAAACGCTATCACATAACCAGTCCATGGTGGCCATGTCCACTTTAACCCCATTGCCGGTTCCTCATGGATATGGCCAGTAGCCAGATTGTCCGAGTCATGACCCGAACCATCTGGCCATAGGGTATATCGCTATTTTTTGTACCTACATTATGACACTTTTCAAAAAATAAAACACAGACACATTTGCGAAACCATGCTATCGGGTCCTTGCCAATGCTCCTTGCACGAGTTTGCGGCAAATCCGTCCATGTTTTATTTGTTGAAAGTGCCAAAATGTACATACAAAGAATAGTCATATCACACAGCCCCCACTTCACAATATCCATTCAAACTTTGCACACACATTCAAAGTTGGGTCTATAATCTATCTGCAAACCTGTGCATATTCGTCAAACGGCACCAAATATATAAGCCATCTAAAAATGTTGAGACCCCCCTTTTTATTTTCCTCCTCTTGACAAAATCCCAGAAAACTTTCCACAAACATTCAAATTTGTGTCTAAAATCTATTTGCAAGCTCTTGTGCAGATTTATGAAATGGCACTATTTCAGAGGTTCGCAGACATCGGCGATGTAAAAACGCCCTATTTTTGGCTTTTTACGGCCATATCCCATCCTCATCACCCCTCACCTCCTCGGACATTTTTTTTAATTAGTTTGACAGGTGTAATGTTTTGTTTATTCAATATGTTTTTACCGCAATGTTCACAGACTACGGCGCAGTCTGCGAATTCCAACATGGCGACAGTTTCAAAAATGTTGACATGCCTCATGTTTTTAATTGACCAATCAGGAAGCACGTACGATGTCCGCGAATCAGGAAGGGAGTACACGGTCTGGTCCCAGATACCACTCCTTTTTTTTACCTACTTTTTGGCCATTTTAAAAAACTACTGGATGGATTTACACTAAATTTGCAAAAGCACGCTTTTGGGACCACGCCGCCGATCTTCGCGCATGTTTGGTGCAAATCCGTCCAGCAGTTTGAGCTGAAGGCGCAATCTATTTTTTGTTTCCGTTATGTCTATGAGGATTCTAAAAGTTTGGGGACTGCCCCTATAACTTTGCAACCCACCCTCCCCCTGACAAAACTGCACCAAACTTTGCATAATCCTTCAGTGGTTTGGTGATGATTCGTTAAACGGCGTATAACCATAACTACACAGCCATTACTGCAGGGCGTGTAATTATTCTTGCCATATTTGCACATGCTGTTGTGGCCCCACTTATAAAATGTGGGCTCTGTCGAGTACGTAAAGAGGGTGCTTTGGTACAGATTATGCTGGGTGTTTTTGTCTAGGTCATTTGCAACATCTTTCTCTAATAAGAGTATATGGCAATATTTGGAAAGTATTTGATCAATGATTTTGGTATTTTCAATTCATGGGGTTATAATCCTATATCTTTGGGGATTTGTCTTGGATTCATCGCTCTGTTTTGGTGTCATTAGTTTACTGCTTGTTTTATTAAGCGATCTGGCTTTAGCCTGTCTGGTGTTCGGATTAGTTTAACCTCCGGCAATTCATTTATCAGCAATTAGTTGGAATTCTTTATCTCACTCCATTACTACCCTACAGTTTCTCTGTAATGTAATTTAATGTAATGTAATAACATTTATAAAGTGTGAACTATGGCCCAAGGGTATCTAGGCGCTAGAAACAGCATGTGGGAGGGAGCTACTCTAAGACCAAGACAAACGCAAACAAAACTAATAAAGATATGCCTTCAAGGCTTTCCAAAAGTCCAAATGATCATTCACATTCCAAAGATGGTCTGGGGGAGAATCCACATAGAAGGTGGGAGAGTAGAAAAGGCTCTGCCTTCCGCACATGCTCTCCAAAATCCGGGAACAGCCAGAAATTTCTGAGAAGCCAAAGGGAGGGACCTTGAGGGGGCATACGGAATAAGCTTAGCCTGCAGATACTCAGCACCAAGGTGGTAGAAAGCCCGGTGAGTGATGCAGAGAATCTAAAACTCAATTCAGCTGCATGCTGGGAGCCAGTGTAGTTGCTGAAGAAGAGCCTGTGAATGAGAGAACCGAACCAGTTCCAGACAGGCTGCAGCGTTTTAGAGAAGCTGCAGTATTTGGATCCACAAGGCTGGTTGCCCCAGATAAATTCCATTACAATAGTCAATGGACCCAAGAATCGATGCAGCTACCACCTTTGCTCGGGACTCAGAAGGTAAGAAAGGCAGTGTCTTCCTCAAGATCTTCAGCTTAATGAAACCAGAGTTGCATACTGATGAAATATGAAGCTCCCAAGGGCCGGAAGGCAGGATTCTGATGCCAAGACTTTTGACTGAGTTACTGGGAGCAGGGCATGGGCCGAGAGAGTCTGACCAAAAGTCCTTAGTGCAAGCAGCCTGCAATTCAACAGCGCCTGTTGCCATGATCTCAGTTTTTTCTCCGTTCAGTATCAGCCAGTTCTTGGCCATCCACTCGCCTACTGCCACAAGACAGCTTTTCAACAGAGAAGGGTGTTCCCTTACGGGAGAATCTAGCTGAAAAAACAGCTGAGTATCATCGGTGTAGGTATAAAACTGTACCCCATGCTCCTGAATTAAATCTGCCAAAGGACGTAGGTAAAGTTTAAAGAGAAGCTGGGACAAAGATGACCCCTATAGGACCCCACACACTAGAGACCGTGGAGACGATTTAAAAGGAAATAGTGACACCGTCTGCATGCGCTCTGAAAGAAAAGATGTAAACCAAGAAAGAGGGGAACAGGAAATTCCTGCGCTCTCAAGGCCCTTCAACGAAATCCAATGATCAATAGTGTCAAAAGTCACAAAGAGGTCAAGAAGAATTAAACTCCAACCTCCCTGCGGTCTTTCAGACATGCCATGTCCTCCAGAACCAAAATCATCACTTACTCCATACCCCTCATGGGGCGAAAAACCGATTGAACAGGATGTAGAAGACCGCTGGATTCTAAAAAAATTTAAAGTTGGGGGGTAACAGTAGCCTCCATGAGTTTCATGATGCATGGTAAGAGTGAGATAGGCCATTAATCAGTGCCAAAGCTTGATCGAGCTGAGGCATTTTCAGTAGAGGAGAAATAAGTGTGTGCTTCAAGGCCTCGGGATATAACCCATAGAGAATGAAGACTGAAGTGCTGCAGTGAAAAGTGACATGACCTCCGACGGCAGTGAATGTAGCACCCAGAAAGAAAGAGGCTTGGCCATGGAGGCAGACATCAGTTTCCTGAGAGCCCCACTGACAATGTCATCCATGATTGGCTCAAACTGACCCATCCAGGATGCATTTGTTTCACTCCAGGGTTGCCCCCAGAACCTGTCCTCTAGGCCACCTGTCCCATTGGCAGAGATAGTTTTGTGAATTGTATGACTCTTTTCATGAAAGAAGGAGCTGATTAGATGACAGTGCGCTTGTGAGCGTAGTGAATTGATAGGAGGGGTTACCGATGAGAGCTCCTTTGCTACTTTAAAGAGTTCCCATGCTCAGCAGGAGACTGATAGAATCCGCTCAGCAAACTGCTGGGATTTAGCCATCCAAATCGCCTCCTGATACCGAAAGACGGACTGCTTATGAATAGGTTTGGAGGCTCTACCATATTCACCTCTCCATTTATGCTCTAGTTGGCAGCACACTTGCTTAAGAGACCTTAGCTCAGCATTAAACCAGGGTGCATAGTGCATAGTCCAGGTTTTACTAGCCTTAACTGGTGCAAAAATATTTTCTGCCTCCGCCATGGCCTTCAGCAGGGCACTACAGAGGTCTTGCTTCCCATTGACAATAAAGTGATTAGTGCTGCTTACAAGGTATTTGGCTGGGGCAGCCGGGGGAAACATTATCCCAGTGCCGCCGTTGACTGGTAGTGTTAGAAAAACAGCTGGAAGGTGCCAAAAACTATATAGTATAAGGGAGAACAAAATGATTGAACTAAAGAACAGCAGTGGGTTAAAGCCAGATCAGCAACAAATTGTGCAACAATTTAAGCAAAATTAAGCAGGGATAAAGAAGGAAGCCTATAAAAACAGAAAAATGTAAACAGCTGTATTAGGAGACCATTAAAGCGGAGTTAGCAAACGTTCACAAGGAATATTGTGACTCAAAGCAAGTGAAGTACAGGTTAGAGATGATCCATGAATCAAAGCTAAACCCCTGCCTACCGCCCGGGGGGCAAGAGGTGGGGGGGGGCAAAGGGGGCAGATCTATCAGAGCGAAGAATGTCATTTTAAATGGAGCATCTCTACAATGTCAGGCTCAGAGGAAGGGGAGAACCAAGTCTCAGTTATGCCCAATAGATCAGGAGAGAACTAATCTGAAAGTGACAATATGTCATCCCTCCTGCATTAATTGAAAAGCCCATAAGGGCAGATGTTTGAGTATTCCCTATTCTCATTACAGGCCAGGGCAATTGAAAAGCCCATAAGGGCAGATGTTTGAGTATTCCCTATTCTCATTACAGGCCAGGGCAAACAAATCTGCCCGTGCATAGTACATTTTGTATTAATATTTAGGTGTTCCCTTTATAGCTAAATATAATGTTTGCCTTCCAGAGGCGTCAGACCCCAGGGCCCATCCACGGCCCATATGGGTACAGACAGGCTTGCCTTAAGCACAGCTTCGACACGCTGTAGGAGTGCCCGCTGCGCGGGAGGTCTTCCCGGTATATAATTGAGGTCTGATAAATTCCCCTGTTGGGATGTTTACTTTATTTGATCTTAGATGGCAGCTAGTAGCGTCTAGAGTAGAGATGAGCTTAGTTCCCTTGCAAAAGGCCTTAGTGTTGAGTTTGTTGTCTTTTATATAGATCTCTAGCTCCAAAAATGGAATGTGAGTGCTATCATGATGCCCTGTGAGTTTTATTCCAAAGATGTTACTATTTATATACTGTGAAAATCCCTCCAACTCCTCTGTGTCATTCCATATGGCCAAACTATCATGGATATATCTGTGAAACTGGTCAATATTTCTAAAGAATTCATCCAATGATAATACACATGTGATTTCAAAGAATCGCATGAAAAGATTTGCCAGCGATGGTAATAGGCACACAACCATGGCAACAGCCGCTATTTGCTGACAATACTCATCAAAAATACAGATGTTTATTTTTCAGAGTGAAATCGAGCACCTCTTTTATCAACATGTAGTGTTTGATGTTTGTTTGTTGTTCTTGAAGAAATAGTCACGGTCTTCAGCTGCTGGGACATGTCCTATTGATGTCCAATGTTGTTAGATCGAAAGTAAGAAGAATGTATGTAACACACCATGTCAATTGTTCTAGGTGGTGCAAAATAGGCCTGGCTTCTCATGTAAGATTTCAGTTTCATTACTTCTGGGTGTATTAATTCATCAATAAATGTAGAGAAATTCTGTTATCCAACTCATGATACCGACAATAGCTCTGAATGGCAGAAAAGCATTGTATTATGTATGGACGTTCAGTAAAAATTAAATTGTTGCCATAATAGGGCAGTTATTGGTGAGAAAGATGTTTTCTTTACCCGTTAGCATTCCCCCGCTGTACCGTTTAGCAATAAGTGTGTTTGCTTCCATGGTGATCTGGTGAAATGGGTTACTGGATAATTTGAGGTAACAGCCTGGTGTATTAAGATGGATGCTGCTTAGCCATTTTAATATAGTCTGTTTTGTTTAGAATCACATATTCATCCCTGGCTTAGCCTCTTATTTTAAAATAATGCTTCTACTCTGTACTGGACTCCAGCATTGGAAATTCAAGGGTGCAGCCCCAGATCTAGAGGTCCCTCGAAGTGGAGTCTAACATTGGAAATTCAAGCGTGCAGTCACTGAGTCTACTAGAGGTCCTTCGAAGCAGACTGCAGCATTGGAAATTAAATGGTGCAGTCAGAGAGTGCTACTAGAGATCCCTCCAAGCAGACGCCAGCATTGGAAATGCAATGATGCATTCACAGAGTCTGCTGCTAGAGGTCCCTCAAAGCGGACTCCGACATTGGCATTTCAAGGGTGCAGTCACAGAATCTGCTGCTTGAGGTCCCTGGAAGCGGATTCCGGCATTGGAAATTCAAGGATGCAGTACCTGAGTCTGCTACTAGAGGTCCCTGTAAGCAGTTTCAAGCGGTCCTTACTGGCACACTGCAGTGTGAACAGCCTATCAGGGTCTGAGGGCCCACTGATCTGGCCCTGTGTTGCAGGTGTTCTGTTCCTGTGAGAACTAATCAAGTTGCACTCCTAATTTTTACACAAGAGTATTTTTAAAGATATATCCTGAGAATTATTACTTTTAAGGTGGGGAGGAGATAATTAACAACCCTGGCATATCGGTTGAAAAAATGTACACAATAGATCTTCCCAAATGTGGGAACTCCCGTCCTCTGCACTGTATGGGTGGCTCTGTGTGGAGTCCTTATATGTTTGATTATTTGTTAGGCAAATGATTCAATAAATTGATTTGTACAAAAATGTAGGTAATTTGCTTAGTGACATAAATCAATACATATATCAATACACATTGACACAGTTAAGTATCTTTAGAAAAAATCCATTGATTTATTAGAAGCCCAACGCGTTTCGTGAAATAATTCACTTCTTCAGGGGCAATTTGCATAATTTATCTTAAAGAAATCTGGAAGACATAATATTAAAGTAGATGCATATTAGTCACAATAGTTCAAAAAAGAAAATTGTATAATTTCCAATAGCAAAAAAACTTCATGGAGGATCCATATATATCCTATTGTCGAGTATCTCGTTAAGTAGACATAAATTTAAACTTTAAGCAAATCATACAGTGGTGACCAGCAGTAACCATTTAGAAATATCCTCACAATCATCAATGATCAATACATTGACATTTTTATGTTGTAAGTAAATTACCTATGGACAAGATTCCATTGTTCCAAAATGTTGGCTGTTCATCACAAAGAGAGAATTGTCAGTCTCCTGTACTAGTAGTGTAGTCTTAGTCCCTAGACAGTTAACATGAAAAAGTGGGAGAAGGGGGGAAAAGTCGTCAAGATAAGAAATCCTGAATCTAGCTATCAAAAAAGATTAGAATTAATTAAAAGTGATGACATACCACCTTATGTCAGAAGATGGTAAGAAGATGGTAAGTTGAGTAAAAATCACTTCATCTTTTGGAACCTTTTGTGTAGGAGCAAGCGTCCAGCCCAAAGTGGGCAAGTTCCCGAAATACCTAAGAATAAACCAAAATGTGGACTAAGTATATGACCAAGAAGAAATAAAGTCCGGCTAAAGTAGCACAGATAATCCCCGAATACTTACAATTAAATAGTCTTGTGGTGTGTAGTGGTCGAGATCGTGATCTGCTTTCAGGACTCGCTAGCCAATACTGGCGTTGGCTGTCCTTAAAGACCCATAAAATGGCCGCTTAACGTCAGGCATATGTGCGTCAGAAGATGCATGACGTCACAATGTAAACATCGTGACGTCATCGCGCGCATGCGCAAAGCGCTAAAGCGTTCAATCATAATAAGATGGTCAATTAGATAGGATAAACTAGATACACAAAACTATTAGCTCCCAAAGGGGGCCTGAATATGACAAATGATAGGTTTAAGAAAACGTAAAGCGCAAAAATGCGCTTGAGGTGGAGAATGTAGTTATTGTAGCTAGCGCTAGTTAAAGATTTTAAAATGCCTGCTAGGGAGTGGGAGGACTTAAAAAATAAATAAATAAGTAATGAGTTAAAAAAGTGCAGGAAAAAATGAAGAAATGCTAAGACAGCAGTTGAGATAAATAGGAGAAAGATATCTGAAATTCGATTCGAAATGGTCACATGATCAAAGGACAGGCTAGTCAAATGTTGTAAGATAGTCATAAAGTGTAAAATCACAAGAGAAAAACGTGAAAAGAACCAGGAGATGTACAGACATGGTAACAGGTTATTTTAGCTTCTATAGCTGTCTCATTAGGAGCTCACATTCTGGTGGGGCACAGTTTAATGACACCAAATACAATTTGTAGCATATGCAGATTTTGGAGATTACAACCTACATCACAAGTGTTCAAAGTCCTGTTATGAACAGTACTGTGTTGTTCCCAAACAGTAATTTGAAGGATTCATTTATAGAAAATGACCCATATAAAAATCTTCATTAAGCCTGAGTGGGGCCAATGAGTCAAGTTTAGGCTAACATTGGAGGTTCGGGGAAAAGTTTGTTAAGATTGGCGTCAGATCTAATAATGTCCCAATTTTTCTGAATTCTTTTTTTGATTTGGAAACTTTGGCTAGAGAATTTGAGGGTATGAATCAATCTTGTATTTTCTTTCTTCGTTTTTTCTTTAAGGAGTTCCTTCCTGTTCAAGGAGGTTGTTCGTTCGATGGCTTGGTTGAATGTGCGCTCCGGAAAACCCCTTATGTTAAATCTTGTTCTCATGTTATCAAATTCTTGTGCCAATTGTGTTACATCAGATGTAATCCTTTTTGCTCTGAATTACTTCACGAAACGCGTTGGGCTTCTAATAAATCAATGGATTTTTTCGAAAAATACTTAACTGTGTCAATGTGTATTGATAAATGTATTGATTTATGTCACTAAGCAAATTACCTACATTTTTGTACAAATCAATTTATTGAATCATTTACCTAACAAATAATCAAACATATAAGGACTCCTCACAGAGCCACCCATAGAGTGCAGAGGACTAGAGTTCACACATTTGGGAACTTGATCTATGGTGTACATTTTTTCAACCTATATGCCAGGGTTGTTAATTATCTCCTCCGCACCTTAAAACTAATAATTCTCAGGATATATCTTTAAAAATACTCTTGTGTAAAAATTAGGAGTGCAACTTGATGTTACGCTCACCTGACTCCCACTGAGGCGCTGGCCTGGTTCGCGCTGCTGTGACCTCTTCTAAGGTGAGGCGCAGGGTTCGGAAGACGGACTGGACCGGGCCCCCAAATCTGGCTTGTCTGGCTTGCAGAAGTAACCTTCTTAGGGTCTGAAAGGGCAAGCTCTCCATCCTGCTTCTGATGCAGGGGCGCGTTGGTATCCAGTTACTTCACTGGATTTTCGGATTGGTGAGAACCAAACTTGCTTGGCTTCCAGGTAAGTTTTTTGATAAGAGGTTCCCCTTGTGTCCATGCATTAATGTACTAATGCTAGTGTCTTTTACCCCATAGGGGCCGGGGTACGGAATGCCGGGGAACAGGCACCGATCCGAGATGAGAGGTGAAATCCTTGTAGAAATCAGGTAAGTCTTTAATGAGCGTTTTTTGGTAATGTCTTTTCATTCGCTCATTAACGCTGATGTCTTTTTTTCCCCTTAAGGGCCGGGGTCCGGAAATGCCAGGATGCAGTGCGGACCCGAAATGAGGAGGGAATGAATCAACAGGTAAGTCTTAACATGGAGATTTAGCTTTCCTTATTCCCTTCTCTCTCTCACCTTTTGTTCTGGTCTTTTTCTCCCTAGGCGCTGGGGCGTGACTGCGAATCCGGATGATCGCTGCTGAACATGGAGGCGCCCTGTAAAGGTGAGTGGAATGCGGCGCTGCAGCGATCGACGCGATGAGCTTTTAAATTAAAGTCTTCCTTTTCAGGATTGTCGGCGAGATGTCTCCGGGATGCGGATTTAGCAGGTAAGGACTTTTCCTTCTTCTGTTCTCTTCTTCTCTTCCTTTGCAGGTGATCCAGGATGCTGGCAGGCATGGCAGAGGTCAGGATGCAGGAGCAGACACGGTGAGCGTCCAGCTGCTAGATGCAGAACAACGCGAAGCACGTGTGGCTGTTCGGGTGGGGTTTAAATAGCCTTGGAAGAAGTTCCAGGTATGTATCCTTCCTCCAATCAGGTATGTATCCTTCCCAGACCACGCCCGGATGGTAAATTAGTCCCACAGGTAAAGTAGTTCCTTTCAGGCCTCAAGGAGGCCGGGATCCTGCAGCATGGTCTGCATCAGGTAAGTGCACCCAAGCATTCCCATAATGAGCCTGGCGCCTATGGCGCCAGGACTGATGTCTTTTATGAGCCTGGCGCCACAGGCGCCAGGACACTGTCCAAAGGGCCCCTATATGGGGTTGCTGGGTCCTTCCTTGGGGACTGGATGTCCGCTTTCGGGGACGCCGGGCTTGAACCGGCTCCCCGGGAGAGGGCATCATGATACTTGATTAGTTCTCACTTGGATATATTTTTGACCCTGAAGACGGTTACTTCATCAAATCCAGGGTTGGCATATTCAATCAATTTGCACCCATACTAATCGAAAACTAAAAGCATGTCATTTTCTAAAATAAATCTACTTACTGACAAATCGGCCACTACTTTGGCATTCAGTGAAAAAGAAGCTAATCGGATCCTAGGTCTTATTAACGATACTGAGGCTACAGCTGCAAATGATGAGAATCCAGAAAGATTAATATCAAAATTAGAAAAATTAATTAGACGAGAGATATCGCAGAAACTGCATGCTATGACATTAGCTCAATATTTCAAAAGCAAAAAAATACCAAGAGGGCTCAGAGTATATCTTAAACCAACATAGTGCAGAGAAAACCAGGCATTTGTTAAGAGATGGGAGCAGATACTCAATTAGGGGTGGATTCATGGACCAAACGTGCGCCGAAAATCCCAGCGCAAGCAGGAAGACGCTGCGCGTGTTTCCCATTGTCCGTGCGCCAAATCCTGCCGTGGCGCACGCGGGCACACACGGCGTGCGCTACGCGCACAGCAAAAGCGCACATAGCACGGCACACACAACCAAAGTGGGTGGAACAGTGGGCATAACACACGGAATGGGGAATAACGCGTGAAAAAGAAGGCGTAACTGGGAAAGTACTGCAGGGAACTACACGGAACGCCCACACGCACGCGAACAACCCGTATTCATGGATTCAAATACGGGAAACCCGTGCACGGCAAAAGACACACACAGGCGTCAACGCGTCCGCCACACGAAGGCAGGCGGAAGCGTCCCCACGCACAGTATAAAAGTGCGCGCAAACAACAAACACGTATATACAGCTACGATGAATGCCCCATTTGTCGCAGCACTGATCGTGGGACACCGCAGGAGGAGGAGAATAGCCAGGGCACGCATTTTCGCACCACGGACAAGCCTTTTTGGGATGTCTGACGACCAGGTCTACGGCAGGTATAGGTTGCCACCCCATATCATTCTAGACCTGGTCAGGGAGTGGGAAGATGACCTTACATCCCCCACCCTTTGCTCTCAAGCATTGAGCCCCTTGGAGAAGGTGCTCAATGTCCTGCATTTCTTGGCCACTGGGTCATTCCAACGGACTACTGCCATAGTGGGGGGGGTCTCACAGGCCACGCAGTCACGCTGCCTACAGCAGGTACTGGCAATCATGACAGCGCGCCCCTCAGTCCGCAGGCACATATACATGCCCAGAACACCTGCAGAAAGGCAGGCTGTTGTCCTGGATTTTTACAGGGTGGCACACTTCCCCAAAGTGCTTGGTGCCATAGATTGCACCCATGTGGCCCTACGTCCACCTAGGGCCACTGAGCACATATACCGAAACCGCAAGCACTGGCATTCCATCAATGTACAGGTGGTATGCGATGCAAAGGGAATCATCACCTCTGTCTATGCAAACTACCCTGGCTCCACCCATGACAGTTTCATATACAGAATGTCCGCCCTGAGCCGGGCCCTGGAAGCTGGGCAGCATGGCGACACATGGCTCCTAGGTGAGTACAAAGGCCCTTGCACATGCATGCATGTCACACACACACACACAAATACACAAACCCAAATAATCACAACCATTTACACCTCCCCAGGGGACAGTGCCTACCCTCTGAGCAACCACATGATGACGCCAATCCGGAACCCCACCACACCAGCCCAGGTAAGATACTACGCCGCCCATATTGCAACCAGGGCCATAGTGGAGCGCACAGTCGGAGTGCTCAAGTCACGTTTCCGCTCCCTTGACCGCTCTGGTGGGCAGCTACTCTATGCACCCCCAGTAGTGTGCAGGATCATTGTGGCAGCATGTGTCCTGCACAATGTTGCAACACGGCAGGGCGTACCGGTGGACATGGTGGGGCCCCCACATCCCCAACCACAGGCACAGGTGCTGCCCATGGGAGGGGACAGGGCACGTGGCGGGAAAGCCCGGACCCAGCTTGTGGCCACATTTTTCACCTAAACTCCCACCCCTGCGGAGTGCACACAGGCCTGGCACATACCAGGTGACAATCGATGATGATAAAGAGACAGTCAACTGTCACAACCCTACCACCCGGAGATAGTTGCCATGGAAGTGCCACATTGTCTGCATCCCTAGCTACTTAAACACAAGCTATCCTGTGTGACCAAAAGGCACACATATGACATGACATGATATGGCATTTGTAACGTGCCTATACACAAGTATTTCAAGGTGCGACGAGGCAGGGAGGGGGAACAAGGGAAGACAGACAACGATACTACTAGGCCAGGTGTCATTTAGATTGTGCAAGTGCAGGGGTAGGGGGAAGGGAAAAGTGCAAGGGGAAGGGGAGGGGGGAGTGCAGTACAGGATAAGTAGACTAAAAAACAAATAAATAGGCCAGCTGGTGGCAACTGCAAAGGAAAGTGCAGACAAATGCTGGGAAGGGGGGGCTGTAGGGATAGAGAGACAGTCCCGCAGTGCAGAGGTTGCCAGGGAGGCAGTGCAAGTGGAGAGTGGCTGGGCCAGGGAACTAAGTCGGTGAGAGTGGCCCAGTTGCAGATCCAGTGCAGTTCCAGTGAAGAATTTTGCAAGGGAGAGGGAGAGAGAAAGCAGAAGCAAAGAGGAAGGTCTTGAGGTGCTTCCGGAACCGGAGATGGTTCTCCTCAAGTTCCAGTGAGGCAGGAAGGCTGTTCTAGAGGGAGGCCCCTGCCGCGGAGAGAGATCTACCCCCAGCTAGTTGCTTTGAGAAGCGGATGACCCTGACATGCAAGGTGTGAATCACACACACCTGCAAAACAGGCCATGACCATCACTGTTATGTCACTCAAACCCTCCCAAACCACAACATGACATGGCAAGCAATACCCATACACCAACACAGTACCAATAAGGTACACATTACCATGTCAAAAATGTACAGTGGCATCAGACAATGATGCCTGACATGGAATCAGATAAAATGACTTACCAACAACCTCCCACCCAAAATAAGTCATTCCCAAATGCATTACAAAAGTTGTAGACGTAATATAACAATGAATGCCTGTCTACATGCACATTGTGCATTGCAAAATCAACACTGCAGCTGCTGTGTGCTGTGTCCAACTCCTGCAACACACTGCTCAGCGCACAGCACAGTGAACAGCCATTGTGTGGGATGCACACCCTGAGCATCACATCTAAGTGACAGACCACATCAAAAAGCAAATTAGGCATGTACAGGATTCATAATTGGTCACAGAACATGTGCTGCAGGGACACAGTGGGCACCAGAAGGCAAACAGAGTGTACACGTGGATATGCAAGGGTGGTTGTACATGTAGTGCATCATAGTGCAAGTGTGTGGGTCAGTAAGGACATGCACTCAACATATGCATGTGCAATCAAGTGCCCATCAGTGTCCTCTACACACCACATGTGAACATTCACCATGTGTACACCCCAGCATGTCAAACCACAACTATCCCCTCACACCTGAAAGGTAAACACAACACATGAACAGGCATTGATCAGCAAAACACAACATGTACATAGGATACCACAATTACAATGTCAGGGTTCCCATCACACTGCAGGGCAAGGCAACTATCAACAACAAACCACCCCCCCCTCGCAAATGACCATGACCCACTGAACAACTGCACCTGGGCCATGGAGCCTTCAACCCTCAATTTCACCTGGCCACAGGATCACCCTTCCCCTTCGTCACCATCTCCCACCTTGTGTGTAAAAAGGTGCCTGCACCCTCAGAGTCCACCCTCATTTGCAAAATCACAAAATCCAAGCCAGAAAAACTAACCAGAACACCCTCCAGTAGATGACTTGACGTAGCAGTACCTCACAAAGGCCAATTACTACCACAATGATGTAACAACCAAGGTAGCACAGTAAAACAATGTCACAACAGGATGTGAACCATGTGTGGTACATAACATAGAATGATGCACCATGAACAGATGTGTACTGTCACAGGTCCCGTGTACAGGCGCAGGAGTGGCAGGAAACAACCACCCCCACCGTGTCCCGGGTGCCTGCAAGGTCAAACTCACACAGGCCTCTGAGACCCTGGTGGGGAAGGAGGGTCAGGGATATGCAGTCGAGACAGGTGTTGGCACACTGGATAACTGGAATGAGTGGCAGGAGAGGGGAGGAGGAATGACACATGAAAGTAGGTAATGCACGAAAATGTACTACCTGCATGAACACATACACAATCCGAACAAACTTGGACATCATTGTCATGGCCTTCTGTAGTCCAGGTCTAGGAGTGGCACAAACCAACCACCCCCTCTAGGGTTTTGGCACCTGCAAGTTTGGGGCTTACACAGGCATCCGCAACCCCAGCGGGGAAAGAGGGTTAGGGAACGTTGCTTGGATAGGTACGGGAAGCAGGAACACTGGGTAGAGGGTACAGGTTTTAAAATTGGATAGGACTCCGGGTAATTAGGGGAAAACAAACATACCAAATTGAATTACACATTCATCCATGCATTAGTGCACCTCCCAGCAGGCCTATGCAGAGCAGTTTGAAAGAAAAACAACAAGACACTTAGCTCTGGTTTTGAGTGCTGGCCTCCTGCCTGCGCACTCTCAGGTCCGGTTACAGGAGCACTGCAATGCTGCAAAGAGAGCCACAGTTAATAATCTGTCCGTGCCCATAACACAAACACACACCACCAAACATGCCCCATAGCAACAAACTACTCTACAAACAGACAATCTGGTGTAGATGCTTCGTACCATATATAACATTACCCCTGTGATGGGTCATACACAGTCAATGCAGTAAGTCAGCCGCCGGTGGGTGCGTGGCAAATGGAACACCAATGTGTCACAATTCACACAACATGCAATGTTCCCTGGGTAAGCAGACAGACCCATATAGCAAGGCATGACTTCAGAACAAGTCGTGTTCCACCATGACCAAAACAAAGTAGGCAGTGCATGTATCAAAATGTACATGGAAATGAAATGCACTGCACCCGAGTATGTCCCTTGCTGTATGTCCCTGTGAGCTGCCCCTTTCCATGTCTCGGAAGGCTACATGGTTGATACAAGTGCCTCAATGTACCTTGGTGTACCGGAGGGTATGTGCCACTGCCCCTGCAGGTGTCCCAGACAACCTTACAATCAACAGCCATCAGTCCACCAACACATCTGAGCTGCATTGTGTGCTTCAACACCAATATTCGTCGAAGCTCTCCCTCAGTGCTGTAACTAGGCCTGCATGTTCAACTCGCCTGGTGCAAGCTTTGCTGTGTTGTGGCCCCCCTGTGCTGCTCACCTTGCCTGGAGTTCCTTGGAACACGTCAGCAGTTCTAGGATGTAGGTCTGCAATCCCTGTGCCTCTGCTTGTGCACACATGTGCATGTGGGCACCAACAAACGTGTCCAGAATTCAGATGTCCAATGGGCCATGTCTGCTGGCAAAGGTGCTCTGGAGGCTCATCCCCCTGCAGAAAGGGCATGAAACACATGATTAATGCTTTAAAGTCATCTGTGTGTGTCTCTTCAGGCATCTCATTACTGAACCATGTCAGAGACTTACATCAGAAATCACACCATCAGTCCGTCTTTCACATCCAAAGTGTGGAACACACTATCTACGGCATGAATTGCAACAAGCACGTGTACAGTAAAGTTAAGAAACATACTACAAAATGCATAGTAATGAATGTACACATTAATCATGAAACACCCCATCTAGCAAAAGCTGAACAGTGGACAATAACACTGCAATCATCCCCACTAGGGGTGTCAACACAAGTCACACAGCACCAGACATGCCACAGATATGACAGTCCAAAGCCCTTGTGCAATAGGTTGTCACACCGAACCATCCTTGTGAGCCCATGGATAAGGGAGGCAGGAGTGGCATATGTGAGTCAAGGACCCCAAGCAGCAAACACATACACAAGACAAGCCTGAAGGGCCCAGCTGGAACAGACAGTGGATGCCTTCAAAAGCCACAAAGCACCGCACCGTCACATGAAAGCACAATAGACAAGCGATTTTAAACTATATTAACTAATTACACTAACTATGAAAAACCTACATTACCTAATTAAACTAACTATGAAACAGAAACTAAACTAACTAAACTAAAAGAAAAATCAAAAATGGCCACATACGACCCGGGGGGAGGGGAGGCACCCAGGAGGGGGGAGGTACAGGGTGCTGCTCAACACCCACATGCGATGATGCTGAGCCAAAAAAAAAACCTCCATGGGCTCAACGCCTGCACAGCCCGACCTATGTGGGAGATAGATGGTCGTCCGAGTCTGGCTCATCCCGGAAAGGAGGACGTGGCACAGTAGCCTGGCCACGCCTAGCCGCAGCTTGCCCCTCGTTGGCAGCAAGTCTGCCGGACGGGTGAGCCTGGTTCTGTGTGGCGATGTGACGTAGGTCTGCATGCAGAACCTCACGAGATACACGTGCTTCCTCTTGCAAGGTGGCACGTGTAACACGGAGTTCCTCCTGCAAGGCTTGGCTGGACAACCGCTGCACCTCCCGGCAAGCCTGTAGCTTAGCTGAGATGGTACGCTCAAGCTGTGCAAACCTCTCCTCTGCCCGCTGCCTCTGGGACATCATAAGGACACCCAGAGGGGATTTGAGGGAAACATACTCCTCCCTCAGGGCATTCATGTGTGCCTCTGCGTGAGCAGCAATTGCTTGATGCAGAATTGCTGTCTGAGGCCGCCATGCCCAGCCTGAGCGAGCGGGGCGTGGACCGTGCCGCCTGCTGCTGGAGAAGCACCTGCCTAGCAGGGGGGAGCACAGATCGGGCCACATGCTCCATGCTCTCAGCGATGTTGTCCATTGCTGCCCCCTGCCGTTCTCAATTGGCAGTCATGTCTTACTCCCACTCAGTATACTGTAGTTGCGCGCGGCGACCGCGTTGCCGGGCTTGACCCCTGCAGGACCCAAGGACCGGGGGTCCTCGCTGTGTTGGTACCGCCCGCGGCTGCACGACTACATGCCCCCGTCAACGTGATGTCCCAGGCACATCAGTGGCTTGTGTGGAGGGTGACCCTGCGTCCCGATCCACCACAGGCGGAGGAACCAAGACTGTCTGATCCCTCAGTGCAGATGTCGCGGACAGAGGAGTGTCCACATCAGAATCACTCACCCCTGACACATGGACTTGATGCTCATCCAACTCAACATGGACGTCAGAGTCGTCATCAAGGCTGGACTCATAGGCAGCCAGAGACAAGATGGACTGTAGCACTTGGGGGTTTTCGTGGCCTACCACCCCACGACCCCCACTTGTGCCGGGTTGATGTAGTGGTAACAACCCGGTGTCTGGCATGACAACACCATCCTCCGCCTCCATTGCGTCATCACCTGAAAAATAGAGAGAAAAAAGGTCACTACACATGTCAGAAGCACACAACACACACACACACCGACAACAAACACATCAGGCAGACATGTGACACACAACATATAACCTGGCATGCATGCTGGGTCAACTTTGAATTGCTTCTATGATCAGACCTGTTGAAAGGTGGCAGTTTCCATGGAAGTGGGTCTATGCAGTGCAGAAAATGTGTACGCCACTCACTACCTACATGTACAAGGACTCCATGGTGTGTGTCAGGAAATGTGAAGGCAGTGCAAGGTCAAATTCAGGCATCACGTGCATTGTGCATTCAATGTGTACCATATCTAGAAGCCAAGCACCCCTCCACCCCAGTACAAAAGCAGGGATGCCTAGCATGGTATCAAAAGGCTAACCATACACCTGTGTATTGACAGGCAGTGTTGACTGGCATCCACAGCTTAATGTGATTCAAGTGACAACACTGCAAATGATGATGGGACAGTAAGCAGGACACATGATGAAAACTCTGGAGGCCGCCCACGTGTGAAGAAGACACAACAACAGTTGGACAGAGTCATTGGCCATTGAACAGGCTGAGGCCCGTGAGCCACACAGATTGTCAGACCCTAAACATGTGTGCAACGCAGTACTGAGCCACAGTTGACATGGGAAGGCTGATGAGATGCCATGCAATGTATGTCACCCAGGACTTGTATTACAGTGATCATCCAGTCAAGGACACATAGGGGCATGCATGCAATGCACATGGAGCATGAATGGACACTAAGGCTGTACCACATGGCATATGTCTGGCAGATTGTACGCTGGAAGTTAGCATCTACACAGGACGCATGGACAGGAAAGTACACATTGGCAAGATTGAAGCAGACCAGTGCAAAGGTGGAACTGGGGTGCAGAGTGGTGGAGGAGGGGCAAGGAAGCATGCCTACATGGAGTCCCTGCATGCAGGCAGAGGAGACATGCACGTCAGTCATGCAATGGCATTGTGCCTGGGCTGAGAGGAAGGTCACCCCACGCCACATGCAGAAGGGCCAGTGAGCTGGAACATGGACCGGAGGGGCATACTTGTAACCAGCATGTCAATAGGGTGCAATAGTGGTGATGCGGACAGTCCCCGTCTGCTCCAAATGTCCACCATCCAGCAGAGCAGACATGCATCACGGAAGCATTGCATTACTTACACATCAGAACCATGTACACGTCACATATAGTGGCAATCATGCACAACACATCCCACAAGTGAAACACATACGTCCTCAACAAACACGCATCAGCACTCACTGGACTGGGCATCAAAGTCCAGCATCTCTCCCACTCCTTCGACCAATTCAGGTGGTATGAACTCCGCAATGAGTGCCTCATGCGGAGTGAGCTCTTCCTCCTCTGGTGCAGGCCCACCGCCAGTCACCAGAGTCAAGTTGTAATTAGAGGCACGCTTAGCCTTAGTGCTGCGTTTGATGTCATTCCAATGCTTTTTTTGCACTCTTGCGCACCTCATGGCCGAATGAACTGACATGCTTCCAGTGGGTGTCACGTTGGGCAGCCGTAGTCTGACTATTGGCACTCACTAGCATGTCACGGCTGTGGCCCCGCACGTAGTCCACGAGGAAGTCCAGTTCCTGCTTGCAGAAAGGCTTCTTCCTCGACGTGCAGGAGGTCGTGGCTGTGTGTGGGGTCCCAGCCTGTGCTGCAGGTGCAACCTTCCTCCTCTTGGACTGTGGCGCAGACCCTGACTGGCTAATGCCGCCCTGACCAGTATGGCCAGTGGGTTTGGTGGATTGAGCCAAGGGAGTGGCAGGTGGAGGGATGACCAAAGGCCTGACTTGTGTCAGTGGCATCTGGGTGCCCTCTAATGGACCCTGCGCAGCAACATCAGCTGTGGCAGGGTCAACGCTCAGGCACCCCAAAACTGCAGTAAAACCGTGCACGCAACCCTGCAGCCTACATGCGTGGAATCAACCTCCCGCAGTACGCGGTGGCACCCAGTAACACGAATAACGCGTACGCGTGGGACACGAAGGCTACTATGACATCAAAAATGGGTGCGATACACAGGGGCACCCGCAGTGGGAAAAATAGCGTGTGCGACTCACCGTCTGACTAGCGCGATGCGGAAAAACACGTGTAGCCAATACCCCCGCCAAAAGAAGAGATACGTACTTGATAGCTGTGAAGTTGTGATGGCGCACGAAACAACAGGTAGCAGCAACACACGTTGGTCTCCACGAAAGGCACGTACAGCGAACTGCTGGCCCCGCTCACCTTTAACCCGTGCTGAGGGAAACGCCCGCGCGCATCACGTCACTTACGCGCATGGGCCCTTTCCTCGGATTACACGCGGACGTGCAGTTTTTCACGTGCGCTGAAACGCCCATGCACGCCTGCGCGCGTCATGTCACAGAGGCGCTTGCGCTTGAAGGGCCTTCTGTCCAATGAAATTGCGTATGCGTGCAGACGCGCTAACGCGCTAAGGGCCTTTCCTCGAATTACACGCTGACGTGCAGAATTTTTAGGTGTCAAATCACTCCGTATCAAGCTGGCCACGCGTAAGCACACGGAAGACCATGCTCCTGCCCAGAAGGCCGAATTACTGCCCCCCAGAGCCCCGAGCACGCTCCCACCTGCCATCTGCTGCTGCCTGACTGCCTGCTGCCCACGTGCCCTGCCATTTGCTGCCTGCACATCAGCCAGGGGTGCTGTTGCTGTGACCACCCCTGCTGGAACTGAAGACTCCCGACTGGGATTCCATCGCTCCACAGCCCAGCCCCAAGACCCAGTTGCCCACCCACTCCTGCCTCTGGGGTTGTCATGTTGGGCACTGCAACATCTGGCACCACTGATAACCCCCAGCCAGAGAGGCAGAGGGGCACCAGCTTCACTACCACCGAAGTTGGTGTCCTGGTGGAGCAAGTCCTGGGGCAGTATGATGCCCTCTTCGGATGTTCCCGCGCCGACAAGGAAGGACGGACTCAGATCTGGACGGACATCGTGACTGCCATCAACGCGGAGGGGGTGGCAGTCCGCGACTTCCAACATGTCAAGAAGCGCTGGGAGGACTTCAGGTCCAGGACCCTCAACAAGGGGCCACTTGTCGGAAGATCAGATGAGGGTCCTGGAATGCATATCCCCAGCGCTCCACATCCAGGTCCTTGAGAGGCAGACCCGTCTGGAGTCGAGCAGTAAGTGTACATGCATCATGATTGTAAGCTGTGCGTGTGGTGATGTGCCAGTAGTGTGCAGGTTGCACATCTGTTTGTATGGGGCTGAGTATGGGTGGGGGTGTACAGGGCCGTGAGGCTAACACATGCAAGGGCTGTCATGTGTGAGGCATGGATGGTGCTTGTGTGTGTAGGCTTGCATGCCAAATGCAGTTGTGTGGGCACACATGTTTGGATGAATGTGTATGTAAGTAGGCATGTTCGTGATGTCACGCATGTATGTTGTTTTCAGCTGCATGTATCAGCACTGTGTACATGTCCATGTGTGTGTATTTGACATGGGTGCAACAGTGATGCAACATGGATGCATGTGACAGCGGGATGTGGAGGCCTGATTGGCAGATGTGACATGGATGCCCATCTGAACACTGCGACAGTTGGCAGAGGTGTACACATGCATGCAAGTGTGGTGGTGTACGTGCATGTGTAGTGCACTCCCTGTGTTGCATGTGATGTCTGGCTCACCTTTGCCTGCTCATGCTGTTGTATGTGTATGGATGGTGCTGGCAGTTGCGATATGGCTGTGGTATGGCTCATGTGTGCAAGTTGAAATGACATGTGTGTTGGCGATTGGGATGCCATGTCTGAGGTTTGCCAATGCCACTCATGTACAACTGTCATGTGTGTATGTGTCCATTGTACAGTGCCCTGATGCCTGTGTTTTATTTCTCCCTGTCTGCAGCGTCAACTGATGAAGAGGGCGGAGAAGGTGCTGTGGAGCACAGCGGCAGGGATCGCACCGCCAGCCAGAGACGCAAGGCCCGGCTCCCCTCCCAGGTTGTGATCTCGTCGGGGAGTGAGGAGTCCGGTGCCGCGTCCCAGGCCGCAGCTGCCGGGGGGAGGTCCAAGAAATGGAGGTTGGAGTTGGACTCCTCGGCAGCAGAAGAGCAAGTTGGGACCCCACAGGGCCCAACGGGGGAAGATGGCACAGAGTCATCCAGGTTGGTGGGGGGTTTGGTGGAGGAGGAGGCCGTGCAAGCAACAGAGACGGGGTCTGGAGGTGGGGATTCCACTGGTGCTAGTGGTGCAGTGCAGGACCAGGGACAGGAGGCAGCACAGGCCGCCGCGGAGGTGCCTGTGTGCAATCCTGTCCCTGATCCTGTCACTGCATCATCTTGCGCCAGCAGGGATGCCCACGTCCAGACCCGTTTTCAGGCAGGGATGAGCTCACAACAACTGGCCTTCCTCTGCCTGCGGACGTGGCTATCCGGGTCCGAGTTGAGCCTGTCCTGACTGGTGTGGCGTTGCATCAATGGGTCATGCAAGGTGACCTGGAGTCTTTTCATGAGGAGACTGCACGTCATCTCGAATGGCTCGTTGACCGCGTCGGCCTACTGGGACAGGTCACCCAGGCCGGATTCCTCCATTTGATGGGGCTTGCTACGACCACCTACTCAACTGAACCCCCTATGCGGCAGTCGTCCTCCATGCCATCTTCCCACCCATTAGTCACCTGGGTGCCCTGTGGAGCTGCCTCTGACGGTGCGGCCAGGCTGGTGGAGGAGGCATCCCTGCCACAGTCGGGAGTCGGACGTCCAGCAGGGGTGGCCACATCAACGACTGCACCCCAGCCAGCGGAGGATGTGCAGGCAGCAGGAGGCAGTGCACGGGCAGAGGCACAGCAGCAGCAGCAACGTGGTGGGAGCCATGATGGCTCGGGTCCTTCGACATCGGAGGGGCAGGCATCGGCCGGAGGGCAGGAGGACCCAGGACGGGAAGTGTCTTCCGTGTGGCAGTGGGTGGGCCACACCATAGATGCGGAGCGGCAGCGGGCGGAAGAGGCACGGCTCATGATGGTCAGGGCGGAGAACTCCATGCGGAGGGCCCTGAGGCGGGCCGAGTGCCTCGAGGCAATCCGCAGGGGGTTGGAGGTGGACATGTCCTCCGGGACATTGAGCAGGAGTTCGATGATGCCCTGGCCCGGGACATCCAAAAGTGAGCCGTCGGAATAGCCCGCTGCCCTTGTAAATAGTTCTGTAGTTAGTGTTAGGTTTCCTTTGGTTTTGCATTTTTTTTGGACCTTTTGGACAATGGGCCACATTTTTGTATATAGTTTTTTTTTATTAGGTGGTGTTAATAGATAGGTTTCATTTCTTCTGTTGGGATCATGGACCCTGGATTGTTTATCTGTATATAGTTGACTGTTGGATTTTCATTTTTTTTTATGATTTACCCATGGAGCAATGGTTTTCGATTTTAATTTTCCATTGGATTTACTTTTGTGGACTGTGACTTTGAACACCTTTCCTTTGGATTATGATTTGTGGTTTTGCATTATTTCACGGACATGCTGGTTTTTTGTTTTTAAATTCCCATTTTTGTTTGTTTATTTTTGATTCAATTTATGTTGATTTTAATACATATTTTTTCTTCAAACTTCAATGTGTGGTATCATCTCATTGGTTTCATGCATATCATGATATGGGTTTTGACATTCACTGACACCCATTGGGTGTATGTGAGGGACATGGGTTCATTTCCAAACTTGCAATTGGGGTTCTATCATGTTATTGCCATTTCTAAGTGGGTGGATGCAATACTCGGGTGGGTGTTTGGCATTTGGAGGCTAACCATAAGGGCCAGGGATCTAGATTGCGATGACATGTTGGCTGGGGGACATGTGTGGGGGCATGGTGGAGGGTGCCCTGCACTGCTGGGGGGTGGGGGTGCTGGGAGACATGAGTGGGGGCCCGGTGGAGGGTGCCCCTAGATGCTGGGGGGTGGGGGTGCAGGGGGACATGAGTAGGACATGAGTGGGGTCCTGCTGGCAGGTGCCCCACAGTGCTGGGGGGTGGGGGTGCTGGGAGACATGAGTTGGGGCCTGGTGGAGGGTGCCCTGCACTGCTGGGGGGTCAGGGTGCAGGGGGACATGAGTGGGGGCCTGGTGGAGCGTGCCCTGCACTGCTGGGGGGTGAGGGTGCTGGGAGACATGAGTGGGGGCCTGGTGGAGGGTGCCCCTGGATGCTGGGGGGTGGGGGTGCAGGGGAACATGAGTTGGGGGCCTGGTGGAGGGTGCCCTGCACTGCTGGGGGGTGGGGGTGCTGGGGGACATGTGTTGGACATGAGTGGGGGCCTGGTGGAGGGTGCCCCACAGTGCTGGGGGGTGGGGGTGCAGGGAGACATGAGTGGGGGCCTGGTGGAGGGTGCCCCACAGTGCTGGGGGGTGGGGGTGCAGGGGGACATGAGTGGGGGCCTGGTGGAGGGTGCCCCTGGATGCTGGGGGGTGGGGGTGCAGGGGGACATGAGTGGGGGCCTGGTGGAGGGTGCCCTGCACTGCTGGGGGGTGGGGGTGCAGGGGGACATGAGTGGGGGCCTGGTGGAGCGTGCCCTGCACTGCTGGGGGGTGGGGGTATAGGGAGACATGAGTGGGGGCCTGGTGGAGGGTGCCCCTGGATGCTGGGGGGTGGGGGTTCAGGGGGACATGAGTGGGGGCCTGGTGGAGGGTGCCCTGCACTGCTGGGGGGTCAGGGTGCAGGGGGACATGAGTGGGGGCCTGGTGGAGCGTGCCATGCACTGCTGGGGGGTGGGGGTGCTGGGAGACATGAGTGGGGGCCTGGTGGAGGGTGCCCCACAGTGCTGGGGGGTGGGGGTGCAGGGGGACATGAGTGGGGGCCTGGTGGAGGGTGCCCCTGGATGCTGGGGGGTGGGGGTGCAGGGGGACATGAGTGGGGGCCTGGTGGAGGGTGCCCTGCACTGCTGGGGGGTGGGGGTGCTGGGAGACATGAGTGGGGGCCTGGTGGAGGGTGCCCCACAGTGCTGGGGGGTGGGGGTGCAGGGGGACATGAGTGGGGGCCTGGTGGAGGGTGCCCCTGGATGCTGGGGGGTGGGGGTGCAGGGGGACATGAGTGGGGGCCTGGTGGAGGGTGCCCTGCACTGCTGGGGGGGGGGTGCTGGGAGACATGAGTGGGGGCCTGGTGGAGGGTGCCCCTGGATGCGGGGGGTGGGGGTGCAGGGGGACATGAGTGGGGGCCTGGTGGAGGGTGCCCTGCACTGCTGGGGGGTGGGGGTGCTGGGAGACATGAGTGGGGGCCTGGTAGAGGGTGCCCCTGGATGCTGGGGGGGTGGGGGTGCAGGGGGACATGAGTGGGGGCCTGGTGGAGGGTGCCCCACAGTGCTGGGGGGTGGGGGTGCAGGGGGACATGGGTGGGGGCCTGGTGGAGGGTGCCCTGCACTGCTGGGGGGTGGGGGTGCAGGGGGACATGAGTGGGGGCCTGGTGGAGGGTGCCCTGCACTGCTGGGGGGTGGGGGTGCTGGGATACATGAGTGGGGGCCTGGTGGAGGGTGCCCCTGGAAGATGGGGGGTGGGGGTGCAGGGGGACATGAGTTGGGGGCCTGGTGGAGGGTGCCCTGCACTGCTGCGGGGTGGGGGTGCTGGGGAACATGAGTTGGACATGAGTGGGGGCCTGGTGGAGGGTGCCCCACAGTGCTGGGGGGTGGGGGTGCTGGGAGACATGCATTGTTGATCAGTAGTGCAAGGTGACATGTGGCTTGGCTGGGGGCCATGCCCATGGTGGGTGGGCTGCCTGCGGGACATGAGCAGGGGTGCAGGGTAGTCCCCCGTTGTGTGGGCTGCTTGCAGGGGCCGTGGAGGTTGTAGAGCGAACCCCTGGGAGGACCCACATGGCCAATTCACGTGTAGTACTCCCTGAAATACACGTACCCTGCTGAAATCGCGTGTGAAACTTCCCGCGCACCCCGAAATACACGTACACAAGACATTCGCGTGTGGAACTTCCCGCGCACCCCTGACATACACGTACCCTGATGGAATCGCTTGTGAAACTTTCCGCGCACCCCTGAAATACACATACCCTGCTGAATTCACGTGTGTAACTTCCCGCGCACCCCGAAATACACGTACCCAGGACATTCGCGTGTGGAATTTCCCGCGCACCCCTGATATACACGTACCCTGATGGAATCGCGTGTGGAACTTCCCGCGCACCCCTGATATACACGTACCCTGATGGAATCGCGTGTGGAACTTCCCACGCACCCCTGAAATACACGTACCCAGGTGAAATCACGTGAGGAACTTCCCGCGCACCCCAGTGATACACGTACCCCGCTTGCCGTGCTGGTACAGGGTTAGCGCAGCCCTTTGTGCTGGATTGGGGATTTTGATGGCTTTTCCCTGCGCAAGGGGCGTTCTTGGGGGTGTAACTGGCGCTGCTGCAGGCTCGCTGCGCCACTGTGCGCCATGGCTGGTTTTGGTGGTTGGAATCCTTGAATACGCTGTGCGCGGAAATGTATTTTAGCGCACGAAGCTGGCGCAGGGATTCGCACGCGCACACTGTGTGCCAGCCGCGTGCGCCACTTATGCACTGAATTCTATGAATTACCCCCTAAATGTTCATTGGATTTGATTCTACTGACAATCGAGGAATTGTCCAAATCCTTAAATTCAATCAACCTGGAAATAGAAGAGGTCACATCACAACTTTCCAAACTTAAAACACAGGATGAATTAATACAAATATTGGAAGATACAAACCAAAAACTAGCATCGTACAAACAGGATATTGAACAAAGGAAAATTCGTAAATTCAGAAGAGATACTTTAGACTACGCTCATGATATCATATATTCCTGGCAGGAATTTTACAATAACTCAAGACCACAGAGACCGCCAGCAAAAAGGCATCCAAACCCATAGGACAACACTGATAGTTCTGACGTTACCAGCGGTGAATGTGAAAATCCAGATATTGATACTAGTGGAAATCAACCATCATCAAGAGATACTGAACCATCAAAAACAACAACACCAACACCAACAGCATCTACCAGTGACCCACCTCCTTTTTTAGGAGAAGGCAAAAAACCCATAGAGGGAAGAAGAAAGCCAAGACAGAAAAACAAGTAAAAGACTCCATTATTTTCAACATGTCATCTAAACAGCTCTCTAAAGCACAAGAGGATACTCTCAACTTAGGAATTTCCTTTATGCCAACTACGTACACAACTCTCTTTGAAGAAGAGGTCAATATGTTTAAGTTGATTCGCAAAATGGAATTAAAAGTATTTTTTGACTCTATTCTGGAACCCCCCACTCGGCGCAAAGAATATGAGTTTTTGGAAATAAAGAAAAAATGCACATTCCATCCTCAAATTAATGAACCAGCTATCAACTTGTTCAAATATAAAACTACCAAAGACCTCAAACGTCTAAAATATGGGCCCACCAACAAACCTAACATACAGAAACACCAATTGAGACTGATTAAAGAACTTGCTGAGGATAACACCATAACACTCAAACCAGCGGATAAAGGCGGAGCACTGGTAATGATGGACACCACTATGTACAACGAAGGATGTTTGAAACTTCTAAGAGACGAAAATACATACATCATACTAGATAACGGTCCCACAACGGCAATTAAAGAGGTCATTAAGAAAACAATTGATAAAGCAGTGGAATATGATTGGATTTCAGATAAGACTGGGGAATTCCTCATCAAAACCTTTCCTGTCATTCCGGTATTTTACGCGTTACTGAAAATACATAAAAATATAGAAGATCCGCCATTCAGGCCCATAGTGGCAGGAATGGAAAGTGTATTTCATCCACTGGCAATTTATTTGGACAAGGCACTACAATCATTGGTGCAGAAGGTGTCTAGTCAAATGGTCGACAGACAAATGGTCGACAGACAAATGGTCGCATTTTTTTAAAATTTACATATATATATTTTAGGTTTTTGTTTAGGAAAAAAAGGGGCTTTTAGCAAAAAAAAGGGGGTTTGAGTGACCTCCCCCAAAAAAAAAAGAACATGTGAAAAAACAAAAAAAAAGATAATTTGACCATTTGACCTGTCGACCTTTTGGTGTCGACCATTTGTCCTGTCGACCATTTATATTCGACCAAATGACCTAGAACCGGTGCAGAAGACTGAAACATACCTTAAAGACACTTCACAGTTTTTGAATCTACTGGAGGATCTACATTGCAATGAATCTCAAATCCTGTTATTAACATTGGACGTGAACAGCCTTTATACCTCAATTCCCCACGCAGAAGGCATTGCAGCCCTGGAATGGTTTTTGTTACAACATGGTGACATCAGTATACATAAGGAATTTGCGATAGAAGTAATTAACATCATCCTTTACAATAATTACTTCCGCTTTAACAAGTTTTATCTCCAGATCTCAGGCACATCAATGGGCTCTTCAGTAGCTCCAGCTTATGCAAACATTTTTATGTATCATTTTGAAAAAACATATATTCTGAACAAAGAACCTTGGAAAATGAACTTGCTCTTCTGGAAACAATTAATGGATGATATTTTTGGTATCTGGCATGGATCACATGAAGATTTACAACAATTTTTCAGCTATTTGAATGGCTGCCATGATAAGATAATACTCTTGCACTATGTTGGTTTAAGATATACTCTGAGCCCTCTTGGTATTTTTTTGCTTTTGAAATATTGAGCTAATGTCGTAGCATGCAGTTTCTGCGATATCTCTCATCTAATTAATTTTTCTAATTTTGATATTAATCTTTCTGGATTCTCATCATTTGCAGCTGTAGCCTCAGTATCCTTAATAAGACCTAGGATCCGATTAGCTTCTTCTTCACTGAATGCCAAAGTAGTGGCCGATTTTTCAGTAAGTAGATTTATTTTAGAAAATGACATGCTTTTAGTTTTCGATTAGTATGGGTGCAAATTTATTGAATATGCCAACCCTGGATTTGATGAAGTAACCGTCTCCAGGGTCAAAAATATATCCAAGTGAGAACTAATCAAGTTGCACACCTTATTTTTACACAAGAGTATTTTTAAAGATATATCCTGAGAATCATTAGTTTTAAGGTTCAGAGGAGATAATTAACAACCCTGGCATATAGGTTGAAAAAATGTACACAATAGATCAAGTTCCCAAATGTGGGAACTCCAGTCCTCTGCACTCTATGGGTGGCTCTGTGAGGAGTCCTTATATGTTTGATTATTTGTTAGGTAAATGATTCAATAAATTGATTTGTACAAAAATGTAGGTAATTTGCTTAGTGGCATAAATCAATACATATATCAATACACATTGACACAGTTAAGTATTTTTAGAAAATATCCATTGATTTATTAGAAGCCCAACGCGTTTCGTGAAATAATTCAGAGCAAAAAGGATTACATCTGATGTAACACAATTGGCACAAGAATTTGATAACATGAGAACAAGATTTAAGATAAGGGGTTTTCCGGAGCGCACATTCAACCAAGCCATCGAACGAACAACCTCCTTGAACAGGAAGGAACTCCTTAAAGATAAAATGAAGAAAGAAAATACAATATTGATTCATACCCTCAAATTCTCTAGCCAAAGTTTCCAAATCAAAAAAATAATTCAGAAAAATTGGGACATCATTAGATCTGACGCCAATCTTAACAAACTTTTCCCCGAACCTCCAATGTTAGCCTTCAAAAGAGGCAAAAACTTCAGAGACTCATTGATCAGAGCCGAAAAACTGAAAAGTCAACAACAAACCTTTTTGACCAAACCAAAGCAGGGCACATTTGCATTCTTAAACTGCGAACACTGTTCCAACATCCTGAAAGGAGATTGCATCAGACACCCTAACAGTGGCAAAAAAATCCCACTCAAAGACTTTGCTACGTGCAAGAGTAAAAATCTGATTTACGCCCTCAAGTGCCCTTGTGGTAAATGTTATGTGGGAAGACCTCAAGAAAAATTAAAGAGGGGCTCACTGAGCATGAATCTAATATAAGAACTTGCAACCAGAAATCTCCAGTCTTTAGACATTTTAAAGACAATAGACATAATATTTCCCAAATTAGATGGGTAGACTTGGAAATCATGAAGCAGTTACCAAGGGGAGGCGACCTGGCAAAACGTCTTGCTCAGAGAGAGCTATATTGGATCCATAAACTTGACTCATTGGCCCCACTCGGGCTTAATGAAGATTTTTATATGGGTCCTTTTTTATAAATGAATGCTTTAAATTACTGTTTGGGAACAACACAGTACTGTTCATAACAGGACTTTGAACACTTGTGATGTAGGTTGTAATCTCCAAAATCTGCATATGCTACAAATTGTATTTGGTGTCATTAAACTGTGCCCCACCAGAATGTGAGCTCCTAATGAGACAGCTATAGAAGCTAAAATAACCTGTTACCATGTCTGTACATCTCCTGGTTCTTTTCACGTTTTTATCTTGTGATTTTACACTTTATGACTATGTTACGACATTTAACTAGCCTGTCCTTTGATCATGTGACCATTTCGAATCGAATTTCAGAGATCTTTCTCCTATTTATCTCAACTGCTATTTTAGCATTTCTTCGTTTTTTCCTGCACTTTTTGAACTCATTACTTATTTATTTATTTTTAAGTCCTCCCACTCGCTAGCAGACATTTTAAAATCTTTAACTAGCGCTAGCTACAATAACTACATTCTCCACCTTAAGCGCATTTTGCGCTTTACATTTTCTTAAACCTATCATTTGTCATATTCAGGCCCCCTTTGGGAGCTAATAGTTTTGTGTATCTAGTTTATCCTATCTAATTGAACATCTTATTATGATTGAACGCTTTAGCGCTTTGCGCATGCGCACGATGACGTCACAATGTTTACATTGTGATGTCATGCATCTTCTGACGCACATACGCCTGACGTTAAGCAACCATTTTATGGGTATTTAAGGACAGCCAACGCCAGTATTAGCTAGCGAGTCCTGAAAGCAGATCACGATCTCGACCACTACACACCACAAGACTATTCAATTGTAAGTATTCTTGGATTATCTGTGCTACTTTAGCCAGACTTTATTTCTTCTTGGTCATATACTTAGTCCACATTTTGGTTTATTCTTAGGTTTTTCGGGAACTTGCCCACTTTGGGCTGGACGGTTGCTCCTACACAAAAGGTTCCAAAAGATGAAGTGATTTTTACTCAACTTACTATCTTCTTACCATCTTCTGACATAAGGTGGTAAGTCATCACTTTTAATTAATTCTAATCTTTTTTGATAGCTAGATTCAGGATTTCTTATCTCGACGACTTTCCCCCCTTCTCCCACTTTTACTTGTTAACTGTCTAGGGACTAAGACTACACTACTAGTACAGGAGACTGACAATTCTCTCTTTGTGATGAACAGCCAACATTTTGGAACAATGGAATCTTGTTCATAGGTAATTTACTTACAACATAAAAATGTCAATGTATTGATCATTGATGAACGTGGGGATATTTCTAAATGGTTACTGCTGGTCACCACTGTATGATTTGCTTAAAGTTTAAATGTATGTCAACTTAACAAGATACTCGACAATAGGATATATATGGATCCTCCATGAAGTTTTTTTGCTATTGGAAATTATACAATTTTCTTTTTTGAACTATTGGGACTAATATGCATCTACTTTAATATTATGTCTTACAGATTTCTTTAAGAGAAATCATGCAAATTGCCCCTGAAGAAGTGAATTATTTCACGAAACGCGTTGGGCTTCTTATAAAGCAATGGATTCTTTCTAAAAATACTTAACTGTGTCAATGTGTATTGATGTATGTATTGATTTATGTCACTAAGCAAATTACCTACATGTTTGTACAAATCAATTTATTGAATCATTTACCTAACAAATAATCAAACATATAAGGACTCCTCACAGAGCCACCCATAGAGTGCAGAGGACGGGAGTTCCCACATTTGGGAACTTGATCTAAGGTGTTCTGTTCGTACCACCTCACTTGTATTTCATAAGGGGCAATACTAGACTAACCATATGATTTATTTTCTGATAGAAGGTTATCATTCCATGATGGACAGTCTGGTACACTCTTATTGGACAAATAGCACCAATGAGAATTCCTGTATACGTAGCATTAAATCACAGAGCATTTCAGGACTATAACAGTGATCAGAGATCTCTACATTTGATAAACAAGTCTGTAAAAGGATTGTATGTGTGACTCTCTAAATGCCTATCTGATCCATGGCTTAGTGCTCACATCATGTTCACAATACTCATCCTAACATTAAAATGTTTGTAACCATGAACCATGCATGCTAATCTGGACAGCTTACGTTTTTTGATGTGAGTATAAAATGTCTGCAACATCAGCCACTCAAATGGGTGTGCAAGTGCTCTTTTGTTTCTTGTTTCTGAAGAATTTTAGAGGAGGATGGGCTGGGTGTCAGTGTGGGCATGCCCAACCCCCAATACAGAAACATCTTTAGGGAATTATATCTACAGACACGGCAGGATACCAGCACATGAGGGACCCGATAAACAATGCACAGAAAGGCTACACAGAAAGGATTGTACCTCTTTCAAACGTTAGCCTGACCAGTAATAAGCTAATAAAGCCTTTCAAACAAAACCAGCTTCTGGTGCATGGTAAAGGGCCCACAGTTCCTCAGCCACTACCTCCTCACCATTGTGAAGGCCCTGTGGGTTTATTTTGGCAAAAAAGAGCAGGCACATGATTTATCTAACCGGGCTGGCATTAGCATCTCTTATTAGTGCTGGCCTGCAGCTAGTGAAAATCATAGTGTGGCAGTGCAGACAGGGTGTTTGGTCGCATGGATTTTCAATTTGAGGCAACTTCTTTGATTGCTTTATGTGTTTAAGTGTGGGCACAGTATGGCATGCTCATCAGAGTCACATACACAATATAGTCCAGTGTGCTATTGTATGGACATTGGGCACATCAGACAAAAACAGGTATATGTGCTGTTACATAAGGGAGCACCACATAGACACCATTAACCAACAGGGTGGTGACTTGTGCAGCGCACAAATCATTGCTGCACACTTCACTGCATTGATTGGCCATGGACTACTGTCTGTATGGTGACACACAAGGCACTCCACTTTCCTAATCAATGTGCAAAGTGGCATTGAGTTGCCTTCTGGTGTGCTCGCTAGGCAGTGGCTTGATTCTGAGAGGATGCATTTAGTCCATGAGCCAAAGCAGCCACTAGAAAACTTAAGCAAGTAAATGACAGTTAACCTTTCCAGGGATGCGCCATATGTAACTAAAAAAGTAATATAAAAAAAAAGTTTTGGTATGTCAAATAAAGAGACAAGAAAATAAAGAAAAAAGTTTTAAACTTTTCTGTGTGGCATGCTAATTCGCATAGGTTTCATCAGCTCACTGATACTTGTGCTGGCCTGGTGAATAAAAATTACCCATGTTTAGTTCTTAACACTGAAATGTTAAGCATATACTGTATAAAATCAATGGCTTGTTAAATGAGCCATCACTTATAAATTGCCCCTCTTGAAAGGCTGTCAACACAAAGAATGAGGGGCGCAGGTTGTGTGACTCCACAGCATCTCACACGCTGTGTTTGGAATATGCATTCCTTAGTTTGCATATTCTGAACGCATCGCAGTCGGCAGAGAGCAGCAGCCGAACATGACAGAGGAGCACTCACAGGCACAGCAGGCTGCTTAATCTGTTGTCCGGCAGCTTTTCTGGCTGTGGGTGTGTGCCCCCCTGGGCATGGGGCTGCGGCCTACCAGAGGGGGGCGCCCCACAGTTTGAATACAACTGCTGTAGGTGGAATCAGTCCCTCGAAGCGGGCTCCAGCATTGCACATTCAAGGCTACAGTCACAGAGTCTGCTGTTAGAGGTCCCACAAAGCGGACTCCAGCATTGGAAATTCAAGGGTGCAGTCCCAGAGTATGCTGCTAGAGGTCCCTGTAAGCGGACTCCGGCATTGGCAATTCAAGGGTGCAGTACCATAGTCTGCTGCTAGAGATCTCTCGAAGCAGACTGTGGAATTGGAAATTCTAGGCTGCAGTCCACGAGTCTGCTGCTAGAGGTCATGTAAGCGGACTCCTGGCATTGGCAATTCAAGGGTGAAGTCCCGGAAACTGCTGCTAGAAGTCCCTGTAAGCAGACTTTGTCACTGCAAATTCAATGGTGCAGTCATGGAAACTGCTGCTAGAGGTCCCCGTAAGAAATTCAATGGTGCCGTCACAGATTATGCTGCTAGAGGTTTCTGTAAGCAGCATTGGAAATTCAAGGCTGCAGTCCCAGAGTCTGCTGCTAAAGGTCCCTGTAAGTGGACTTCAGCATTGGCAATTCAAGGGGCTACTAGAGGTCCCTATAAGCAGACCCAAGCATTGGCAATTCAATGGTGCAGTCCCAGTGTCTGCTTCTAGAGGTCCCGGTAAGCGGACTCCAGCATTGGAAATTCACAGCTGCAGTACCAGAGTCTGCTACTAGAGGACCCTCCAATCGGACTCCAGCATTGGAAATTTAAGGGTGCAGTCCCAGAGTCTGCTGCTAGAGGTCCGTGTAAGCAGACTCCGGCATTGGCAATTCGAGGGTGCAGTACCAGACTCCACTACTAGAGGTCCCTGGAAGCGGACTCCAGCATTGGCAATTCAAGAGTGTAATCCCAGAGTCTGCAGCTAGAGGTCTATCGAGGCAGACTGCGGCATTGGAAATACTAGGCTGCAGTCCCAGAGTCTTCAGCTAGAGGTCCCTGTAAGTGGACTCTGGCATTGAAAATTCAAGGTTGCAGTCCCAGAGTCTGCTGCTAGAGGTCCCTGTAAGCGGACTCTGGCATTGGCGATTCAAGAGTGCAGTCCCAGAAACTGCTGCTAGAGGTCACTGGAAGCGGATTCCAGCCTTGGAAATTAATTGTTGTAGTCCCAGAGTCTGCTACTAGAGGTCACTGTAAGCAGACTCTGGCATTGAAAATTAAAGCGTGCAGTCCCAGAAACTGCTACTAGAGGACCCTGTAAGCAGACTCCAACATTTTTAAATTCAATGGTGCAGTCATAGAGTCTGCTGCTAGAGGTCCCAGTAAGAAATGCAATGGTGCAGTCCCAGATGTTGCTACTAGAGGTCCCTGTAAGCAGACTCCAGCATTGGAAATTCAATGGTGCAGTCATAGAGTCTACTGCTAGATGTCCCTGTAAGAAATTCAATGGTGCAGGCACAGATTCTGCTGCTAGAGGTCCCTTTAAGCAGCATTGGCAATTCAAGGGTGCAGTCCCAGAGTCTGCTGCTAGAGGTCCGTGTAAGCAGACTCCGGCATTGGTAATTCAAGGGTGCAGTACCAGACTCCACTACTAGAGGTCCCTGGAAGCGGACTCCAGCATTGGCAATTCAAGAGTGCAATCCCAGAGTCTGCAGCTAGAGGTCTATCGAGGCAGACTTCGGCATTGGAAATACTAGGCTGCAGTCCCAGAGTCTGCAGCTAGAGGTCCCTGTAAGTGGACTCTGGCATTGAAAATTCAAGGTTGCAGTCCCAGAGTCTGCTGCTAGAGGTCCCTGTAAGTGGAATCTGGCATTGGCGATTCAAGGGTGCAGTCCCAGAAACTGCTGCTAGAGGTCACTGGAAGCGGATTCCAGCCTTGGAAATTAATTGTTGTAGTCCCAGAGTCTGCTACTAGAGGTCACTGTAAGCAGACTCTGGCATTGAAAATTGAAGCGTGCAGTCCCAGAAACTGCTGCTAGAGGACCCTGTAAGCAGACTCCAACATTTTTAAATTCAATGGTGCAGTCATAGAGTCTGCTGCTAGAGGTCCCAGTAAGAAATGCAATGGTGCAGTCCCAGAGGTTGCTACTAGAGGTCCCTGTAAGCAGACTCCGTCATTGTAAATTCAATAGTGCAGTCATGGAATCTGCTGCTAGAGGTCCCTGTAAGAAATTCAATGGTGCAGTCACAGATTATGCTGCTAGAGGTCCATGTAAGTGGACTCCAGCATTGGAAATTCAAGAGTGCAATGTCAGAGTCTGCTGCTAGAGGTCTCTCCAAGTGGATTCTGTAAATGGAAATTAATGTGTACAGTACCAGAGTCTGCTATTAGAGGTCACTCCAAGCGGACTCCAGCATTGAAAATTCAAGGTTGCAGTCCCAGAGTATGCTGCTAGAGGTCTCTGTAAGTGGACTCCGGCATTGGCAATGCAAGGGTGCAGTACCAGACTCTGCTACTAGAGGTCCCAGTAAGCGGACGCCGGCATTGGAAATTACAAGGTTGCAGACCCAGAGTCTGCTGCTAGAGGTCCCTGTAAGCAGACTCAGGCATTGGCAATTCAAGGGTGGAGTCCCAGAGTCTGCTACTAGTGGTCCCTGGAAGCGGATTCTGGAATTGGCAATTCAAGGGTGCAGTACAAGAGGCTGCAGCTAGAGGTCCCTGTAAGAAAGTCCATGGTGGAGTCACAGATTCTGCTGCTAGAGGTCCCTGTAAGCCAGTGGTATTACACTTGTGGGGTGTGGCCCCCAAGCGGTCCGCGGGTGCATCACTGGGGGGCCCTGAGAGCTCAGCATGAAAAGTAAAAAAAATAAGATATATATATATTTTTTTAAGATTGGTTGGTGAAATGGGCAGGGGCAGCTCACATGGTCAGGCTGAAGCATAAAACTGTCTCAGGCAACAATGAAAAAGTGGCCCGCCGTTGTAAATTGATATTCATTCCTTTAGTCACAGACTGGGCCTCATTACAACTATGGCGGTACAGTAACAACGGTGCCGGTAAGCTACCGGCATCGTTGCTACCGTATTGCCATAGTACTAGTTGGGCTCGTGGGTGCCTGACAGCCCGCCAGGTCTGACCTGGCAGGCTGTGCGAAACCCGCAAGCACAGCTCATCGGATGCACCGGCACCGTTGTTAACGGCGCCGGTGCATCCGAGCTCCCCATTCTTTTTGAGCGCTATGGGGCGCAAATGGGAATGGGGATCTACCGGTACCGGCATCCGCGAAAGGGCAATTACCAGGTCCGCCTAACTCAGCATGACCCGGTAATTGCCCATTCACGGGTGCCGGACCCAGATGCAACTCCGGCCGCAGCCATGCCGGTTTTACCGGCACAGCTACCGCCAGGGTTGTAATGAGGCCCACTGTTTCAATAGTACCCAAGGGGGTGCTTTCTGTTAAATTGTGATATATTCAGCAACAATGGTCAAAATTACTAACTGCATAGTGAAATAACTCATCAAATTGGCCCACATTGGCCAAAATGGTGGCCCATTTTGACTGGCCCACACTAGCATTTTACATTTTTGGTACAGGCATTGCCCAATAGGCCAGTCCGAGCCTGGCGGCTCACCCATAATGGCGAGGGGTCGCCCACCCAGTGGCCCCTCACCCATTATGGAGGAGCTAAGGAGCCAGCCCAGTGAAACAGTGAGCACTCCCTCAGCTGATTTTTTTCAGCTGAGGGAGTGCTCCTGGGCTGGCTGAACTGTCAAAGGGACTTTGACTGTTCAGTTCAGTTCCCCAGCCGCACATGCTCACTGAGCCATGCAAGGCTGGGGTGTTTTGCTTTGCCAGCATTACATAGCTCATTGGAAATGTTGGCTGGGACACTGCATGTCTGTATGTCCGAGGGGGAGCTCCTGCGCCTCCTCGGACATACGGACAGAGCTGCCTGGAGCAGGGCGTTTCAGCACCCAACCGCAGGCCAATGCAGAAGGTACGTTTATGTTCATTTTTTTTATTTAAACATGTGTATGGATGTGTGTATGCTTATGTTATGAGTGAGTGTATGGTGATGGATGCTTGTGTGAATGATAGTGATTGCTGTATGAATGTGCAGAGCCTTGCATATACACATAAACCCAGGGTGTGTGATGGGGTGGGAAGAGACCAGTGACTGGGTACGAGTGGGATGAGGTAGCCCAGCGACTGTGATGGGAGCAGGTGACGGCGCGCAATACATACTGTCCATTTGGCGTTTCTGGGGGGTCCTGGCCTGCCCAAATTTTGCCTAGGGGGCCCCGCCAAAAAAGTTTGAAGACCACTGCTGTAAGCGGACTCCAGTATTGGAAATTCAATGGTGCATTGCCAGAGTCTGCTGGTAGAGGTCCCTGTAAGTGGACTCCAGCATTGGAAATCCAAGGATGCAGTACCAGAGGCTGCTACTAGAGGTCCCTCTAAGCGGAATCCAGCAGAAAGCATAAACGGTGCTAAGGCTCACGGGTAAAGTGGCTCAGGCTAATGCAGCCAATCAGCGGGTCTCAACCTAATGCAGCCAATCAGTGGAACGAACATAGCGAAGACCAGGGATAGCGGGAGACTACGGGATTCCAGATATTACACAACACCGGCCACAAAGCCCTCCGCGCGATTTAGAAAAAAAGGGCCGCGCAAGTGAATCCGGCCATTCTTTATTGCCGCGAAAACCAGACAAACTCACTCTCGAACTCTACGCACTGTTGTGACCCGAAGCCCCCACCCACCTGGGGCTCGTGGTTGGTCACGTGGTAGGACTGTACGCACTGTTGTGACATGAAGCCCCTCCTAGGGATCGTGGAGGGTCACGCGGTAGGTCTGCCATCTTCCGAGCTCGTGGAGGATCACGTGTTAAGTGTCGTGTCCTGCCGTGCACACGTGCATTACTATGCTAGATCTTGCCTTTTACCAAGTAAATTGGCTCAGACATGTCACCATGTGTCAGAACTTACAAAAATTAAGTAGCCGGCTATCACAGCGTGGTAGGCATAGCTTTTTTTTTTTTTTTTTTTTTTTTTTCCCTCCCCACGTCTGATTCCAACTTCCCCAGTTACATTTTTGTCCCGTGAGGGGCTTTTGAAGTAAGGTGAAGGGGTTCCAGTTCAGCCCAGGTTACCAAGCTCAGCTCCACCTGATTGCACCAGATCAGGTTTTGCCTTGCTTCTCTGCCTGGGCTTTCACTTTCGCCCCCGCCTCGTTCGCGAATTTCAAGATCTACAGTAATAATGTCTTATAGAGTTTTTACTTACAAAAATAAAATGGAATATTAAATCCACATGACAGCATGCAAATATGTTAAGCAAACAGAATACAAATGTGGCTTTAATTTTCAAATCCTGAATGGTAAACTATAAGTCCTAGAATGCAAGATAATGCCAACCAGAAAAATCTAATTAATCCCACTGTACTTTCAGTGACTGAAGATATGTAATAAAAGAAGTTGTGTAATAAACAAAGATATGCAGATTCTTTGACCAAACGTGCAGCTTGTTGTTATTCATGATGACTTTATTTTTTGCAGGTCAAGATACTAGTCATCATGGATATAAATAAATCTTTAAATGGGTGCTTTGTGTTGATCGCAGATTTGCAAGATAACAGATGCTTTGTGGTGTCTTTGAGTTGGACATGTTCAAACATGCATATGAAAGGCTCTGCCACTGATAAAACAAATGTAGACTCGGGAGCATCGAGGACATGGTTCTTGAGCCTTTTAAATAAAGGTACGCTCTGTAAATATTAAAAGAACTAGTGGTATGGCGTACCAGGCGGGGGACAGCAGCCACATGCTTTCAGCCTTAATGGTGGGGCTGCCCCTCTTCAAGCATTCCTTTTGATCGCTGCATCTCTTAGCTAAGGGGATGCCTGACAAGGGGCAGCGGCACCATTTAGGCTGAAAAGGTGAGGGCACTGGAAGCTGAGGCTATTTTTCCTAAAGCTTGAAGCTCCTGGAAACGAGCAGGAGTTTCAGGCATTAGAAAAAAACGTCTTGGCTTCCAAAGGCATCACCTTTTCTTCTATAATGGTGGAACCGGCCCATGGGCATCTCTTGAATAAAGGGATGCTTCGCAGGTGCCAGCGCCATCATCATCGAGAAAAAGCTTTTTTTTATGAAACCAGAAGCTCGCACACATGAGCTAGCCCTGGCCCACTTAACGCCTACTTAAAGCCCTGGCCTCGAGCCTCTTTGCGGCTCCCAGCAACTGCCACCATGTTTCCTGTCAGCAGACATATACCACAGCAATATACTCTTTATTTGCACTTTATCTGCGACTCTTCATCACACTGCACTTCTTTGGATTCCTTTCCTTTTATAACAGCAGAGAAGAAGGCATAAGCCCTCTTCTGTGCTGAGCTATAGTAAATATGGGGTGGCAACACAGTTAAAAAGGCTTCTGCCGATCCTACCTGCCCGGCAAACTATTGCCCGATCTCTATCACTCCTTTCCTAAGCAAACTCCTGGAAAATCTGGATCTATGTAATCACTGCGCCGCTCATAATGGCGACTTTCATTTTGCTGACTCCCATCATGACGTGGCACATTGATCACGTAGATCACTGTGGCCGGCATCCCTCTACCCGCCCCCCTTTCCCACTTAGTGTGTCTATCCCGTATCCCTGCAGCGTCAGTTCTCACCCACTAATGTGGGTCTAAACCGGTGCTACAGAGTCTGTTTTGTTTTTCACTTTTCTTTTTTTAATTGTCCCCCACTTCCATCTAATGGAAGCGGGGGACACCCTCACAACCCCTGACCCCCATTACACCGACTAAGGGGAGTGGGGGACACCCCCACAACCCCCGCTCCCCTTGGTCACAGTAATGGGGGGCTCAGGATTTTTTAACTGCACAAAGGCGCAGTTATAGTACTGGGTGACATTTTTTAATCGCCGTAATTGTACTATCCTGAAAATCTGGCGATCTCCCAGCTTAATCTCCACACCATATCTGTTGGATGTCTTTATTACCATCAGTCTGGCTTCAGAGCAGCCAGAGGCATGCAAACTGCTCTCCTGAATACTTGTGATTATCTACATGGGTCCGCTAAAGGGGTTATCCAACGTTCCATACAGCTCTTCCATATTGTTTGCCCATGTAAGGTCACTGAGCCAGACATGTCCCGAGGGGGCAGCAGGCTGCTTCCAGCTGAACAAAATCCACCTCTTAACCAATAAGAGTTCAAAATTAAGAAACCTGCGACTCTCCTCTGCTGTTGGCTCTGTGATTCCCAACAATATAGAAACCTGAGAAAGTGGCTTGGGATGGCCCGTCACTACCAACCGTGTATTGCAAACCCTGTCCCAGTAGGTTCACAGACGGGGCAGGCATAGAACATATGAAATTGATTGACCCCCTCGTCTGTACACCTGGGGTACCTGCCAGAGCTGTTGCCCCCAAACCTCTCAATCCTAGCAGGGGAGTAATGTGGGCTATTCAGGACCATGAATTGAATCAGGAGGAATGGGCCGGTAATTGCCCATTCGCGGGTGGCGGTATTGCACGGCTCCCGATCCCCATTCTGTCCCATAGGGCAGAATGGGGGTCGGGAGCATGGTTGCACCGGTGCAATCACGAGTTCTGCTCGCTGGCTGTCAGAACTCGTAATGCGGAGGGACAGTATGAGAGACCCAATGTCTACTTGGCTCTTTTGGCCCACCTTATCTCTACCTTCTCCTCTAACTTTCAGTGTTAGGCGGATGCCACTCAGCTCTCTTTCAGGATCCCCTTAGCCTCCTCTCCTTTCTCGCTCATTCCTGACTGTCTATCTGCGATTCAGGAGTAGTGCGCTCTGGTTCTCTCTAGGCTGGACTACTGCAAAAGCCTCTTTCTCAATCTGCCTTCCTCTGCTCTCTGCCCTCTTCAACTAATCCAGAACAGGACTGATAGACTTATCCTTGACCTCAAGCCAGGGGTGTTCCTAGGTCTGGAAAAGACCCGTGGCCACGCTAATGTCGGAACTGTCAGGACTGGACGCTAGCTAGCCTTTTGGTTGTAGCTCCTGAGATTCTATCCGGGGCTACAACCAAAAGACCAGGGGCTATAGCCCCCTTAGCCCCCCCCTAGCAACGCCTCTGCCTCAAGCCCAGAGGCCATATCTCTCCAGCGCTTAAATCTCTACACTGGCTCTGGGTGGCTGCAAGGTTAGAGTTCAAGACCCTCTGCATCGTCCACAAGGCTTTCTGGGGGCAGGGCCTGCATTACATCCAACTCTCTCTTCCAAAACACCTTCCTACCCGAGCCCTTCCCTCTGCTACCTCCAACTATCTAAGGATCAGATGCTTTTCCAGGCAGACAGAGAGGGGTAGTTGTCTCTCCTTCGCAGGTGCCTCCCTCTGGTATGGCCTTCCCTGCCCCTCTCAAACTTGAACCGGACCACCTGAAGTTCCGGAAGCAGCTCAAGACCTTTTCTCCTCTGCTTTCTCTCTCTCCCTCCCCTGCTAACCTTCCTGTTTGCTGGGCCGGCTGGTTGCTTGGCTACCCTCAGAGTCCCACTGGGTACCAGGCTCCTGTATGATCAGTCTCTACTGCACTGCCTCTGGGCCCACCGCCCACTTAGGGGCTGTAACTGAAACCTCTACAGTCCCCTGCCTCCTTTCACTTACACAGAGCTGCACTGCTCTAGCTGCACTTACTCAGAGCAATGTTGCCATGATTGCACTTCCCCTTTCCCTCTCCCCGGCACTTCCCCTTCCCCCAGCACTTTGCACTGTCGCACTTGCACGATCTGAATGACCCAAGGCCTAGTAAGATCATTTGTCTTGTCCTCCCTCTGTCTTCCCTCCCTTGTCTTTTCACGCCTTGAAACTTTTGTGTATCAGTGTGTTATAAATGACCTATCACATATGTCCCTCGCAGCTCCCTGTTTGCAGGCCCTCACAATCCTTGATTGCATGGTTCCTTGCAACTCCCTGTTCTAGAGCCCTCACAATCCTTAATTAAGTGGCTCCTCGCTACTCCCTGTTTGCGGGCCCTCGCACCCTCCTCACGATCCCCTGACCGCGTGCCCAATGCTTGCCCCGCTCCCCAGCTCACGTGGTTCCTTGCAATCCTTCATTGTGTGTTACCTCACAACCCCCTGATTGCGGGTCCTCTCATCCTCCCGTGATCCCCTGACCGCTTGTCCCACTCTTGCGTTGTGCTCTAACCCGTGTGGACCCTTCACAACCCTTGATTGCTGGTTCCTTGCTACTCCCTTATTGCGTGTCCTCGCTACTTCCTTGCGTTCCCTGACTGCGTGCCCCGTGCATTGCCTCGCGCTGCCCGCATATTTCCTCGCAATCCTTGACTGCGTGGTTGCTTGCAACTCCTGTACCGCTTGTCTCACAACTTCTTCGTGTTCCCCGACTGCGTGTGTGCTCTTCCTTGTGTCCCCCACCTCACTCCCCTGCTCCCACGCGCCCTCTGTTCTGCCTGACTGCCCTGATCACTGTTTATCCTACTGTCCTGTTTTTCTGCTGTATCGTTGCCTACTTAGGTCATCATTCTTCACAGCTTTTTGTTTTTTCCTCACTGACTGCCTTGTTGTGCTTACACTGTCTGTATTTCTCCTCATATTCCTGGTTTATAGTAAATTGTTCGACAGTCATAGAGTCTAAATACAAAGGTTTTGACAAAAAAGGATCAAAAAATTAGTTTCGAATGCATGTTTATTTTAAAAAAAATGTTTTAGGGGGTTCCCGCTCAAACCCCTGTTTTGTGGTGAAAAACCACTAATTTTACTATACGAACTCCAAAAAAAAACATTTACATAAAAAAAAGCATTCAAATTTTTTTTTCTCCCTATCGCCGACACCTATACCAGTGCCTCCTCCAGGCAAACCCTCACCGACATCCTTTTTGTTGTTTCCTTGCCAGACCTATGGACTCTTCATATGGTCGCTGTGCTTTCTCCTTTCTCTTCTTCTCCCATTAATGGTGGCACCCATTGGGAGGCCCTCCTAGCCCCCTTCCACTCCTCTAAGGTCATCATCAATGTTTGACAGATCAAGTTGCTGAAAGGTAACCTAATAATCCATCAGCATAGTATTAAAACAAATGTATTATGTAAGGTGGCAGTGCTGGAGTTGGCTTGGCCTGAGGTGTAGAGAGGGTGAGATGGGAGGAAAGGAGAAAGTGACTGAAACAATCTACCTGGAGACCATCCGAGTGTTGACAAGCACCGTTTTATTTAGAGGCACCAAATCAGGGATCTTACTGACCCAGGGCCACTTGCCCCCTGATAAATCACTACGCATGAGACACCTAATTTTATAGCCTTGATAAAGACCTTCAGATGGTCGAAACACGTGTCGGTACCCATGGCGATAAAATAAAAATCCACTATGATATCACAATTAAACGCATGGGCTATAACTATCATGACTTACAGTGAACATAGCAAGCGCTTATAAGGATCTGTACAGGCGCCATCTATGTAGGAACCCAACACAAACTTACCTAATCTAGACTTGGGGCATCAGAGCATGGGCTTTGTGGTTCCTACAACTGGCCTCAGGTAAAATAAAACCCGGTATTTCATAAGAAATAAGGCGCAGCAACCACTAGTTCCTAGTACTCTCACCATTTTCTATTATGTTAAGAGGATTCTAATTTTCAAAGATTCTCCTGCTCGTGTAGTTGTTGGCCTGCTTAAATATACACACATCTCTCCCATCCTGTCTCTGTTTCACTGGCTCCCTATGTTTGATTAACCTGCTTGCACAGGCAGGGTGCTTTATATCTTGAGAATAAAATGATCCCCTGAGCACCTGCAACCTGTCAAATGGTTGCAGGTGTATAAAAGGAGGTGAGACCAGAAGGAGACCGATCAGCAGGGGAGAAGACGGGCCGAGCACCGCAAGTCGGAAGAAGGAGAAACCCTTTGGAATACGAGGTGACCGAGGAGGGTCCAGTTGGAAATTCAGGATGCCGGCAATAACGAAGGAACTGTGGTGCCGGTGCTTTGAGGAGCTGTGCGAGGTCCACAGTGTTGGGACCCTCGCTGGTCAGGGCCTGCAGCTGCTGGCTGAGTAAGAAATCTGATGGCTGTAAGTCAATGGCAGCGTCCGCGGGAAGTGAGCAGAGCGGCTGGAAACCTAGAGAGAGAGGAGCGAACTGCAAGCAGGGCTCACGATCCACTGAGAATGTGCATGCAAAGCAGAGTGAGAGAAGACAGCTGCCCGGAGGAGATGCCAGGGACCGGTGAGTGAGAAAATGGAACACTCAAACTGGGGCACTCCTGCGGCCGTTGCATGGCAAAGGTGAATGCCGAATGAACCAAAGATGCTGTGTAAGATACAGCAAACCCACATAAAGGGTTGAGATGATTACTTTGAATCAGAGGAGCTACGAATAAAAGGAATAAGAACTGTGAACTATTTAATACTGAATTAAAGAACACTTTTGACATGTATAGGAACACATTTGATAATCCGATGAACAGATGACAAGTTGGTGTAAAGTACGCGCATAATATATTGAACGACAATTCATGTTGTGGTAAAGCCAATCGGTTGGCAAGGAGACAGCCAAGTGAGTGTGAACCAGAACACAGGGGCAGTTACAGAAAAACCTGTGTGGGTAATGAAGCCTAGGGTGACCGGTTGCGCGACCTGTGATGGGTGGACCGTGTGGTCCGATAACTGTACCTAGACCGGGTACACCATATCAGTGAAAGCTAAAGAAATGTACAGAAATAAAGACTGGAGTAATGGTAAGGCCTCCCATCGATTGGATTACATATTTGTAAATAGTGGATTAAGAAAACGGATCAAAGGATTCAAACATATGCCAACTATCCATAGTGATCACTTGATACTCAAATGTACCTGGCATGACTACCCGCTGAAGAAAAACAATGTGAGGAAAGCCCTAAACATTCAAACAAATGTGACTGGGAATAGGATATGTTGGACCGAATTGAATTTGGTAAAGTTTGATGAAGTTTTTAATATTCTCCCAATCAGCAGGCAAGAAATGGCTATTAATGGTAGGAAGGTTATAGGAGACCTTTTGGGAATGATAAAAATGACAGGTAGTAGAATCTCCATCAATAAAAAAACGGGGGAAAGACACAAAAACTCATTTGATTGTCAGATAGAAATCAAAAAGAAAGAACTAAAGAGTGAAATAAATAGTCTCAAGAGAGGTGTTACCATGGATGAGTATACACTAAATAAGAGTATATCTAGGCTACGCATGAGATTCAAGAACTGGCTCAGGGGGTATAAGTATAATTTGAATAATGTTAACTGGAGAATAATATTTAAGTTTTGTAAGACCCATGATGCAAAAACAATGTGGTACCTATATAGGCAGCATGTGATAGAAGAGGAGGATTCGGATGGCAATGTTATACCTTTAGATGAATGGATCAAATATATATCCACTCTCTATTTCGTAGAAGAAAAGAATGCTCCGCTTATAGAGATCAAATGGGTGATAGATGAAACGATCTTCCCATTTTTGGAGTAGGAGATATACTTAAGATCATCAGGAATATGAAATCCTCGAGGGCTCCTGGTCCATATATGCTGGCCAATATAGTTCTCAAACGTAATCCAGCTAAATGGGCAACTATTATATTGGAAGTTAATACGTGGGTCTGGAAAAATTGAAAGATGCCAGATAGTTGGAGGGAAGCCATTCTTATCCCTGTTTATAAAAAAGGGCGCAGAACCTGCCCCAAAAATAATAGATTGCTGGAAATGGCAGACTCAAGTTGTAAAACGTTCTGCTCATTGTTATTGTTATATAAATATATGGAGCAGAGACAACACACTCATCCCACTCCTACAAACAGGGCTTAGAGCAGGGTTTAGCACCATAGATAATATAGTAACCGTAAGTTATATTACTGCTGAGACATATAAGCAGAAGACTAAACTATATACCTGCTTTATAGACCTCTCTAGAGCATTCTACTGTGTAGATAGAACTAGATTGGGGGATAAACTAGAAAGATGGAAAATCTGTGCTTTAGTATTACATTTTCTAAAAGTCATGTATAGAGACATCAGTAGTCATGTGCTTGAAAAAGGGATTGGTAAGATCTGATCACATCAAAACAAATATAGGCCTCAAAAAGGGCTGTGTGACTTCCCCAGCATTATATAATCTGTATGTGTCAGATATGGGAGACTGTTTTGAGAATAATATCCATTTTCCTCCCAAGATTGGAGACATCCCTGTTTGTTGGATGTCATACGCGGACCACTCTAGTATAATGGATAAAACCCCAATAGGCCTTCAGAGAGTGTTAAATGAAATAAATCGAAGGAGAACAATCTAAGCATCAATGTGGGTAAAACCAAGATATTGATCTTTGGGTAAAGGCAGGGAAGAAGACAATAGATAAATAGAGATGGAAATTGGAATCACAAGACATGGAGGTGGTAAAGAGTTACCCGTGTTTGGGCATGCCTTGTAATAGAGGAAAAGGTCCTTAGAAAATGGAAGGTCATGATGAACTTCATCAACATGAAGGGGGGAAACCTGGCTGAAGGCCTATTGGAGATATATAGGACATGCATAATCCCAGGAGCCTTATACGCTCCATAGATGGTAGCAATCTAGGAATTATTGAGGGGAAGATTTGGAAACCAGCATTACATTTAGCCAAAGCCACTCCCATTGAGGTCATTAGGTGTGAATTGGGACTTACCTCCTTACTGACTTTATGGAAAGTCAGATGTTGTAAATTGTATATTAAAATGACTTTAGAGACTAATAGGGAGGTTAGCTTGAACAACACTGTAGGGAAAAAAGCTCTTATTCCAAACCTAAATTTGCAAGCCCAAAGGAGTTAAAAGATACCTCCCTTAATTTTCTTAAAGAGATAGATTTGGGTATCCCAAAAGAGGGGGAGAATATACAGAGCTGGGGTAATGTACTTAAAAAGAAAGCCGCTCAATCGGACCTAATCAATAATCTGGATTGTTTAGCAAAATAAAAAAAGATTTGAAACATATTGTTTACAGGGAATGTCCCTCAACAAACCCTGCCGTTAGATATGGAAGATCAGTAACAGAGAATTCAGTAGGTTTATTCTACTACTTAGATTCAATATGTTGCCATGCTACGAATATGTGGGTATATGGAGCAACATCACCTTGGGGAAAAGATTGTGCAGGTTCTGTAATCTGGAGGTGGAGAATGCCAGACATTTGTTAACAGGCTGTATCAAATTGGAAGGATGGTGTTGTGCTGGCTATAGGTATTTGTTTTCAGACAGAAGAATGATTTTATTTGATCAGTTCAGGTCTTCAATTTACATGGCAGAACCTATTGTATATGTTGGAGCCGTATCTTATGTATGGAAAAGGATCCTATTGCTATGGGAACACTCGAATATAGTTTTTTTTTAACATTTTTGAAAATATTTTAAAATGTTATTATTAATTTCAACAAACAAACCAAAAAATAAACCAGACAGTGAACAACAGTTATACATTTCAAGTTTCGAGTACAGATTCTTGCCGTGCCCATTTCCTCCCCTTACCACCCTCTCCCCCTGCACAAGCCTACTTTGCACTACTACCTCCCACTACTAATTTTGAGGACACCCTTCCCCCCTCTCCTTCTGAGGAACCACCATCTTCTGGGCGAGCCGGGGTGGTCCCAGACAGTGTGGCTACCAAGTGCCTCCAGGCTATCAGTGTCTCTACTTCTCGCCCCCCCTCTGTTAACTGCCTCGCTCCACACCACTGTTTCTGCATCTGCCCATTTCTGGAGGTCGTGCCACCACACTCCTGCTTTTGGTCGATTACTTGCTTTCCAGCTCAAAGCGATTCTGCTCTTAGCAAGTATATAAGCCGGGTCTTTGAGTTTATTCAGATGTCTCAGCTTACGTGGCCTAGGGAACCCTCCCACCATGCATGTGAGTCCACATCTAAATCCATCTCCTTCTCAGCAGAAGGTGGGCCACCTCTCTCCAAAATCTACTAATTTCCGGGCATGCCCAGGACATGTGCACCAGTCCCGCATTTTCCTCCCCACATTTAGGACATGTTTTTGTTCCTGCATCCTTAAACCTTGCAATCTTCTGAGGGGTCATGTACTCTCTGCGGATAATATGTAGCTGGATCTCTTGCACCCTCGCATTCATGGACACTTTTTTATGGTATACCTGTACTCTCCTCCATAACCCATCACTCATTGATTCCACGGCTTCCTCTTCCCAATCCCGTCTCAGCTGAGTCACCTCTTTCCCCACTCTAGACATCAGTAGTTCATAAATCCGGGAGACCTCATGGCCTCCGTCTGATACAACATAAAATGTTTCTATGATCGTGTCGGGCTGACTCTCTAGCACTATTTCTGACCAAGTGTCTTTTATATTCCTCACAACCTAGTGTAAGTGATATATCGTCCCCGGTGTAGCCCTGTGTCTTCCACTAATGCGTCAAACTCCACCGCCTTCCCGTCTTGCCACACATCCCCTAGTGTTGCTATTCCAATTGGTTCTCAATGCTTCCAGACTATCTTTCTCAATTGCTCATCTACCCCAACCAGTGCCACTGGCGGCATTTGTGGGGAGCACAGGGAAGGGCTACCTATGGCCCGACAAGCTTGTCGCCATATTTTACAACCTAAGTCTAACATTTCTGTCCCCCCTTCCTGTTGCGGTTTTGGCAGCCATATCCATTCTTTCAGGAAGAACGGGACACATTCAGCTCTCAGCCATCTGGACTCTGATGTGGAGTCCTCCGATAGACACCTCGCCACATATTGTAGTTGGCTTGCTAAATAGTAGATCTCAAAGTTAGGTAACTTAACGCCCCCCTGGTCATACCTATTTTGCAGTTTCCATAATGATATACGGTTCCTAGCATTGTGCCATATGAACCCCTTACAAATACTCTGAAGTTTGACGAAGAATCGCTTTGGTATCATATGTGGTATATTCCAAAGTAGTGCAACAACCTAGGTAGCACCACCATTGCCACTCTTCACATCATAGGTAAAGGGAGCTTGGCCCAGAACCTCATGCTGTTCTCTATGTTAGCCACCGCCTTTTCTGTATTGTGTTTGTGTTTTTGTACAAGCAGGCCGACAACCGGCCTGGCTTATCTCCCTCCGCATGCTTTCTTTCAACGTATTTTTTATAATTCAGGTTGCATAACCTAACCCAGCATTCCCTGCAATCTTGTTGTAATTGTCGTATGGTCCCAGTCTCCTCTAGTGTCTGTTCGCCTTTACGCATTATTGTCTCTAACTTCTCCTCCATTTCCTGTAACTTCCATGTTATTACTCCTTGCAGGCCTTTGGATTTAGATATTGCCGTCCCTCTCACCACCACCTTAAATGCCTCCCATAGTGTCCCAGTCGAGTCAACGCTCCCAGTATTATGTTCAAAGTATTCTACTATTTCTTTCCTCAGGTCCTCCCTGAATGCTCTGTCTCTCAGAGCTTGAGCCCTGAGTCTCCACGTCGGGATCTGTGCTCTGGGTGGCAGAGCACAGATCCACGCCACAATCAATGGCGAGTGGTCTGAGAGGACTCGCCTTATATTCTGACTGCACCTGTTCCGCTGTCAACTCCGGCGTAGCAAATATATAATCTAACCTTGTGTGCAGATTCTGTGGGGCCGAATAGTGAGAATATTGCCTTGTGGGTGGTGCATCCTCCATATGTCTACCATCTGAAAATCACTCAATAGGGCCCTCAGGGCTTTAGCTATCAGGGTGGGCCGCTCCATCTTCTCGTCTGATATGTCCACCCTGGGATCCAACCCGCAAATTAAAGTCCCCTCCCCATATAACTGCCCCCCCTCAACATACAGGCTAATCGTGCTGTATAGGTTCTGAAATAGCAAGTGTCATCTTGGTTCGGGACATACGTGTTGATAATGCTCAGCTCTCTATTTTCCACTAGTCCTCTAATGAGCACCATCCTCCCATCTGGCTCTATAGTAGACTGTAGCAGCTTAAAAGGGACATGTGGCGCTATCCACGTGATGACTCCTCTGACATATGCCGAATATGTCGCTCCTATGATGGTCCCTTTCCACTTCTTCCCCACCACTTCCTGTTTTTCCTTTGTCAGTTGAGTTTCTTGTAATAAAGCAATATCGATTCTTTGTCTCTTCAGATACATCATGACCTTATTCCGCTTCAAGTAACTATTGAGCCCCCAGACGTTCCATGTCGCTATTTTAAGGTCCCCCATCTAAACCATACCCCATTCCACCCTCGTCCTCCCTTGACTTCCTCATTATGCGCAGTGAGCTGTAGGTGCTGGCTCGCTTCACAGCTTTTCTTAACACCCTCTTAAACTCCCCAACTCCCACCCCACACCCCTCCCTTCCCATCCCCAACTGTTGCCCAGCTCCATCCCAGGATCTCAGCCTACCCCGCATCTAGCCCTTTCTTGGCTTACGCCGGTACTTGGAACACAGCAGGGAGACACCACCCTACTGGTGATTCAACTAAACTAACTACTGGGGGTAGTTGTTGCCTCTGTACCAGCATGGTGTAATCTGGGTACACTGTGACAGATGCTGATGCTCTGCTTATCGTTCCACCCTTGCGAAAATGTTCCAGGATCTTTTCTCTATCCTTATAATTCAATATCTTAGCAATGATTGCCCGAGGTGGGGCTCCTGGCTGAGGTCTCCTCGTTTAGGCTCTGTGTGCTCTCTGAACCGTAAACCCTTGGGTGAGCACGCCTGCCCCTATCTCTTGGATCAGCATATTCTCCACATAATTTGGCGGGTCCGTGCCCTCCTCCCCCTCTGGTAGTCCCACCACTAGTATATTGTTTTGGAGTGCACACCCTTGTACCTCCTCTGCTTGGCTTTCCAAGTTGCGCACCTGTTGTTGCAATATATGTACCTCCTTGGCGTTGGTCGTGCTGACATCTGTGTTGGTTTTCACAGTACTTTCTAGGCTGCTTGTGCGCTCTGCTAGCGCTCTGACGTCTTCTCTTTGGAGGTTAACGTCAACACTGACCGCATCAATTTTGAATTCCAGCACAGTTTTCAGCACCGCCATGGCTGCATCAATCTTGCTTCCCCATGAGGCTTTCAGCTCTGCTATGGCCTCAAGGATCTGTTGATCATCCCGTGACGGGGTGGACGTCTCCCGTGCATGTGCAGTCATGTCTGGTGAATGTGACGATTTGGTAAAGATGTCTATCGTGGGTTGTTTCCCTTTAGCCTTATTGTTTCTGAGTGCCATCACTTTCGTTGTTCTGCTGGCTTTGACTGCTGTTCACGCTATGTTACGTTATTCTTCCCGGCTCTAGTTCCTGTCTGCTAGTTGTCATCACTCCTGGGAAGGAACTCTGGACAGGTGTTAGCTCCTGCAGCTCCAATAAGGCTCTTCTTCTTGTTTTGTCCACCGGCCTGTTTCTCAATATGACCCACGTGACGCACGGTGTAGAGCTGTGCCTACTCAAGCACTGAGCTCTCACCTCCCCCACGGCAGTTCCCGTGGCCCTGTTTCTGCTAATATGGGTGTCCCACACAGGCCCCACTGTTCTGTGACTCCGTATCCGCTTCCTTCATCAGGTTCCCCCTGGATAATCCTTCTGTTCAGTTTCTCACTGCTGCTCTGGGTGGATTCTTTCTGATTATGCACTCCGGCTCCTCTTCCCATGCCCTCTCTGGATTCCCAGCCACCACTACCTCTCTCCTCACTCCTGGTTTCGTGTGGGCTCACTGGGTCTCATAACTTCCCTCTGCAATAGCCGCTGTGTATGGCTTTCTCCTGACCTCATTCACAGGTCTACTCTTTCCATCTCCTGTCCCCGTGCTCTACTACATGCGCTTCCTTATGTCCAAATGGTACACCTTCTTTTATGCTGTGTGTCTTGAGCCCCCGGTACTGTTTTCTGTCTTACTGCCCTCGTGATTGTATCACTGTGTCCCTTTCTTGGGCAGTATTTGTTCCTCAGTATTGTGTCCATTGCTTAAGTACACAGTCTATTGAGCTGCTTTGCTTGGTGATCAATTAGTATTCTGTTATAGACTGCGTTTCCCTTCCATGCTCCGCTCCGGGACGCACCGTTTCTCAGCCCCTTTTATTCGCGGGCAGCCAACAGAGCATTTGCAGGCTCTGTCTGTCCCACCAGATCCGCGTGTAGTATCTTCATGCAGTTGAGCTCCGGGCAGTCCCGTTTTACGTCCCGAGCGGTGCTCAATTGATGGGCCCAACCCGCTCTCAGGTCCGACACGTCCCGGTCTCGGGGTCGCAATTCTGATTGGAGAGACTCTGGGGCACAGGCAGCAGGCCGAGACTGCGTTTAGGCCGAGAGACCGTTCAGCACGACACATGGCCAGCTGCGACTACGCCCCTCCACGGCAGGACCACTCTGGTCATCCTCGTCGCCAAAATGAAGTGACAACACGGAGGCTGGTAAGTGAGTTTACAGTCTTTAATAAGCGGACCCGCCCAGAGCGTAATAACCAGCCACTTGCTTGGCCTCCAGCAACCATCACCTCTGTCTCACGAGCCAGCATCTAACAACACACTGAGCCAGGCTCGTGAGACAGACACACATTATGACATAGCGACTCAATAAAAACACATTGAAATCATTACACGCCGCCAAATAATAAAGTTCAAAATTGTGAGAACTGAGGCCTCCTTCCTCCAAGGGCCTGCTCATGGCCTTCAAACACATGCTGACCCCTACATTACCCCACACGAAAGACCCCTACATTGAATGCAGCTCTCGGAAAAAAAGCCCTGCCCGGCCAAATCAGAATATTATTAAACAAGTATAAAAGCTTTGGAAGTATCAGCATTTTAACTATCATGAGGCTCCCCAGCAACGACATCGGCTCTTTGCTCCAGCGTTGCATCTTCGGCCCCAGCTGTTGCATGTACGCTGTATAATTTAAGGCTATTGTCTCCTTCGCTGATGTATGAACCTTAATGCCTAGGTATCTAAAGGAATCTGTCACCACACGTAGCCCATGTCCTTCGCACTGCCTCTGTCCAACCCTAGCCAACGGAATAATCTCAGATTTATCCCTGTTAAGGCATAGCCCTGAGTATCTACCAAAATCCTCCACCGTGTGGAGGATCGCACCGGCTTCTTTCGCCGGGTGTTGATGAAGAGGAGAATCATACCCCACTCTTAGCATGCCGAGTCCGGATTAAGTCAGCAAGGGGTTCTATAACAAGTGCCTACAAAAGATGTGATAACGGACAGCATTTCTGGGTGCCGGCACAAAATTCTATGGGCAGCGATACCGTCCCATTAGTGAGAACTCTCGCTATTGGGTCCCTATACAACAGGCGGACCCATGATATAAAACAGGGTCCAAACCCAGCATTTTGCAGAACGGCAAATAGATAAGGCCAATGCTCCGTATCAAATGCCTTCTCCATATCTAAGGAAATGGCTACTGTATCAGAGTCTGGGGGCACCCGCACCATCACGTTGCAGAATTGACAGACATTTAATGCCGTGGCCCTGCTGGGAATAAACCCTGACTGATCGTTGGGAATGAGGTAAGGCATCAGAGGTTGCAGGCGATTTGCTATCATTTTAGCAAATATCTTGGCATCAACGTTGATTAGCCACAGGGGACTATATGACATACACGTGCCAGCGTCTTTGCTTGGCTTCAACATAACCGTGATCATGGCTTCACACACTGTTTCTGAGAGGATTCCTCCATTTAAGGCCTTCGCTCAAATCCGAAGTAAATGCGGAACCAGGATATCCTGGGACTCCTTGTAGAACTCTGCAAACGGCCCATCAGGGCCAGGTGCTTTGCCTAAGGCAAGATCCTTGATTGCTTGTTCTACCTCCTCAGCAGTCAGGGGAACCTCAAGGGCCACTGAAGCCTCTGCAGATAGCAAAGAGGTGGGAATCGTGCTAAGGTATTCCCTAATTCCGGCGTCAGATGCCTCACCTTTGGGGCAGTACAGAGTTTCATAGAAGGAACAAACTGCCTTGTTTATACCCCTTTTCAAGCATATCCTGGTTCCATCATCAATGTGTATATAAGTAATCAGGCCTCTTCCCGCTTCCCTTTGGATCAACTGGGCCAGGAAACGTCCCGATCTATCCACTTCCCTGTATCAATGCGCCATCCCGGGCCTATCTAAGAAGCTTATGTATCTAACTCATCCTTAGAGAACACAGCAGAAGTGTGATTGTCCATGTAACTATATTGGAGGTCTTTCAATCCCTTCTCGACGACAGCCATATCGTGCCTGAGCTGCCTCAGGACCCCAAATTTGTTCGACATTACCACCGTCACACATATGATATGATATGATCTTTTATTTGTATCGTGCTCATACACACGTGTTTCAGAGTGCGATGAGGCAAGAAAGGGAAACAAGGGAGGACAAAACAACAATTTTACTGGGCCCAGTGACATTGAGAACGTGCAAGTGCAGGGGAGAAGGAAGGGGCAAAGTGCAAGGGAGAGGGGAGAGGTGGAAAGTGCTGAGCAAGGGATAAGGACAACAACAGCTGGTAGTGCCGCCAGCAGGATGGCAAGTGCAAGGCTTAAAGCGCAGACAAGGGGTGTCTGATAAGTGCAGGTAAGGGCACTGTGGGGTTTCAGATACAGACCCCAGTGCAAGGGTTGCCAGGAGGCAGTGCAGGCGTGTGGCTGGGTGGACAGGGACCAGGGTCCAAAGTCAGAGGGCTGCCAGGTGCACGGAGCCGAAGCAAACAGATCAGCAGGGAAGAGGAAGAGCGAAAAAGCATAGAAGAGGTTCCAGAAGTGGAGATGGTTCTCCTCAAGTTACAGAGTGGCAGGGAGGCTGTTCCAGAGAGAGGCCCCAGCTGAGGAAAGAGATCTACCCCCAATCTACCCCCAGAAGCAAGCCGAGCATATGTCTGGTCAATTCCGTAGGTCAAAAGATCTACTGAAGATCCCAGGGGAGGATTTGAAGCAGGCTTTGGCTCAAATCAATAATGACCTGGCATGTGAAGAATTTTTCAATAAAGGCACAGAGATCATGGGTAGAATTTGTAATCAATATGCTCCCCCCCAGCAAAATAGAGCCAGGAAGATTACCAGCCCGTGGTTCTCGCAGGATCTTGCGGAAAAAAGGAGACATCTAAGAGCCTCCGAAGAAAAATGGGAGAAAAAAGCATACAGAGAGCAATCTAGAAATAGTAAAGAATATCTATAGTGAATATAGAAAGGCCATCTTTGAGGCCAAATTTAAATTCATGACGGAAACAATTGATAAAACTATTAATAGACCACGAGAACTATATGCTGTGGTCTCTCAGTTAGCAGACCCTAGATGCGCATTAATCTAGATCGAGGCCTGCATCATCCCAACATGCCATCTGATATGCATTTCATGGTTACTCGAGATACAGAACACAAAACGTCTCTGTACTGTGTACTACACTGCACGCATATTATACGACAGCAAGCCTTTTTGAATGTGCACCCTGCACACCCTCACTGCCTCCCCTGAACCCGCAGTGTAAACTATGCCCTCCCATTCATCACTAACCCACAACTGGGCAGCCGTAACTTCCAGGCTGTTTCCCAACAGAAACAACCTAAGTGCTATGTCAACAGGGGCATTCCGTCGCCACTCTGGGGGCTCATTTTAGGTTACTAACAGGATACATCCAGCACAAAAGTAATAACTTGTAAACCCAATGCCATCAACACACACTTAAAGACTGCCTTTCCTTAGGGGCAACAAGTTATGATGTGCTCATATCTTAGGCAATCCCTCCTGGGACTTGCCAAGCGGGAGCTGAACTGGTATTTTGGCCTCAATGAACTTTACAGCCTCTTCTGGGACTATGAAAAAATATAGTTTGCCCTGAAATTGAAAGCGCAGTTGAACCAGAAACATCATCTGATATTGGACATTGTGCTCCTTCAGCATCTTTTTGACTCCCAAGAATTGACGATGCTCCGGTTGTACTGACACAGAAAAACCGGGGAAGATCCGGCTCACCTGAGATCCCATTCGGAGCTCTTTCTTATCTCTCGCAAGCTTCAGAAGCAAGACTCGATCGCAGCAGCTCAATATCTTGGCTGGTATTGGTCTTGGAAAATCACCCGGCTTTGGCTTTTGGGTCAGGGCCCTATGGCTCTTTCGACTGCAAGAAAAGACGATAGCTGTAGTTCCTCTAATAGCTCTTTAAGCAACTGCTCCACCACTTGTTCCATTTTTCCATTAAGGGCAACCTCCAGAACTCCGTCTTTTCTGACATTGTTCCCCCGGGAGCGAAATTCGTGGTCATTGCATTTGGCCTTGATGTACCTCATATCCTTTACCAGAGCAATCACAGTCAATTGCAAATCATGCACTGTATCCTCCGAGGCCCGATCCGTTCCTCCGCTTCATTTATCCATAGGACTCCTTAGCAAGTTGCACTCTGATGGTGGTGACGTTGATTGTGATATCGTCCAGCTTCTTGTTCACACCAGCAAACCCCTTTGTCATGGTTTCTAGCATTTGCTGTAATTCGGAGGGGAGGAAGCGCCCAGCTTGTTCAGGGGCATCTCCCTGTCTTCGGGGGTAGATTTTGTGTATTTATCCATAGCTTCCTTGCCCATGGCTGTACTCCTGGTCATGACTTGCAGCAGGCTGAATATACCAGCAGAAGACAATGCAGCTAGATATTGCAGCCCCTGAGTTCCAGCTTTGGCCTTTCAAAACACACGCTTCCACTGTATTGTGTAGGTGCCTCATAAGGTGTCTGCTTATAAATTGCACATCTTAGATCACTCCTTTCGCTTTATATTGTGGGAAATGTACATCTTAGAAATGGCCCTAGCAACCAAAGGTCCGTTTCTCAGATGGGAACTAGTATCAACCCAACTCGTTTTGGCACAGCGAGTGGGGGAGAGAAGCAACTGCAACTGCTCATATCGTACATGGGTATTTGTAAAGAAATGATCAGTGATGTGTCAATCATTTACATGCAGCTTCCTACACAAAGGGGGAAATATTTGTGTCTTCCACTTGAACGAACGTACGCGTGAGAATACGAGCCCGGCAGCCGGAGTCCAAGCGCGGGGCAGTGCCACAAACAGATGCACCTTAGTGCTCCTCCTGAACTAGCGGCAAAGCCAGGTCTGCCTCTTCACCACAGTTTGCAAGCTTTGGAACTGGGAAGCTTGCAGCAACATTAAAGGTAGTAAAGTAACTACCTGTTGTATATAGTTAAATGTGAAGCCTGCTGAATAAAGCAATAAATCAGACTGTGTGGAGTCATAGATTAAGCCACAACACAATTCGCAATGAGGAGTCAGCTACAGACTGACCACAACCACGATGCAAGGAGTGACGCCACCACCGGCATTTCTACAGTCCCCAGGTAAGCCCGCCATACCATGGCCCCAGTGGGAACCTTTATTCGTCACATATTTAGATGCACATGGTGGAGCGGACTATGCCCTAGCCAGTGGTTCTCCTCCCTGCCACTCTCCAGCGACCCCATCCTCAACCCCCCACAATGCAAACACCATACCTTCCTTGTCTCCACTGCACCCTACACTGTTGTGTTTACAGTACTATTAAGACAGATGAGAACACAACAAAAGAAAATGCAGCATTTAAATAACCATTAGTTGGTCATTGTCCCCCACAGCATGCAGCTTAAAGCAGCCTCCCTCTTCAATCGCCCATCATTCCCATCTCTTAAGGGACACGCGTAGGACTATAGCCACACACCCCTGCCCATTACATGTATAGACACTTTGTCTGCAGCAATCCATGTTTAATTGCAGAAGACACATATCAGTGCCGAGAACAGGGCTTTGTGACTACTTGACAATGAGCGTTATGTCCCAGGCAATCTATACAAAAGAACAACAGCAACCCAGCAACTGCAAGATAGCTCAGCAGGGTGTACAACTGGAGTGTTACTCGCATGACCCAGGTTCAAATCTCCAGTAGGGAAGAAGTTACTAAAGACATAAATAAAGGTGTCCATCACTGCTGTCCTGGAACGGTGCTCGGGTTAAATAAAGTAAGGGAACGGTCACTGATTTCCTAAAAAAGTAAGGCAACGTCGTTCACTTTAGTTCCCACCCACTATGACCTCTGGCCCCAGCAAGGAATAAAGCCATGTTACTCAATGCCATGGAGTGGAAGGTCAAAGGATCTACGCTGGTCTGAGAACGGAAATAGTTGAAGATGACAACAACGATGTGTAGAAAGAGGCCATAATGGGAACAGTCAAGCTGTTCTCGGATAAAGGAAATACAGTGCTACATAGGATAATATTTTACTGCAGGAATTAACCACCATCCGGAACGATGCTGACGACACCAGTGAAAAATTAATCACCGTCCGCCGGCAGGCGGAAGCCGGCCAACGTCGAAGGTATAGTTAAAGGCCCTGTGCCGAGCCTGTCGGAGCCGGGAGAAACGGGGAAATGCTGACTATACCAGGGAACACTTTTTTTCCTCGTCTGCGAGCCTTCACACTTGATGTTCTTTTATTTAAGAACGTGTCTAAATCACTCTGATGGACTATCATTGTCTACTTGCCCTTCAAAGCTGAACTCTGGAAATACGTACGGCTAACACAAAGTTCCCATTCAATCATTACGCTTTGGCGTAAGGCGCTTAATAAATCAATAAATACAAATACAAATACATGTTTTCTATTATGCTGTGTAGCTTCCGTTTCAGCACAAACTATTGTGCGAGTGAATGCCACTTTTACACATGTGCTGAATTATAGTCTTGTCTACCCTGAGAGTGGCATTGTTCACAATTGTGCTTGTTTTAAGCGTACGGGCACATTAACGTTACTCCCCTCCCCATTTGCTATTATGTGGAGCCTCACTGCACGACAGTGATCCGAAAAACCGACTAAGACTATACCCTTAGGTCTTTTGCAATTGGATGTCACTGAAACCTACGTTATGATTTATTAGTACCTTGCATGCTGATAGAGCCACATATAGGCTTGTTTAGAAACACCAGTCTGCGTATTTTAACCTCCGCCGCACTGCTACATCCTTCGCTGTTATTACTGTACCCTATTAGTGATTTATTATTATACTAGCCGTGTAATGCGCTCAATTCTATCTATTCTGCTGCCTACCTCGTCTCCTGCTGCTAGGGAACGGCCATTGTCCCAGAGATTAGAATCACAGCCCATTCATGTTAAGCCAATACTTAGCAGACCCCTTAGGGACGGATACTGACATTTCACTTCTGCTTCATTTATGGTCATTGCCAACCGCCTACGTAACCTGGCCACTATTAACCTGCAGCGGATGAGATTTCATTAGCCCTTATGCAGTACACTATCTTTATCATACTATTCATCCTAATTGCTCTGAGCCACCTACGTACGACTCCAACTAATATGAACCCATACCGGCTCATAGATGATTTAATACACTGTACGGAAGGCGCTTTCACCCCATTGGGTAAAGGTCTTGCGGTTGCCAGAGGCACTTCCCACTCCCATGCCCCACCCTTTCTTACGTAAAGCCTCCCCTTTCCCGCCTCTATCCGTCTATACTTACACGCCGAATAACTTCAGCGGCATCATCACACTGACTACCAAAATTGATTCTAAGGAGATTAACTTAACCTCTCTGTGTAATACTACCCCCACACCTAGATCACCACCATGTGTACCACCCAGTTCCAGACTATCATCACCTCTTTCTATTATAACGCGCCCTATTTAAGGAATTGCCAGATTAATTAGATTAGCAACACAAACCTCCCACCACTTTGGCAGTTCTACTCCCAAATATTCACCTCACATACAACTGCAGAATCCACCGACAGTCACTCCGATAAAGAAGCTTATTGCTGCCAACCTCTCACATCCTATTACCAAGCTCACACACCAACATAGCCCATTAACCAAACTGCATACCACCTAGACCCTCCCAGTTTCAGGAAATAGCCCCCTGCCTCCTCCTATAGAACCCCCCTTCCCAGCCTTAAAGGTGCACTCCTTAATGTACATTCGCTTGGAGCCCATGCCATCGAGACACATGACCTAATTATTGATCAACAACTGGACTTATTAGTCATTACTGGAACCTGGCTGCATCAAGCCTCAGGCCCCCTATTAGCCTTGGCGATCCCACCTGGATACAGCATCCTTAGGGAAGACCGACTAAATGCACTGGGAGGAGGTGTGGCTATTATTGCCAAAACTAACCTTCAACTTAGATCTTGCCCACTTGACCCTCTACAAGGTTATGAATTACTCCTTGTCAAAATGACAACAGACCCTAAAACCATTACCAATATCCTTGTCATCGATAGAGCGCCTAACATCGGCAACCCTCCAGAATCGGATATCCCAGTGCTGATCACTCTGCACATCAAGCCAAACACCAAATTCATAATCCTAGGTGACATCAATTTAGGCTTTAACGATATATACAAGCCCACAAAGCGAGTGCTCTCCATGCTTCCCTTGCGGATATGAATTTTACCCAATTAGTTAATGCACCCACACATGACAAGGGTAGGATACTAGATTGGATACTTATATTAAATGTCCATATTTCTATAGAAACCATCACAGCAGTCGACTGTACTGACCATCACTTGATCAGCTTCAAATTAACCAGTAAAGAGAAACTCATGCTCACCCCTACCATGCCGGAAACTGTTGTAACAAGAAACATTCGTAACCTAACAGTAGATAACCTCACCACTGTCCTATTAGAGACCCTCTCCACTAATACACTTTCTAATTCAAATCCTGTTTTTCTAGCAGACATATATCATCATTGTCTCAAAACCACTATTGACTCCGTAGCCCCTCTCACAACCAAAATGCGGTGCCCAGCCAAACGTTCTAATTTTTGGTTCAAGGAGGAACTTGTGCTGCTTAAGAGAAACAAAAGATCTCTGGAACATATCCACAAAAAACCTCTAACCATTGATTCTCCTTAAGCATTCCTGGATGCCAATAAAATGTACAAATCAGCCATCATAGTGCATAAAGCTAGCGCCTTGAACACCCATATAAGTAATGCCTTCTTGAATTCTAAAGAACTCTTTACTATTCTTAGAGAATCGGAAAACCCTATCCCGTCTAATATTCCGATCAATGCGAGTAAAGACTGGTGCACCACCATCCAGAACGCTGGGGCATCAAAAATAGTTACGCGCTAAGGAAAAACCTCACCTAAAAGAAAGCTACTGGCTAATGAAAACTCACCATCACCTCTCAAATATAGAATCTTTGATAATTCCAGCTCACAATTCAAATTTACACCAGTAAGCCAAGACCAAGTGTTAGACACTATTTCAAAACTAAAACCATCTAATTGCAAAGGAGACCGCTTCCCTCCACATTTAGTCAAGTTCTGTGCCCCTACTCTCTCACCCATTATCACCAAATGTGTTAATGCCTCTCTCAGTACAAATACTGTCCCAGTCAGTATCAAAGAAGCGTGGGTCACCCCACTCCTTAAAAAACCCTTGTTCGAACCGACGGTTCCCACAAATTAACGCCCTATAACTACTGCTCCCTTCCTGTTGAAAATCATTGATAAAATAGCTTATTCACAAATACAACCCCATATTGAACAAAACCACCCCCTAGTAGCGAGACAATGCGGTTTCTGGCCTAATCATAGTACTGAAACGGCTTTATTGGACCTCAATATCCTGAGGGACTCCATAAGAGATGCTGGCAAACTTTATATCCTCCTCCTATTAGACTTGTCCGCAGCCTTTGATTTGGTGGATGATGACAAACTCTGTACCACGTTAGCAGACAACTGTAGGGGGTTTAGTCACATTGCGAATGCAAGCTGGTTGTGAGGAAAGAAAGTGTCACTGATGTCTGAAGAAGACAGACCAACCATTATTATGGTGAATAGCTTGACTGCGAGAAGAAAAAACCACACTGCATTATCCAGGTGGATCGAAATAAGACCAGAGTGCTGGGCGATTCGTGGTCAGATTTAACAATAGGGCGCATTCGCACCTACAAAGACAGGGAGGGTAGAACCACGGTTGAGGTCAAAAGAATAAAGCACATGGCCACAGTGTCCGGTAGTGCCTCAGTTTGCCTGTTGGGCTCTATCAATGGCACCGTCGAGTTTAGAGGCAGGAATACTGAAATGAGAGTGTACTTTTCAGAGGAGGGTCCAGCAGTATTGGGGTGGGATGACCAAGCAAATTTGGACATCAGGCTTGTCTCCAGCAAACAGGACCAAGTACTATGTCAGAATAGGAGGAGTGCCAGTGTCAAGAAACATGTTCCTGTGGTTATTTTCGGAAGGACCAGGGAAGATAAAGAACTAGGTACACAAAATCAGATTGAGACTGAATGCCATTCCCCCATCAAGCATAAGGTGAGACCTGTCCCAGCGACTAGAAAAGATGGTGAAAGAGGGCACGATAGAGATGGTAGAATCATACGAATGGTTGAGTTCAGTGGTGCTGATAAAAAAACAGCACACAAATGACCTTAGAGTATGCATAGATTTACACTGCTTCAATTTAGAAGTGATAACGGACAGTCATTCCCTTCCCAGTATAAACTAATTAATCCTCAAGTATTCTTTTCCAAACTCGACATGAGGGATGCATATCATCAGATCAGTTTGCATAAAGAATCGAGACCACTGACGCATTCATCACTCCTTTTCGGGCCATTTCAGTTCACCAGATTGTCATTTGGGTTGTCATCTGCCGCTCCAGCGAGAATGATGGACTCCTTGTTACATAAAATTGACATTTTTCTTACTTTCTGGACGACATCTTCATATACTCTGAAGACATTGAGACCCATGATGTAGTGTTGAGGAAAGTACTCAACAAACTCCAAGAAGCAGGGGTAAGACGACGGTAAGAAAAATGTGTGATCCGAGCAAGTGAAGTGTAATATCTTGGATACAAGATATTGAGTGAAGGAATCAGGCACAAGGAAAACCTACTGCAGGCAATAGTGAAAGGCCCGGCCTCATCCAGTAAAGAAGAACTAAAACCCTTCTTAGGGCGTGCCGAATACTAAGTCAAATTTGTGCCTCGATTTTCAGAAACAACAGAGCCATTAAGAGAATTGTTGAAGAAGGGAGCCGAATATAAATGGTGCCAAGAACCGAGGGAAGCTTTCGAGGAAGTTAAGAAATGGATAATGGGTGCCCCAAGCCTAAGGCCCTTCAATCCACAATGAAAAACCTTTATTACCATGGATGCACATATGGGTTGGGAGCAACACTGACCCAGAAGAAGGGAGACATGGAATACATAGTGGCATTCACGTCCAAAGCGCTGTCAGAAGCTGAAAATAACCACTCTACCGTCATGAAAGAAATGCTAGCATGCGCATGGGCGGTAGAGTATTTCAGGAGATGTGTGCGGCACAAAATTCCATTTGGCTACCGACCACAAACCCTTAATAAACATGCTGAGCCCAGGCAGGAAGAAAAATACAGCTCCAGATTAGCACGAATAACGGCAAAATTGCAAGAATACACCTATGAAATATTGCACATAGCGTGATGGAAGAATGTGCAAGCATGTCACCATTGCCTGAACAAAGGGAGTCAACTACCACATTCTTGAAAGATGTGTGTGGTGACTTCAGTAAGCGACTTAAGTAGCAAAGAGTTCCTAGAAATGAGGTAAGGCCATTGGAGGGAAAAAGCAACTAAAGATGCCACAATCATGAAGTTAACTGAATGGGTTAAGAAAGGATGGCCTAGTGAAAGGACAACATCTGAATGATTGAGGCCGTACTGGAAAGTTGCAGAAGAAATATTCGAATCAGAGGGATTGTTAATCTGAGGCAATCAGGTCATCCCGCTTCTGGGGATGAGGAAAATAATTCTGCACAGGGCTCACTCGGGGCACCTTGGAAGTAACATGAAAAGACGTCGAGTGAAGGAGTCCTACTGGTGACTGGGCATTGACCAAGATATCCGAGTCATGATGGAGAGCTGCCATGAGTGCATCAATAGCAACAAAAGTTTGAAAGTGAGACAATCACCCATAATACCTACTGAGATCCCGGAAAGGCGTATAGCGCAAACTGGGGTTAGAGTTCATTGGGCCCTTAGAAGCCATGTCACCTGAATTACCAATCCCAATGGGTTGAAGCAGAGTTTTTACCCGACATCACCACCACAGCTCTTATTGATGTGCTCACAGCGGTGTTCCAGCGAGAGGGTGTGCCGAAAGTGATTGTAATGGACAATGGGGTTTTATTGTTCTCCCGCAAAATAGAAACATTTGTGCGAGACAACAATATCAAACAGATCAAAGTATCTTTATAGCGTCCACAGGCCAATGGGGCGGTTGAAGGAACTAACTGGTTCATCAAAGGGGCTCTGCAACGCCATAAAACCGTAAAAGAAGTTGTGGCCGCTCACGCCAAATGGGGCAACAAATGTGTCACCTTTTCACATGCTAAGAGGAAGAAGAGCAGCGTCCACACTAATACCGCCATGGTTAACAAAAGTAAGGAACGATGATGCCGTAAACATGGTCTAAGTAGTGTGGAGAAAAAGAGCAAGAAAGCAATGAAAAGGTGGAATGACGGGGGAAGGTCAGCCCAAAGACCAAAGAACAGATGTGCGTGAAGGAGACTTGGTAAAAATGTGCTTGCCGCAGAAGGATCACATCACGGGATCCAGGTTCAGCAGACCTATCCAAGTAGTGCAAACAGGTACCAATCATATATGCACGCAGGATGGCAAGCTTTGGATCCTGGACAGAGTTGCCATGTATGAAAAAAGGTCAATTGAAGATAGAAAATCCACGGCAAGACAACAGATTTCGCTGAGTGAAGGCACTGCAGAGGAGACGGAAACCCCATGTGAAGATAACTCATCTGAACACGTATGTCAGACTAATGATGCGAAAACCAGCATCAGAGAAGAGAAAGTTCTGCAAAGTGAAGGGGACATCTTGAAGTCAAGTGGCAGTGGGAAAGAAAAACCAGGAACAGCATCACTGAGTGTAGTAAGTTGAAGTTGTCGTCCCCAGACCGAGGAACGTAAACCAGCAAGGTATGCAGACTTTGTGATGGAATAGGACCAAGCTTCTCAACGAAAGGAGGTATGTGGAGATGGAGTCTCGCGAGATGCAGCAACACCGCTTGACTGGTCTGACCACCTGGCCGTGCCTTTCAGCATTCTGCACACCACACCAGTCAAGCATTCCCAGTGGAAACCCATCAGACAATCTTCAGGAACTTCAAGAACTTCCCGGTGGAAGACTTTGCCAACCTCCACTTCACATGGACCGAACACACCCCCAACCAAAGTGCGGCTCTCTACTGTAAGCACTGAACACTATCGATTGACACGCGCCTCTGAAACAATCCACCTGTAAAAAAAACCATCATCACCCTGGTACACGCAAGAACTCACACTCAGCAAAAGAGTCATCTGGAAACAAAAGAAAACCTGGCGCCACACCAGGACCGCATCCAACCTGGCGCACTTCAAGGAACTCTGAGCAATCTGCTGACAACCAATTAACAAAGCCAACGCCTCCCACTATCGGAACACCATAGCAGAAGCCGACAACAAAAGAAGAGCCCTCTTCAAAGAGGTCAAGCACTTCATCAACCCTCTACCCGACCCTGCCATATCACACTCCATCGAAAATAAACACTGCCATCAACTCCTTTTTCATCAATAAAATCAGCAATATTCACTAGCATGTAGACACCAGCTCTGCATCCACAGACACACCTCTTGTCCCTCCTCAGAAAATCTTCACACCCTGGACAAAATTCAAGACACTGTCTACAGAGGACCTGATAGAAGCCCTGGTCGCTGTGAAAGCCATATCGTATACAGCATCCATCCTCAAAGATCCTCCCTGCAGAAGCTCGCCTTTCCTACCTGGAGATCAACAGCTCCCTAACTCAAGGCACCCGCCCATCGAGCCTAAACACATGACAAATCCTCCCTCTACTAAAGAAACCCACTCTTGGTCCGACAAACTAGATAACTATCGGGACATCACCCATCTTCCCTTCCTAGGTAAGTACATCGAGAAAGGAGTAGCCACGCAACTGCAGCAACACATCAACACCAAAAGCTCCTCCAAACCTACCAATCTGCATTCAGACCCAGATGCAGCATGGAGATGGCAACCATACAGGCTGTCGACGCCCTCAACATCCTTGAGAACGGCCAACCCTGCCTCCTGGTTCTATTTGACCTCTCGGCCGTTTTCGACACAGTAAACCACCAGGTAGCCACAGACACCCTACATCGGCACATGAAGATCAGCAAACATTTCCCACGCTGGTTCAAGTCCTAACTCACCGACCGCCGGCAGTTTGTTCAAATGGACTCCTCTAGATTGCCAAGGCTTCAAATCACCTTTGGAGTCCCACAGTGTTCCACCCTCTCTCCAGTGAACTTCAACGTATAAATGGAGCCACTGGGAGCCCTCCTACCCACACACAACATCCACATCCACCAATACGCCGAAGACACACAGCTGTACCCCAAGAACAACTTTGTCAAGGACATCCACAGGCGCACAACCTGCCTCTCTATGCTCCAGTCTTGGGTGTCCAGTGCATACTTGCAGCTCAACCCTTCCAAGACCAAATTCCTACTCCTCATCAAACAACAATGAACAGCCAGACAGACAGACCTGGCTATCAGCCATCAACCATGGGGGATTCAGACCTGAGTCATCTTCTGTGTCAAGTCCTTAGGGTCCACATCGACAAACACCTCTCCTTCAAAGAAAACTCAGACAGCTTGGTATCAGCTCTCCCTCCTGTGGAAAATCAAGCCCTTCCTGCTTGGGGACCGCTTTAGATCCACCATTCAAGCACTGGCCCTATCCCACCGGGACAGGGGCAATGCCCTGCACGAAGGCCTCCTGTCATCCTCCCTTGTGCCCCGAAGCAGTGTCCTACATGCAGCCACCCACCTCATCAAGGGTCTATGTAGATACGACCACATCACCCCTGCCCTCATCAACCTTCACTGGCTGCCACTGCATGCAAGAATCACCTTCAAGTCTTGCTGCATCATCTATAAGGCAGTCGCTCTCAAGTCACCCAGCTACCTCACAGAGAAACTCAGCATCTCTGGCGCACCACCAGAAGCCAGTACACGTGCAGACTAGAAATCTGCTGCTGTAAAAAGATAAGGACCAGAAAACAAGCCTTCTCTGCCTACACCCCAAGACTATCGAACCTCCTCCCCATCAGCACCAGACTCACCCTGTGCTCCTACAATTCAGAAAATAACCCAAGACCCACCTCTTCCAGGAGTCTCTCCTCGACAACTAGGCCATCACTTTGCCCCTCACGCCACCTGACTCACTAGATGCCGTCCGCCCCTGCCACCCTGTATAGCTGTACCCCTCATCTGTGCCCCTCTGTATCCTACCCTCTGCTGTATATCTGTTCTGTTGTTACCTCTGAAGAAAAGCATTCTGTTATGCATCTGTACTGTTGTATACCTCAGTTAAGTACTCGGTTGTGCATCTGTATTTTTGTATACCTCTGTAAAGTGCTCCGTTGGTTCTCAAAGCTAGGTCCCATGCAGGGACACATTCAGCATGCAAGAGTGGGTGGCCATGACTAGCATCTAGCACACGTGCCAACGGATGGACATCCTATCACAAACTGGGCACGGATGGACAGGAAAATGCAATGCACTACCGGTACCCAAATGCATCACTGTCATGGCACAAAACACACCATATCCCTACTCTGACCCACCCACCACCACCAACCCATCCTTGGAAGTCAGACCCTACACATGGCCTGACCAGCATTCCTTGTCACAGGTTGCAGCAAGTACTTGTGTATTACCCAAAAGAGCAGAGACCCAGTTGCATGTGTCACACACCCACATCCTAATATGCATGCGCTGCCCATTCACCTCAATAAAATGGACATCCCTGTGTCCCATTCATTAAAGGTGATTCCGGCTATCCCTTACTACCATAGCTGATGACCCCTGTGAGAGATCCACGGACCGACCATGAAATAGCCCACAATCGTGCTCACATCAGAACAAGGACTACAATTGAGCAGACCTTCGGACTGTTGAAGGCATTTTTTCGGTGCCTTCCCCGCTCCGGTCGGGGCACTGATGTACAGGTCAGTTAAAGTGTGGAAGATAGTCCTGGCCTGGCAATGCAGGACAATATGTGCATCAGGTAGAACATTCCCCTGCCCCCGGACATGTACATGCCTCCAGCGGGCAATGATGATGGGGACGTGGATGCAGCAGCAGACATGCGACAACACCATCACAGGGATCTCATGGATGGACATGAGAACTACTTTTGAGCATACTGCACCTGTACAGGACCCATGACACACACTGCATGTGATGCAGCACAAAAATAAAGCACACCACTTCACAAATTGAATGTCCAGATGTGAAATCATTTGCATAACCATGTGTATTACGTATTGAACAAACATCAACAGATGTGTGGCTCACCACCCCCCCAGCTAACCCTCCCCACCACCCCCTCCCCTACTAACCCTCCCCACCACCCCCTCCCAAACTGACCCTCCCAAACACAACTTCCCCAACTAACCCTGCCAAACATACCCTCCCAGAAACACCCCCTAGTTTGCATACGTGTCACAGGAAGGCTTGAACTGGCTCACTTCTGTAGCCTCTTCACACCGGACCTGCACCTAAAAAGTGCAAGGATCTGCGCCTCGGGCTGCTCTTTTGGGAGCTGACGGCCGTGGTGATGGTTGAGGGGGGTCGGAACCTGCCATGTCCCTGCGTTCCACGGCCGCTTGCAGGGAAAGCGTGAAGGACTCAGCCAGTGCCGAGATTGCCTCATTCCTCTCCAAGCCCCTCTGTGTTAACAGGACCGTTGCACACGAGGTGTGCCCAGAGCATGTGCACAGTGCCGGCCGGAACATTCTCCCTTATCATCTAGGTCGCCTCCAGCTGCTGGCGCACGAGTCCTGCCATCTCCTCATGCCGGGCCTCCATGCACGGAATGAGTACATATATATATCGGATGCTGGGGATCGATGGTGGAGGTGGGATGTAGAGGTCGGGGGGACTGATTGATGGACGGTGGTAGGGGGTGTGTTCTGGTGACTTCTCAGTGGTGTCACCACCCTTCTTCCTGACATCGTCGTCAGTCGAGGTAGCGACATAGACGGGAGAGTGGTAGTGGGAAGGAATGGCTGTCTTGCTGGCCCACACTGCTGTGTGTCAGAGGCAGCCGGCTGTGCTTCCATGGGTGGGGCTGGTGCTGTTGCTGGGGCAGCTACCTGTAGAGTTGCTGCAGGGGCAGCAGGCTGTGCCTCCATTGGCATAGCAGGTGGTACTGCAGGGGAAGGCGGGCAGGCGGCATGCTCACTGGGCCAGTGGTTTACATGGCCGGTGCTGGTGTTGCTTTGGCAGTGATCTTGCAGGGCGTGGCTCTCCTCCTCTGTGTGGTTTGCCGTGAGGTGATTGGTTCTCCTTGATCACTGTCAGACAAGGTGCCTGTGGGGGTGAGATGGGCATGCCTTATTTACTTCTGTGGCATCCTATGGCCTTGCAACATGCAGTTCATACATTGTGTGACATGATGCCTGTGCATGGGGATTTTCAGTTCATCCATTGGACATTTGTATGGGGCCTATGCACAGTTGTTTCCAGGTGCCACAAGACAAAAGGGTGTGGAAAATCCAGATTCAACGTACTGGGCCTTATGACATTCTCACTGTGCAAGTGCAGAGTACTGAAAAGCGCTGGGAAGAGTGGAGTAAAGGGGCAGGGATGGGAGGGGGTGAAGTGCTCGGGGGCACGAGGGGTTGTGCTAGAGCTGATAGGAACCACAGGGGTAGGTGCAAGGGGTAAAAGGGGAGAGGGGAATACAGTGCGAAGGATGGGGTGGACCAGAATCAGGCTAATGCAGGGAAGGGTGCCCAAGGGCAAGTGCTGATTATGCATGCTGTGGGAGACTGGTCGTGGATGGGCTGAAATACTGCAACAGCCTTTTGGATGGTTTTGGATACGGTCACTAGGGGGCAGCAGAGAGATTTTAGGGCTGGAGAGATGCGGTGCCAGGGTTTGTCCCCTAGGATGTGTCTTGCAGGCCCATTCTGTGTTGGTTTGAGGGGCAAAGGGAGGAAAGGGGTAGATTGAGGAAGAGGCTGTTGCAGTGAACACATTGAAACACAATTTACTTGTTGTATAAGTGCCTTACAAATGCACAATAAATACAATAACTAGTCAAGCCTAGAGGGAACCAGTGCTCCGCAGGCAATGCGCTTCTGGGCGAAGGTGCAGAGAGGATGAGAGGGTGTAGTCAAAGATGACCCCAAGGTTTTCGACCTTACAGCAGGGTGAGCGGAGGGGGCCATGGAAGGTGGCCAGTGAGTGGGTGGGATACAGGGCGCCGATGTCACAATGAGAAGCTTCTCTCTCCTACTGGCATTAAGGCAGTGATCGTTGGCAGTGCACAATGGGTGAATGCAGTCAGGCTATCATGCGTGGAAGGAGGGGAGGTAGCGGATGTGTGCTTGTGGGTGAGGAGTGCGTAATCAGCATGACACTGGAAGTGAGGAGGGATGATGATGATGAAGGGGGACAGAGGGGCAAGGTAGATATTGAGGGGCCATTGCCGATTGGATGGTTCCCTGAGGGTCGCCACATGTAGTGTGTGAGGTGGAGGAGAGGGAAGGGCCCAATTGCACTTGGGAGGGTCGGTTTGAATGGAAGGCGGTCGAACATGCATGGACAGGTCTGTCAGGATGGTTATGATATTTGCATGCATGTGAGTGTGTTACGGGGGTACATTGCTCATGGTGCATGCATGCCACATTGGAGGGTTTGTGCCTCGTGCATGTGTTGCTGGTCATGTTGTCACTTTGTGCACATGACCAGTACTCTTGTGGGCATATGTGTGTTTGGATGTTGGGGAGGGGACAATACTTGGGTACCCTTGGCCAACGGCTATGGTTCGTTGGCCACACTATGGGTTGGATATGGTTTGGTGGCATGCAGTTGGACATGTCAAAGTGTAGTGTGTGCTGCCTTTTCCTGCTCACTGTGTTTGTTGTATTGGTATTGCACGTTGTACTCACCTCCCTCTCCATGTGCCTTGGTACCAGCCTCGGCCGCTTCCACTCCCTCGATCCCTTCAAGGTACAGCACACTGCTGCATTTCTCCTCCCACGCATGTACTTTATTGTTGGGCCGTCCCACTGCCAGTGGCCAGGCATTCCTTCATGTGGGCCTACAGAAGGTTGCAGATCCCCAAGTAGAGTTCATCCCACTGCTTATGGCAGTCATGTTCTGTGCGTGGCATGACTCCCACGGCTGACACCTTATAAGCCACCTCATCTCAAATAGCATTTTTGCGCAGTTGTGTACTGTGCGGTTCAACTGATTTTGATAGATGATGACAGTGTTTCCTTCATGCTGGTTGCACTGTTACCGGTCTGCCAGAGTGCGCGCTCTCGCAAGGTTGTGATGTGCCAGTGATTCACTGGCAAAATACGGGCAAACTTGTAATGAGGCCCCTGGTCTTGTATCTATTTGGTTAATGTTTTGCTTCCAAGGGCTAAATGAATACTGTGCTTCAAAAATATGACATTACAGGTACAAATCATAAAATAAACCCACCTGACAAATATACAATTATAATTTAATTGTCCAGCAACCTCATTTGAGGGATATTTCCACAGAACACTATGCAGCTCTAGCTGCAGACCCCACCCATAGAGCCCTATATGCTGTTCTGGAGGCAGCACCCCAACCATTGGGAATATATGATGCTCTGGAAGCATCACCTTTGGGCAGAACCTGCTGCCCTGGAGGCAAGACCATAAGGCAGTGAATCTTAAGTTGTTTTATGGGATGAGGGGTTTGATTTTCTACAGGAGAGAAAGTTGGTACACAGCAGTTTGTGTCTTCCTAGCTATCTGCTGTTTGAAGATGAGATGTATGTCGAACCAAAGGGTCTTGGCGCAGGTTGCCAGCTCCACCACCAAGCAGCCTGATTTCACCTTGGTCATGGTGGTGCAGCTCTCCTTGATCGAGGGCCTTGATTATGTGTACGTACCTTTTTCAGAGCTTCTACTCCTTCTCCAACATGGCGGACGCGACGTTCCACATTGATGATGGGGCTTGCACAGCCCAATTGCTCTCCTGCTAAAACACCTGATTGGCCATTGACTATTTTTACCCTGCAATTGGAGGGAGCCGGCAGGTGAAGCCGGTCCCCGGTGAAGGACCCCGGGTAAGGATGGTACCCTGTCGCTGTCTGGCCTGTCCCTCACTCCTCAGTCACGGAGATGGTGCACAGGACCGGTCCACTCTCCTGAGCTCCACCACCACGCAGCCTGATTTCACCTTGGCCATGGTGGCAAAGCTCCCCTTGATCGAGGACCTTGATTATCTGTGCCTACCTTTTTCGAAGCATCCGCTCTTTCTCCAACATGGCGGATGCAACATTTCCGGATTGATGATGGGGCTTGCACAGCCCAATTGCCCACCTGCTGAATCACCTGATTGGCCGTTGACTGTTCTTATCCTGCAATTTGAGGGAGCCAGCAGGCAAAGCCAGACCCCGATAAGGATGGCTCCCTATCTGTGCCTGTGTCCCTCTTCCTTCCTATTTGGGAACCAACTCTTCCTTTCATTGCCAGTAGTGTGAGGTAAGGTGCCTTCACTGCGGCCTTGATTGTACTTGCCCTCTACTCGTTGTGATTCAATGGTTTTAGATGAAATGACCATAAACCAATTCCCAGTGTTTGTTTTCTCCATCTGCCCATTTGCAGTACCTCCTCTTCCCTTCTGGTTTTCTTTGATTACACCGGCGCACCCCCCTTATCACAGCCTTCTACTGCTGTATTCCCCACTGCTTTACCTGCCTTCCGACTCTGAGCAGGGCGAGTCTTCTGACCTGCCCTGACTTTTGCACTCCCTCCCATTGCTCTTATGTGTGGAGATTGGTTAGCTCTTGCGATATAGTTTGTCTAATCCACACCCGCCATCTTGCAACAAACTTGCGCTGCCTGAGCACCCTGCCGACGACCTCCTTCACTCTCTCATCTGCCATGAGCGGAATCTTCATAACCCTGCTGCAACTCACTGACTTGAGCGTTTCCTCTACCTTTCGTCTGCATGCAGATATAGCCCTTCGGACCATGTGGCAAGGCTCTCCCAGAGCTGCATTTACGCATACTGACTAGTCGCATCTGATCGTCTGGCTTTCCAAAGTTGCTATGTACCTTCTTGTGCCTTGCTTATCTGATGTGGCCCCCTGCCCGGAGGTGAGGCTGTCCTATGCTGCACTTATCATCCACTCCAATATCGTTTTCTTAGTTGCATTTCTTTGCCTGCATGCCTGATGTAGCCCCTCATTCCTTGAGGCAAGGCTTTTCCAGTCTGCAGCCATGAATACCTGCTTAGTCTTAACTGCTTGCCCGCATGCCTGATGTAGCCCCCCATTCCTTGAGGCAAGGCTTTTCCTGGATGCAGACATTCATACCTGCTTAGTCTTAATTGCTTGCCTGCATGCCTGATGTAGCCCCTCATTCCTTGAGGCGAGGCTTTTCCTGGCTGCAGGCACTCATACCTGCTTGTCAAAATTGCATATCTGGTCTCCCCTTAATGCAGTATACTTACTTGCTCCTGCACTTTTTTAACTTGTGTTGTACTTAATGTACCCCTCACCTCTAGGTGATGACATCCTTACCGGCCCGAAGTCTGTTGGAAGCGCTGTTCAGAGAGTCAGATGCAAGATTCAGAAAGGGCCTAAATTTATCAACCTGAATAAAGGACTTTTGGTTTGGTACCGCAAAGCTGCATCCCTATTTCTTTCACAAAAGTGGTAGCAGTGGTGGGATTCTCAATACGCCATGGGGGGGATTATTAAGACTCTTGCCGACGGGCAACAGCAGTTGCAGCAGCTCCAACAGGTGCAAAGCCATCAAGCACAGGCGGATCGCCAAGCGTTTCAGCAGGCTATCCAGATACAAGCCGCCACCCAAGAAACAAAACAAGAAGCACGGAAGCATATAACGGAGGTGAGGATGAGCTCTCGTGGACACCCAGTAGCCCCTACCTCGGTTTGTATCCATGCCAGCTGGGCGAGGATCCCAGGTTCTTTTTCACTAACTTTGAGCTGGTCGAACGCAATGCTCAATGGCCAGTAGAATGTTGGGGTCATTATATTGCTCCATTGCTAACTGGATCTATGCAAAGGGCCTACCAGGCCGGCAACCTCTCCGGTGATACCAGCTATGCAGAAATCAAGCGAAGCATCCTAGAACGTCTGGGCATGCACAACAAAGCTTACAAGCTCCCATTGAGGGAAACCGGCCTCAAAAGCGGTGAGACTCCTATATAATTGTATTACTGCATTCAGGACCTAACAGATAAATGGTTGAAGCCCTCTATCGCCTCTTTGCGTGAATTAATGGAAAAGATCAGTTTGGAACGGTCAATTAAGGCATTGCCAGGACCGATGAAGAGCTGGGTGAGACAGCACCACCGGCCGTCCTTCACAGAAGCCATTAATATCGCCACTGCTTTTCAGAAGGCCGGCCTCCCTAAACAGTCAAGCACCGGAAATGTTCCTCCTGACTTCCTGAAACTGGGTCCCTCCCATCCTGGCCAGTTGGAACCTAAGCCCCTTCGAGTAGTAATGAGGAGCGTCCCTTGGCCCAATGTTCCAAAACAGCTGCAATGCTTTGATTGTGACGAATGGGGGCATATAGCATGTCATTGTCTGTGGCGACCCAAGGCTAAGCCCATGGAAGTCAGGGTTCTACAGTCCCAAGAGTACCAGAGACGATGTGCGCCTTAAACAGTGGTTGTCACTGTAGATGGAAGACATTGTCCAGCCCTACTCGACAGCGGAAGTCAGCAGTCAGCAATCAGACCAGAAGTGGTGTGAAGAAGGGTGACAGGCATGTGATATAAGTAAAGTACATGCATGGCAATGTAAAATCATAACCTTCCAGGGAAATTAAGCTGGGGGTGGATGACAATGATATCCATATCAGAACTGCCAAAATGCCTACCTTGCCGTGCCCGGTCGTCCTGGTTACAGACTTTCCCGATCTTGGTGAATGCATGCGGGAGTAAGTTTGGTGGGGTCAAGCCCCTTTTTAAAGTGCAGAGGTGAACCCTCCCTCCATGGTGAAGAGTCGGAAGAGTCGGAGGGATGTGAGGCCCGAGAGCAAGAACTGGGCTATGCAGGAGGCTCTTGTGGGCATAAAAGACTGGATTACAGAGGGTAGCGTAGCTACATTCAGGAGTGAATCTCTTACGGTCCCCATGCTACTATCAAGTTAGTACAATACCTGGAAACGTGGAGAGAGAACAACTATTGGTGGCAAAAGGTTTCCGCAATGTAGTTATGAGACTAGCCCACAATGAAGCCTCAGTGGACACCTCGGGCCTGAAAAAACACAAGAGCGAGTCCTGAAGCGGTTCCTTTGACCTGGCGTGTATGCAGATGTCACCCAATACTATCATGCCTGTGCAACATGCCAGAAAACTAGCCCCTATGTACCCCCACGGCCCCCCTTTTAGAAGAAGCTCCTTGATCCGAGAGCTGTTCCAATGACTAGGGAAGGACATAGCGGACCTTTAGAACCAGCCAGCCATGGCTATTAATATCTGCTGGTCATGGTTGACTATGCTACTCGCTACCCAGAGGCCTTTCCCATGAGGGGAACCAGTGCAACTCAAGTATACAACCACCTCATCCCATCTTTTTCCAGGGTTGGGATACCGGCTGAAATCATTGCAGACCAGGGGAGGGACTTTGTGTTTGCCATCATGAAACGGGTCTGTGAACAGTTAAAGATGAAGCAGATCAGAACATCATCTACCATCCCCAGACAGACGGATTGGTGAAACAGTACAATAAGACACTGAAGCACATGCTCAAAAAGGTCACGGCTCCCACAGGCCAAAACTGGGACTGTGCCCTACCTTGGGTTCTCATGCTGTTAAGAGACACGCCACAATCTTCCACGGGATTCACCCCATTTGAGTTACTCTTTGGGCATCTGCCCATAATCATTGTTGATCTGGTCTGGGATGGCTGGGAAGAACAGGAAGAGGAACCACCTTAACACATTATGTTTCCGAATTAAGGTCCCATATGGAACAACTGAGGACCCTGGCTCGCTCTAATCTAGGACAGGCACAGTCAATCCAAGAAGGACAGTACAACTGACAGAGTCGAAAGCATTCCTTCAAGTCAGGAGATCATGTCTTGGTCTTGCTGCCGACTAGTCATAAAAAAATGCCAGCTCAGTGGAGGGGCCCGTATACCATCACAGCCTTCCCCGGACCGGTAAACTACTTAGTACATCAACTGGATTGATGCGAAAAAGAGAAGAACTATCATTTGAACCTGGAGAGAACCACCCAGACTGATGACTGTTCTGTGCCCCGAGGACCTACCTGAGGAGCAGTTGCCCCTCTGTGAATCCTCTGGATTACAGGAGGTTAGGCACTGCGAATCCCTGAACCCTCAACAACTACAAGAACTACATGAGACCCTGCTGCTGTATGCTTTGGGGTTTTCCAGCTTACCTGGAAGGACAACCCTAGTCGAACACTGCATCAATATCATCCCGGGTTGGACGGTTATGTTCCGACCCTACAGGACACCTAAAGCAAACAGGAGTGATGTTCAAGCCAAGTTGGATGACATGCTCAGACTGAATATTATCAAACCCTCACTCAGCCCTTGGTCCTTACCAATTGATCTGGTACCGAAACACATGGAACTACCAGGTTTTGAATGGACTTCCACCAGTTGAACTTTATATCTACCTACAGGACATACCCAATGCCAAGGGTCGACGAGCTACTGGAAGGTCTAGGTTCTGCATCATATTTGAGTACCATCGACCTTACCAAGGGATATTGGCAGATCCCTTTGCATAAAACAGACTGTGAGAAAACCGCCTTCAACAGTCCTCGGGAGCTCTTCCAATTCACTGTTTCCCCTTTGAGCTTGCATGGGGCACTGCTACATTTCAGTCCCTTATGGATAAAATACTGGCCCCTAGCACAGATTACAGCTCAGCGTACCTCGATGACATTGTTGTCTTCAGTAGAACCTGATTGGAACATTAGGTGCATCTAAGAAATGTGGTCGCTGCCCTACAGGCTGCAGGTATTCACATCAACCCAATGAAAATTGTACTGGGCGCTACCCAGACTCGTTATCTGTTATACACCATTGGAGGGGGATTGGTCAAACCGCAGCACGACAAAGTTGAGGCCATCCTCCGGGTTCCTCTGCCCTGTACGTAGAAATCCACCTGTGCCTTTCTTGGGTTCGTCGGCTACTACCGGCGCTTCATTCCTCTATTTTCTACCCAGGCGGCCCCCTTGACCAATGCCCTTAACGCGGCCCATTCTGGTGACCTCCCCATGGATGGGCGGCCCATCCAGGCTTTTGGAAAGTTGAAAGAAACCATCTTAGCTCTCCCTGTTCTGTAATGTCCTGACTTTGCTCAGCCTTTCTACTTGCAGACCGATGCGTCAGGTGGCAGGTTGGTTGCTGTGCTGTCCCAGGGCTCAGAGGATTGTCTGTACCACGTTGCCTTTATCAGCAGGAAGCTGCTTCTCCACGAACTGCCATATTCCACAATTGAGAAGGAGTGCCTCGCCATCAAGTAGGCGGCGGGGAACCGACACTATTTGCAGGACGGTCTTTCACCATCTTTACGGACCATGCGCCCCTCCAGTGGCTGGCCACGCAAAAGAACTCCAATCCCTGTGTATTACGGTGGTTCCTGACTGCAGCCCTTTGTGTTTCACACTGTGAATTAACTCGATACTTTCCAGTTGGTCAATGATTATTTGTCCTGTGCCTTGGACCTGCTGAGCGGCCTGGTCCCTTGGGGGGGGGGGTGTTGTGATGGGGCGGATGTCCCCCACTATATTCGGGACAATACAATGGGGGTGATGACTCTATGGGTACAGCGGCCGGCCGGCCGAGTTCTCAGATTATCGTACCCCCTGGTCATGGTTCAAGTCCTAAAAGAAAAGTGGGGGGACTCATTAACATACTAATTGAATGTGGTATTAGCATATCAAGGTGCCCTCTGAAAAAACTGGGGGCATTGCTGAAATAAGTGGGGGGACTCCGTCCACCCACGTGTACCCTCGACTTGAGCCCTGCCCCTGGTTCTTCCCTGTGGGATGGCCGGGACTGCAGGACTTCATATTCAGCACACAGAGCCCTTCATCCGCGATGGACCTGCATGACGCCCGAGCGAGTGGAGCTGCCAATTCCCAGGAACCTGGGTGTCATTGCAACCCATGAACTCTTACCTACATGGTGCTGTCACCAACCTCTGTTTAATGATTTAGGGGGCAGCTGGTTGTCTGCACGCCAGGGGTGTGGGCCAGGAATGGCACAGGAAGGCTGGCACAGTCTCCCACTGTAAGCCGTGGGGGCGGGGCGAGGGGCTGTACCTGGAACCCAGGTTCTATCGACACAACTGAATGGTCCGTTTGAATTATCAGCTGCCTTGTCTCCATCAAGACTTTCTAACGTCTGCAAGCCGGTGGCTGAAACAACAGCTGATCACGACGCTTCGGAGAGCGACCCTAAATCAGGACAAAACTGCCCTGACAAATGCCACGATAACATGGAAGAACTTGATTCTTCTCACACAGCAAATGGAGACCACAATGTTTCACGGAAAACCTCAACGACATTGACAAAATTGGTATCAAACACAAGTACTATAGAACGTCTTGCCAAGATGACCTCAGCAAAAACAAAATGGAGATTAGACTATGAAAGAAAGCTTGCCTCAACGGCAAACACAACACACAGTAATGTCGTTGATTCAATTGATAAAACGGATCAGGAACCTATTGCCCTGACAATAAAAAACCCTATTTCCCTGCAAGCGGAGGAGAAGGGCTCCCGCGCACAAAAATTGGGACAATCCATCATACTAGAAAGTGCTAATGAATCCACAAATGAAGCAGCTGCATGGGAAGTGCGCTTAATGAAGAGGCTAAAAGAAGACTTTGAACTTATGAAGAGAAAACTAACTGAAGTGCACTTGAAACTGAAAAAAAAGGAAAGACGTGTCAGCCTCGATGAAACTCGGAAAATAGAGCACTTACATACTCAGCCCGACTGAGTTCACCATCAACAACCTCAAAAAAAGGGGAGAGTCATTGTATGCTACGAATACTATTCCAAAAATAAATCTAAATACAAGTACCTTGGAGAAGACTCTTGACGCCACCACACTCGAAAAAAAGCAGAGTGATCAAAGTGGTGCAGCTCCCCATGACGAAAAAATAAAAGATTCCTCTAAACCTAACATATCAACGGCAGCAGCAATACAAATACACAACAATGTTCTAGCTGCCACCTCCTTGGCTCTCATCCCCTTTACCAAGCTATATGAAACGCTCAGCGATGGCATCATGACACAGGGATCTATTCTAACTAATGTAAATGAAAAATTAAATAAAATGGAAATCCTAAATACTCAATTACTAACACGCTTGGAAAAGGAAGCAGAACTAACATCCGCATGGCAATCAAGGCTATGCGACCTCGCGACGCGAGACAATCATGACAAGGTAATTTTGATGGAGGCCGTGATGGAATGCATGAAATGGCTGCGACAAAGCGAGAGGTGTGAAAATCTAGCCACTGATCGAATAAAGTCAGCTGAAGCCTCGACCAGTCCTATGTCTTCGTTAATAACTCCAGGCCCTCACACACAAAAAATGCCCAGTGAACGTGCACACTCAAACATCAACTGAAATTGGAACGCCATCTGAGTTGAGTGTAGGTGTGCCAGGCGCTAGCGACAAAAGTGCCACAATAGTTGCAGAGGAGACCAATGCGACAGACCCTCAGCAAGTTCAGTTGAACAAAGCTTCATCTCCAGAAACACAGCGATCTTCGACATCTATTCAACAAATTCCATCAAATTCTGTTACAGCGGATCTGCACACTGGCACAAATTGTCTGCTCGGTAAAAACACCTTCTTGACGTTTGATATGTTCAAAGGTCCGGCAAAGAAGACTCAAATCACTTTGATTAAAGGAACAAAAGAAAAGGAGGTAAAGACAGGAAAGAAGAAAACAAATAGTAAAAAGGCTGATGCAAAGAAGCAAACTACCAGCAACAGGAAATGTATAAGAAACCTAACAAAGCCTACTAGGCCTGGGTTGTTTGAGCGTGAGCACTTGAATCCCATGGCACAGGCAAAGAAAAAGCAAAAAATATCAAATGACATAAATGAGTCCTCTGAAGCTGACAAAGGAAATCTGAAAAAACGTGCTCGTCGAGAATCTGGATGCAGCTCAACTCACTCCACAGCTTCATCCATTGACCTTGCAAAACTGTCAACATATTCAGTCAGTTCGGCTGATGAACTTAGCCAAATGACGTCGTCCCGCATTGACCAAAATAGGAGAGAACAACTGGCTGCCACGCTCGACCGAACTGATCCACAATCTAGACTGAATCGCAAAAGAAAACATGATGATCATCTAAACTCGAACTTAGCTCCCAGTTCGGCAGTACTTGACCGTCAAAGGCCCAATAATCTGGCAAAGTCACCAAGACTTGATAGCAACAATGTCACATGTCATTGGAAGGATCAGAAATCTGCGGCCGATGGAACTCCTAATACAGAACACAATAGCTTAAATCCAAATCCTAAATACACAGCAGCTCAAAGACTCAAAATAAACAAAATTGGAACCACAGAATCAATCAAGGAGGTTCATGATTCACTGGGCAAACTGAGAGTAGAGAACGAGTCTTCCGGCACTCCGGACAATAACCACAGACGACATTAAGATTGTTGAATATGCGTCTGAGACCAGCACCGACATAGTACTGCTGAATATCAAATCCTACGCGGTACGACAGGCTATACTCCCGGCCTCTGTGGAATTGTTGTACTTTTCGGTTTCGAAGTAAAGTTGGAAGTGTCCTCTTCAAAAAGCCATATAAACGACAACCACATATCCTCACCTAACGAAAAGGCCAAAGACCTTTCTAGATTGAAGCTCAGGGAAACGATGAAACTCTCCACGAATTCCATCAATCCCAGTGGCAAAGCCGACTCGATAAGAAAAGTGAGTATCCCTGCTCGAAGATCTGAAAGAAAACTTTTCGCGCCTTGAAACACTTGTGTATAGGCGCGTTACAAATGCCATATCATATCATATCATATCATAACCAGCTTAGCAATGAATTGAGATCAAGAAGGACTGCTCAACAGTGATATCCTGGAACACAATGGGCTTTGTACACCTTTTCAACGAGTTCTCTATAGACCTGGACACAAACCTGATTATATGCTTACAAGAAACGTGGCTGCGTGAGACCCCCATGAGAGACGGCTACCTTATTCTTGCAAACCATGCAGTCAAAAACAGCCTGGGGAGACCCTTTTCATGGCTAATAATGATGGTTAAGCAAGGGAAAGGTTGGGAGGTGATACATACAACGAACCCAAACCCCTTTGTTCAAGGCACATTGTTACAACTAAACTCTCATGCGGCAGGAAAACTGAAATACATGTTGGTGATTAATGTATACTGGAATCCGGCAAAGATCTCTACCAAATATTTCATTAAATCAATAACATCCATAATAGCTCAAGGACAGTTAGAATACACTGATCTAAAGCTTATAATATGTGGTGACTTAAATCTTGCAGATCTAATTGATACACCACTTCAATCAAATATAAGCTCTGTCACGAGTCAAATCGCTTCGACTAGTTGTAAAAGCTGGATTAAAGCAATGGAAATGCGAAATTGTGTCATGATGAATGGAAACGTAATTTGTAACTCTCCACCTCATGCTACATGGCACAATGAGGGCCTACACAAAACACTAGATTATATTTGGGTGTCTTTGAATCTTTGGGACCAAGTCATGGAACTAACAATAAACACAATGACAAGAAGCGACCACAACGCCTTAGTGCTTCACTGGTTAACTGAACAAAATAAAGTTGAAAGGATGCCTGAAGGCACATTGGAAATAAATCAAGCTGAGAATAAATAGAAAACAGATCATAAAACATGACCAACTTAATACGAACTAAAGATGCTGAGGTGGATCCCCAGGTAAATTATACTCCCTTGCTGATGCAATTTCCGAACTCCACAAGGTGTTCAAATAAGAAACAATGCACAACATAAACACACGTGGAGTATAACGATTTGCACTGAAAAAAAGAAATTATGGAAAGACAAGGAAATTGAGGAAAAATCCTGGTGCTATAACATCTTTATTGATTAAAAAAAGAAAACAAAAATATCGAAACTGGCAAAAAACCTTTGCCTCAATGAGAGATAAAGAACGAGGAGCCCTGATGTTAAAATTAATTGTGACCCAAAATTCAAGAGAAATCTGGTCAATATTGAACAATGAGGCACCCTCTCAGAGCGCAATGCTATCAAATGGGGTAGCCGAGGCTACTTCGTCAAAACATTTCGCCAAGCTATTTTTTATCAAAGACGAAAGTACCCTAAAGGAAAACCATGTTGCACCAGTGGAGTGGGACACGATTGAATCACTCGATGACATAAGTACTAAAATTTCAAAATTAAAATACTCCCGAGCAGCAGGCCCAGGCGGCATTAATAATATAATGCTAAAAAAGAACAGAACAGAATGGTCGTGTTTCATTGAGATCTTATTCAAGCACATTACAAAGGAAAAAAAATTGCCACAATTATGGACTATGGCAATAATAGTGCCTATTTATAAAAAAGGACTTTGTGAAGACCCAAACAACTACCGACCAATCGCCCTGTTAGACACGATTAGAAAGATAATGGCATCCTTCTTACAGCAGAAATTGGCAAGCTGGGCCGCAAAATCAAACTGCTTGGATCACCGACAAACAGGATTTACCAAAGGAGTGGGGACTGAAGTAAATCTTGTAATCCTGAATTTACTAAAGCTTGAAGCGCTAAAACAAAAAAGAAACTTACATTTAGCATTTGTAGATATGCGTCAAGCTTTCGACTCAATAAACCGAGAACTACTATGGAAGAAATTAAGGAGTTGGGCTTGTCCAGAAGAAATCCTACAGCCCATAATTGCCCTGCATGTAAATACATCGATCAGGGTACGGTTGAACCAGCATGGTGATTTAACAAACCCTATCGAGACAAATACAGGCGTGAAACAAGGCTACCCCTTAGCCGTGCTGCTATTTAAGTTGTTTATTGCCGATATCCCAGTTACACTAAATCAAGTTAATTGTTTTCCACCAAAGGTTAATGGTCACCAAATAAGAGGAATTACGTATGACGATGACATAGTGCTGTCCGACCAAACGTGGATTGGCCTTCAAAGGCTCCTAACAGCTCTAGATAAGTACATGATCAAAAACAAATTACTTATCAATGTAGCAAAGACCAAAGTCATGTCAATTGGGACAGCAACAGGAAAAAGGAACAAAAATGTAATGTGGTCAATTGCATCAAAATACCTAATTCATCGGACAATGATATTCGCACTACAAGCGGCAAAATTACACAGACTTTACGGCAAATTTACGATGTTACCTGTATGTGAATTCTATCAACTGAAGGTAACACCAGCATTGACCTACGCCGTCGAAGCTGCTTGGAACTTACAGCATAGAATATGGCCTTATTTAGAAGGTCTGTTTTGGAGAAACATCCTAAGGCTACCTAAACACATCTCAGTTATTAAGATTCGAAATGAACTTGCACTATATTCACTCCAAGGAACTGTTTTATGGAAATCAATGTCACTTCTAAAGAAAATGAACTTAAGCACTCCGGAACCGGCATACAAAATTTTGGGAAATTGTGATAAGGAGCATCTCAGCTCCCTGATAAACGACTGGAAAGCAAAACTCATATCTACATTGACTCACGTGGATATCACAATGGAGGTGCTATTAAATCGTCCACAAACTGCAAAAAAGAAAATAAAACAATGGCAATGGATCCTAAATTTAGAACGATACAACAACTTGGCTTCTGGGTTGTACTTGGGCCCAGTTGCAAATAGCCTTGATTTGCACCCCTTGTATTTAAAACAATTTCCATTGAGACATCATTGTGACAGATTCATGAAACTGCGTCTAAATGCACTAAGGACAAAAGACCTGCTCTACAGGATACGCGCCAAAAACACGGTTGACAATTTATGCATATTCTGTAAAGGCGAAGTAGAATCTAGCAAACATCTTGTAATCGAATGTGTGGAACTAAAAAGCCGAAGAACATTTCACCTAGGGAAATACGCCCCAGCAAATTCGAACATGGAAGATTGGTGGTTCCTAATTCTTGGAGGGAAAAACGTGATGTTGATCTGCCGAATAATTGATGATTTAGATGCAATCCTGAAGGACGACACCGAGATAGAACTGCGAGAAATCAAGATGAAGAAACTGTGATGAGAGAAATATTGTTTCAAAAGTTTGTAGATCAAACTATAAAATTACAATAAAAAGAATGGTCAGTTTCCGCTGTCCTCTCTGTAAATACGAGTCCTGCTGGTCCTCCACCCAAGTATTGTTCTCCTCTTCACAGGAGATTGACATTGACAGAAGTAATAACTAGACCTGGGCGTACGAAGACTAAGAGAACCACAGCTAGGAGACGCCATCTTTAGCTGTCTGGAGTCCTTTTGAAGCACCACTCAAAGAGTCTGAAGCAAGATTCAGAAAGGGCCTAAACTTATCAATCTGAATAAAGGACTTTTGGTACAGCAAATCTGTGTCCCTCGTTCTTTCACACAACGTATACGCTCTTTCTCATCCCTACCCCCCCCCCCCCCTCTTGTGTTGATGTGCCTTGAAACACAATTTTTACTGCATGGTTTCAAATAACAAATAAATATATAAATAAATAAAGGCACTGTATTCTGCCCTGGAGGCAGAAACACCACCAGAATGGCTAATTTCCCTTACCTACTGAGTCCCTCAGCAGTTTTGCTGGATTTCTAGGATTTATTTTTTTCACCTGGTAAGAGTGTGAGCCTTTTTTCTCACTCTTACATGTGTTTTGCTGTGTGTATTTCTACTTTTTGCGTGATCTTGGGCAATGGAGCCTCACCTACTCCATGGCATCATATTTTGAATGTGTGTTACACAGCACCCTCAGTGCAGTGACACAGGATTGTCATTTAGACTTCCCACTGACTCAATTTTTTCCGGGACTGACTACTGTCTCCCAGAACCATGTAAAGTTACCATTAACTTTATTTAGTCACTTTAAACCACAGACCCAGTACACCCCATCTTACATGGAGTATTGGAAAGGGTTCATTCCTATTCCTTTTTGTCTGTTTCTCTTGGAGCATTGTTTCGCTCCCTTTTCATCAAGACTTGGCTGGTGGCAGTGGTAACTAACCTATTTTTTCTGCCGCGGTTATCTTAAATAACCTTGGTATTGTTTTAGGATATTTTGTAAGCCTCAAATATAAATCTGCTTGACCAAATATATTTTATTTCGGTTCCAGCTGGGTTTATTCGCCATTTCTTTGTGAAAATGTCTTTCTCGTGTTTTACTCTACGCGCCAAACCAGGTTTGGTTCCTTTGTTCGCTGTCTTTTCACAGGCTTCTGCACAGAAGCCCTCCTTAAGGAGCCGGAAAGTCTGGGTAGGCAGGATGTGAGGGAGGGGTCTTAGGACCCCTGCCATTGGTTCCCTTGATAATCCAAGTTACACTCCTGTTTGATTGGCTAGGTGACTGTCCTGCCAGGACAGCCACCCTGCCGTTTGATTGACAGCTAAGCTGAGTGAATGGGGGAAAACTGCATAAAAAGCACGTCTCTGGGATTGGAAAGGCAGAGGCGCCACTGGAACGAAAGAACCGACGAGAAGCTGACAGAAGAGGACCCCTACCACGACTGAACCGCCTGGTGAAGTCCTGCTGCAGGTCTGAATCTTCACACTCCAACGACAGAGAGGATCCTCCAGGAATCTTCTTCCCTTGAGCTGATGGGACCAACCAGTTCGCCCAAACTTCAAGCCAGGATCCCTCCTTTGGTCGAATTCACTGTACAGAGCTACAATGGGCAGTATAGCCGGGAAGGTCGGACCCTGGTTGGTTTTAAGGAGCGCACCTTTTATTCGTTGTTTTGCTCTGCTGCTGGTTTCTTCCCTGGGTAGTGCAGGACCCTCCAGTCTTCCTACTTCTTGTCAGTCTGACAGTCGCTTCAGGAACAGTGAGCCGGCAGGAACTACCAGGAACGTCCGCCTCAGCTACAGCTCCCTCTCCGTTTTAAGGTACTGTGCAAATCCGGTTGTTCGTTTCGTTCAGCCGTGGTGAAAGTGAGTGAAATCTTTCTCCAATCCGAGGGCTTGTCCTTCTCTTAGTTTAGTTTAGTTTAGTTTAGTTTAGTTTATTATTTGTAGGGCGCGCCAAGCCCTGGAGCATCAGGGCGCACAAGACAAGAATATGCTCAACTTTGTTACATGTACATCTACATAATCATAGTACATTCTACAATAAATAAAATATGTACAGGTACATGTGCATGGTCATAATACAGTATACAATAAGCAAGAATGAGCAGGGCTGGAGCGAGGTCCAGACAAGAGGTGATAAGGGTACAGGAATACTTAACAATGTGGAGGTGATATACAGTGGAATAAGTACAGTAAAATACAATGGTGTAAAATACAGACCGAGGTATCAGAGCTGGGGCATGCAGGTGGATCGCTAGTAGGGACAGTCAGGTCAAGCAGGTCGGATTAGTTAGATGTCATTAGCTCTCAGCCACCTGGTCAAATTCTGCCTGAATTTCGCAAAGGGCTGGGGTTCTCTTATGTCATGTGGTAGGGAGTTCCAAAGCTGTGCTGCTTTGACTGCGAAGCTATGTCCTCCAATATTGGCACGTTTAAAGCGAGGGACATAGAGGCAATTCGCATTGACCATTCTTGTTGGTCTAGGTGAGGTTCTTAAGTGTAGCCTGTCCATGAGGTAGGGTGATGCCATGTTATTGAGGCACTTGTGAGTAAGGGAGGCAATTTTGAGTTGGATTTTGTCCTGAGTGGATAGCCATTCATATTCTCTTCTTATAGAGGAGATATGCTCTTTCCTGTTGATCTTGAGCGCGGCTCTCAGGGCATTATTCTGTAGGACCTGGATTTTTTGGATAGTCTGTTTGTTAGCCCCAATGTAGAGACCATTACAGTAGTCCAGTTTGGACAGTATAAGGGCTCTGGCAAGCGTGATGTAGCTGTCTGTAGAGAGGAATTGCTTGCTGGCTCTAATGAGTTTGCAAGTATATGCTGTAGAAGAGGCTAGGGAGTTGACTTGTTTGCCAAAGTTTAAGGTGGCGTCAAGGTAAAAGCCTAGGGTCTTGACTTCCTTTGCTACTTTGATATTATTCCCATCGATAATGAAGCTGGCATAGTCAGTGTTAAGTTTAGTTATGTATGTCGGGGTGCCTAGGATTATGAGTTCAGTTTTGTCGTCGTTCAGGCATAAGCCGTGTGTGACCATCCATGCCTGAACGATGCTGTAAATTGTATTCACTAAAGCCAGATCCACGACGTAATCTCCTGAAAGCGGAAGGAGGATCTGGGTATCGTCTGCATAGTTGGTGTAGGCGATACCCAGATGATCCATTTCGTCAAAGAGCGGCTTTGTGAATATGTTATAGAGGGTTGGTGATACACAAGATCCCTGGGGTACACCGCACGTTATAGGGATCGGGTCAGCTGAGGCTGATGGAGAGAAGACTCTCATGGTGCGGTTATTCAGGAAGGATTTGATCCATAATATGGCCTCTTTGGAGAAGTGAGCAGCAGAGTCTAGGTGGCTACATAAGACTGTATGGTCGACTAAATCGAACGCTGCTGAGAGGTCTAGCAAGAGGAGTAAGGCTGCTTGGCTATTGTCCCTACATTGATCTATTTGGGCCTTGAGATCGATAAGGGCAGTCTCTGTTCCATGCTGGGGACGGAATCCATATTGGCGGGTTCCAAGCAGGTGGTTGGATTCAAGGAAGTTTTGTATTTGCATGTATGCCACTTTGTCTAAAATTTTTAGAAGAAAGGGCACAGTCGTGATAGGCCTAAAATTGGTGGGAATGGCAGGGTCGAGGATTTGCTTCTTTAGGAGTGGCAGGACCCATGACTCTTTAAGATTTTTCGGTACAGTGCCGGTAGTGAAGGATGAGTTGATGAGTTTAGTTATGAATGGCGATAGTTCTCTCGCAGCATCCTTAATTAATTGGGCAGGGCATTGGTCACCTTTACAGTTGGATGGTTTAAGTCCCAGGATCACTTTTTCGACTTCAATGGTAGATACCTTGGAGAAGCAGAAACGCGTTATTTGTTTAGATTTAAGTAGGGGTGCTGGGGTTAGAGCGTCCTGAGGTGTGAGAGATGCTTTTTTGAAGGCGATTTTAGTTTGTAGGTTGACTACTTTGTTGGTAAGGGCAAACTGAATGTCTGAGCACCATTTTTTGTCCTTGGTGCAGTTTTCTTGGGGAATGATGGGTGTTTCCAGCTCTTTCAAGATACTGAACAGTTCTCTGACACTTGATTTAGATTGGGATATTCTAGTATTGTATGTTTCCTGTTTGGCTAGTAGGATATCTTTTTTGTATTGGGATGATATCTTTGCAAGGTTTAGTTTGTTTTCTACTGTAGGAGTAAGTCTCCATTTGGATTCTAGTTTTCTTTTGGTTAACCTGAGATTTTTTAGGTGGGGGGTGAACCTGAGTTGAGATGTTTTTTCGGTTTACTAGTCCGTAATTTGAGTGGTGCTATGTGATCAAGGGCTGAGTTCATAGTTTCATTGAATTGATCAACTAGCATATCAGGCTCCGTGTTAGCTGGGAGCGAGTTTAGTTGGGGTAGTATGATTGGCAACAATTTTTCCGTGGTTATTAGCTTTTTGTTCCTCGTGGGTATAGGAGGGGCAGGTGTGGACTTGGCTGTGGCTAAGTTAGTATCTACTGTAAATAGTAGGAGAAAGTGGTCCGTCCAGATCTGGGGAACAGTGTCTGTAATGGTTACTCCACAGTTGTGTTCAGCTATCCAGTCAAGGATGCGACCTTTATTATGAGTGGGACAGGTGACTCTTTGGGCAAAGCCCAGCTCTTTTAGGATCAGAGCAGTAGCTGTGGACTGGGCGTCTTTAATATCATTGTAGCCTAGGTTGAAGTCTCCTAGCACTATAGTTTAGGAGGTATTTTTCAAATTGTTGGACAGGGTGGTGGAGAGGTCCTCAACAAGGGTTCCAATAGGACCAGGAGGTCTGTAGAGCAGGACGATGTTTAATGTTTGGGAGCTGGCGGTGGCTATTTTGACCGAGAGGCATTCACAAGATTTCGTGATGGGGGATGTGGAGACTCTTATGTCAAGACTGATATTGGCTATAATGGCTAGACCCCCGCCTCGGGAGGTGTGTCTGTCAGCTCGTATGATGGTATAATTGTCGGGAACTGCTAAGGAGAGGGCGGGACCAGCTGCATCGTGAAGCCATGATTCTGATATGGCTAGGAAGTCTAGGTGGTGTCCGAGAATAATATCTGAGATTTCTGTAGCATGAGCGACTAGGGACCTAGCATTTATGAGTGCACCTTTGAGGTGATGTTTAGTGAGCATGGTGCTTGCTATAATGGTAGGTTTGGAGCATTTTTGTGTGGGTCTTTTAGGGATATGAGCTTTCCTAGTGTGTTCTGCAGTGGTTTTCGGCTGTATGTTCATTTTTAGGAAGTTGATTTGTTCAATTTGCTTTGCTGGTAGTTCGTACAATTTTGGTAGGCGAGCACGAAGTTTGAGGTTTCTGTCTGTGGTACTACAGGGCCTGTATGTGGTAGTATCATCTTGATATTGGTTTACTGTAGGTCCAATGGTTTGTTGAGAAATAGGCATGGTCAGGTAGGAGAGTGATAATACCACTAATATGATGAGGGAGGTAGCGTAGAGAGGTAACTTAGCTGTCCTATCTAGTGCAGTGATACTTAGTATGTATGGTTTTGGAGAGTACATGCTAGCTAAGTCAGGTGCGCAGATAGCAGCACAGTTAGATATAGCTTTCGCTATTAACCTGAAGATAGGGAGTTGCGGAATGCGAATCAAGGCACAGCTAGATTCAGCTTTAAACTAAAGGTATGCCATTGTAATAAACCAAGGCATAGCTAAATTCAACTTTAAAGTAAGGTATGCAGTTGTAGAATGCGACTAAAAACATAGCTAGGCTCTAAGTTCCATTTTAGCGACTAGAAACATATCACTAAATGCAATTTTAACCTACAATTGAATGGTCTGTAAGCGACCTTAAAACTTAAAACTAACTTTTCTGCCGACCAACTTCGTGGCACGAACTTTACCACAAACTACCCTGAATTGTGTGATCTTGAGCAAAAGACTTTTGTCCTATTGACTTTGGCCCTAAGCCTTTTTGACCTGATTCTATCACTGTAGTTCCTCTTGCTCAATTGCCCTGAGTACTTACCTGTTGATGTGGTTCAATTTCTACTTAACTTTGTCTTTCCCTCCCTTTTAAATTGCTAGAGTGCCATTTTCCTCCCACTTCATTTTGTGAGCTTAACTTGTCTGGAACTTATTGGGAGTAGTGTGGTGTATTAAGAGTGTGATTTTTAAACTGCTTTACTTTAGTGAAATATTATACAACTGATGTGTAAATAAATGTATATTCTTTTACTCAGAAACCTTGAGTCAGTGTTTGTTTGAATCATAGTAATTGCTGTCCTTTGTGTAACTATTTGATACTGCTCACTTGCTCTTGAGATAAGTCTGACTGCCCAGCCATTGCTACCACTTTACTGTGTAGTACAGGCTTGTACCAAAGGTGAATTTGTACTGTCACTTATAGTCTTAATTGTGTGTGGTGTCCCCAAAGGGTACTGCATATAATTCTGCCTAACACTGCCCTAGAGGCAGCACCAGTTCTATAGGACACTATGCTGCTCTGGAGGCAACACCCCAACCCTGGGGCCATATATGATGCTGTGGAAGCAGCACCACTGCCATAGAGCACTGTATGCAAACCTGTCTAATAACTTTTTTTTTAAAATTTATTTTTATTTTCAATAAAACCAAACAAAATAACACACATTAAAACTGTTTAGGACGTACATAATCAGCATCAAACCATTACATTATACAGTATAATTCTCCGTCCTCCCCCCTCCCACCCCACAAACTAGAGCCAGCACACTCACGTCATCTATGGGAGCATTATCAGGTATCGCAGTGCTTGTGCACTCATCAGAGTCCGCTGATTCGCTATTGTCTTGGTGAGGGTTTGCCATAGAGGTCACCAATTACCGCCAGGCCAACAAGGGCCCTACTTCCTCCTCTCCCCCCCTAGTGACCGCTTCAAACCGAACTACGGATTCCGTCTCCACCCATCTGAGGAGGTCCGTCCACCATAGCTCCACCTTGGGTCTGTGGGGGGCCGCATTCCAACCCATTGCGATCCTGCGCTTGGCCTGGATGTAGGCCAGGTCCTTCATTTTGCTTATGTGCTTTAAATCCTGTGGCCTGGGAAAAATCCTGAGCATGCATGGCCAGGCCGATCCCACGTCCAGCTCCACTCCCCCCCACCAGCCAATTTAGTTTTAATCTCGTCCCAAAATCTGTGCACCTCCGGGCAAGTCCAGAACATGTGTAGCAGCTCCGCTTCCACCTCCCCACACCTGGGGCATTTCTGCGTAGCCGAGCCTCCAAACCTTGTAATTTTCCTGGGAGTCAAATAAGCCCTGTGACTGACATACAATTGGAGTTGTTGGAGTCTCGCATTCCGGGATACCTTTTTATGGTACCTTTGGGCTCTCTCCCATTGCCCATCTGTCATGGGTCCTCCTACTTCCTCCTCCCAGTCCTGCCTCAATTGAAGCAGCTCCTTCCCTACCTTTGCTCTTAGAAGCTCGTATATTCTAGATATCTCGTGCCCGCCCTCCGAAACATCATACATCATTTCCAGGGAGGCATCAGGGTCATCCGCTAGCACTGTCTCCGGCCATCTCTCCCTTACCCGTTTCATGAGCCTAGCGTAGGTTATATACTGGCCTCTATGCACCCCTGTCTCTTCTTGCAACCTCTGAAATTCCAATGCCTCCCCTTCCTGCCATATGTCCCCAAGGGTGGCCAGGCCCACCGGTTCCCAATATCTACGGACCGCTTCGAACAGTTGTGAGTCGTTCCCGCATAGTGCCACTAGCGGGGCCTGCTGAGAGAACAGCTCTATGTCACCCATCATTCTCCACATTCTGCGCCAAACCTCCCAGCCCAGCCTCAACAGCCGCCCTCTTCCCACCAGTTTGTTCTTTTGTAACCACACCACCTCATTCAAAAAGTATGGGGCCGAGTCTTCCTGCAGAAGCCTGGCTTCCGCCGAGTCTTCAGTCGACAGCCACCTGGCCACATACAGCAGCTGCCCCGCCAGGTAATAAAGCTCAAAATTTGGCAGGCCTATGCCCCCTATGTCACATGGGTTCTGGAGTTTCCACAGGGCCACTCTGTTCCTGGAGTTACCCCATATGAAGCCCCTGCACACGCTATGAAGTCTCACAAATAGGCTCCTGGGAATCAAAAACGGGACATTCACAAAGAAGTGAAGGAGTCTGAGCAGGACCACCATCTTAAGCAAGGCCGCTCTCCCCATTATGGTCAGGGGCAATCTGGACCAAAACACCATACTGTTCTTGACCCCCTCTATTGCTTTCTCTGTATTATGTTGGTGCTCCGCCTCGATCCTGTGGTAAATATTTACTCCCAAATACCTAAATGTCTCAGTCTGCCATGGTATCGGCAGGCTAGGCAGCCTCTGTAACGGGACATTCTTGTATCTACCCAAGGGGAACAGACTAGACTTCCTAGGGTTCGCCGATATGCCCGAGAGGGTGGAATATCGGTCCATCACCTCTAGCACATACTGCAAGTTCTCCTCCGGATAGCGCAGATAAAGGAGCATGTCATCTGCGTACAGCGATACCAGGTGTCTACCACTTACTGTACTAATCCCCACCTCCCCGTATTGTTGCCTCAGACATATTGCCAGCGGCTCTAATGCCAGAATATATAGCATGGGCGACCAGGGGCATCCCTGTCTGGTCCCCCTGCTGAGTTGCCAAGTATCTGAGATTATGGATCCTGTTTTAACTCTCGCCACCGGGGTGCTGTATAACAACTGAACCCACCTGATATACCCAGGTCCCATTCCGTATCCCCTCAGGGCTGCTTTCAACCACGGCCATCGCACCGAGTCAAAGGCTTTGACCGCGCCTAGCGACACAATGGCCATCTCACCCGTATATTCCTCAGTGTGGTCAATGATGTGGTGTAGCCTCCTATGGTTATCTGTGATGTTCCTGCCGGGGACATATCCCGTCTGGTCTGGGTATATCAGCTTACCGATCACCCTCTTCAGCATATTTGCCAGCACTGCCGTAAGTATTTTGCTGTCCTGATTCAGCATAGACAAGGGTCTGTAAGACAACCTGTCTAATAACTTATTCAGAACCAACCAGAAAAAAAGAAAAAATAATCTATTTAGCACAAACAATATTATAAACTGTTTTTTCATGTGTTGTTCTTTATTGTTTTTCTCTGTTGCCAAAACCTGTGATGTTTTCTTCTACATAGGTTGTTTTCACAAAACTGTTTTCATGAAAAGAAAAACATTCTCTTTGCATGAATGCACTTTTTGTCCATTTGTACAAAACTTTTGTTTTTTTAATTCTTTATTGTCTACATTTGAAGAGTGTTTTACTTTGAGTTTATTTAGCAACTGTACTGTTTTGAATCATTCAGGTCCTCACCACCATTGCTTTAATTACAAATTATTTGCACTTGTTTGGACTTTTTAATGAATAGAATAAATCAACAAAATCAAATAAGCACAACTTCCTTCCGTTCACCTTCTTTCTGCTGACTGTGTATTTTAACTACAGAGGGTTAATTAACATGGATATCAATGATAACACACATGAACACTAACTGAATTTATTTCATTAGTGAGGCTAAAATAACAATTCCATTAGCAGCTCTATGGAACTCTACGTACGCATATTTCAGAGCCCCACCATAGCTGCATCACTAGAGATAAACCCCTTCTCTTGTTATTAGTCCCGGAGGCAGCACCATCGCCATAGGTTACTGTATGGCTGTGGTCTATAGGACACTATGCTGCTCTGGATGCAGCACCACTGCCATAGACCACTGTATGCTGTCCCGGAGGCGGCACCATCGCCATAGGTTCCTGTATACAAAGGTCCATAGGACACTATGCTGCTCTGGAGGCAGCACCACTGCCATAGAGCACTGTACGCTGTCCCGGAGGCAGCACCATCGCCATAGGTTACTGTATGGCCCTGGTCCATAGGACACTATGCTGCTCTGGAGGCAGCACCAATGCCATAGAGCATGGTATGCTGTCCCGGAGGCAGCACCATCGCCATAGGTTACTGTATGCACCAGGTACATAGGACGCTATGCTGCTCTGGAGGCAGTACCACTGCCATAGAGAACTGTATGCTGTCCCGGAGGCGGCACCATCGCCATAGGTCCCTGTATGCACCAGGTCCATAGGATACTATGCTGCTCTGGAGGCAGCACCACTACCATAGAGCATTGTATGCTGTCCCGGAGGCAGCACCATCGCCATTGGTTCCTGTATACACCAGGGCCATAGGATACTATGCTGCTCTGGATGCAGCACCACTGCCATAGACCACTGTATGCTGTCCCGGAGGCGGCACCATCGCCATAGGTTCCTGTATACACCAGGTCCATAGGACACTATGCTTCTCTGGAGGCAGCACCACTGCCATAGAGCACTGTATGCTGTCCCAGAGGCAGCGCCATCGCCATAGGTTCCTATGTGCACCAGGTCCATAGGACACTATGCTGCTCTGGAGGCAGCACCACTGCCATAGAGCACTGTATGCTGTCCCGGAGGCAGCGCCATCGCCATAGGTTACTGTATGCACCAGGTTCATAGGACACTATGCTGCTCTGGGGTCAGCACCACTGCCACAGAGCACTGTATGCTGTCCGAGAGACAGCGCCATCGACATAGATTATTGTATGCACCAGGTCCATAGGACACTATGCTGCTCTGGAGGCAGCACCACTGACATAGAGCACTGTATGCTGTCCCGGAGGCGGCGCCATCGCCATAGGGTACTGTATACACCAGGTCCATAGGACACTATGCTGCTCTGGAGGCAGCACAACTGCCACAGAGCACTGTATGCTGTCCGAGAGGCAGCACCATCGCCATAGGTTGCTTTATGCACCAGGTCCATAGGACACTATGCTGCTCTGGAGGCAGCACCACTACCATAGAGCACTCTATGCTGTCCGGGAGGTGGCGCCATCGCCATAGGTTACTGTATGCACCAGGTCCATAGGACACTATGCTGCTCTGGGGGAAGCACCACTGCCACAGAGCACTGTATGCTGTCCCGGAGGCAGCACCATCGCCATAGGTTACTGTATGCACCAAGTCCATAGGACACTATGCTGCTCTTGAGGCAGCACCCCTGCCACAGAGCACTGTATGCTGTCCCGGAGGCAGCGCCATCGCCATAGGTTCCTGTGTGCACCAGGTCCATAGGACACTATGCTGCTCTGGAGGCAGCACCACTGCCACAGAGCACTGTATGCTGTCCGAGAGGCAGCACCATCGCCATAGGTTACTTTATGCACCAGGTCCATAGGACACTATGCTGCTCTGGAGGCAGCACCACTACCATAGAGCACTCTATGCTGTCCGGGAGGCGGCGCCATCGCCATAGGTTACTGTATGCACCAGGTCCATAGGACACTATGCTGCTCTGGGGGAAGCACCACTGCCACAGAGCACTGTATGCTGTCCCGGAGGCGGCACCATCGCCATAGGTTACTGTATGCACCAAGTCCATAGGACACTATGCTGCTCTTGAGGCAGCACCCCTGCCACAGAGCACTGTATGCTGTCCCGGAGGCAGCGCCATCGCCATAGGTTCCTGTGTGCACCAGGTCCATAGGACACTATGCTGCTCTGGAGGCAGCACCACTGCCACAGAGCACTGTATGCTGTCCGAGAGGCAGCACCATCGCCATAGGTTACTTTATGCACCAGGTCCATAGGACACTATGCTGCTCTGGAGGAAGCACCACTGCCACAGAGCACTGTATGCTGTCCCGGAGGCGGCACCATCGCCATAGGTTACTGTATGCACCAGGTCAATAGGACACTATGCTGCTCTGGAGGCAGCACCCCTGCCATAGAGCACTGTATGGTGTCCCGGAGGCAGCACTGTCGCCATAGATTATTTTATGCACCTGTTCCATAGGACTCTATGCTGCTCTGGAGGAAGCACCACTGACATAGATCACTGTATGCTGTCCCGGAGGCGGCACCATCGCCATAGGTTACTGTATGCACCAGGTCCATAGGACTCTATGCTGCTCTGGAGGCAGCACCACTGCCATAGAGCACGGTATGCTGTCCTGGAGGCAGCACCATCGCCATAGCTTACTGTATGCACCAGGTCCATAGGACACTATGCTGCTCTGGAGGCAGCACCCCTGCCATAGAGCACTGTATGGTGTCCCGGAGGCAGCACTATCGCCATAGATTATTTTATGCACCTGTTCCATAGGACTCTATGCTGCTCTGGAGGCAGCACCACTGACATAGAGCACTGTATGCTGTCCCGGAGGCGGCACCATCGCCATAGGTTACTGTATGCAGCGGGTCCATTGGACTCTATGCTGCTCTGGAGGCAGCACCACTGCCATAGAGCACGGTATGCTGTCCTGGAGGCAGCACCATCGCCATAGCTTACTGTATGCACCAGGTCCATAGGACACTATGCTGTTCTGGAGGCAGCACCACTGCCATAGAGCACTATATGCTGTCCCAGAGGCAGCACAATTGCCATAGGTTACTGTATGCACCAGGTCCATAGGACACTATGCTTCTCTGGAGGCAGCACCACTGCCATAGAGCACTGTATGCTGTCCCGGAGGTGGTGCCATCGCCATAGGTTCCTGTATGCACCAGGTCCATAGGACACTATGCTGCTCTGGAGGCAGCACCACTACCATAGAGCACTGTATGCTGTCCCGGAGGCAGCGCCATCGCCATAGGTTACTGTATGCACCAGGTCCATAGGACACTATGCTGCTCTGGGGTCAGCACCACTGCCACAGAGCACTGTATGCTGTCCCGGAGGCGGCGCCATCGCCATAGGTTACTGTATGCACCAGGTCCATAGGACACTATGCTGCTCTGGAGGCAGCACCACTGCCATAGAGCACTGTATGGTGTCCCGGAGGCAGCACTGTCGCCATAGATTATTTTATGCACCTGTTCCATAGGACTCTATGCTGCTCTGGAGGAAGCACCACTGACATAGATCACTGTATGCTGTCCCGGAGGCGGCACCATCGCCATAGGTTACTGTATGCACCAGGTCCATAGGACTCTATGCTGCTCTGGAGGCAGCACCACTGCCATAGAGCACGGTATGCTGTCCTGGAGGCAGCACCATCGCCATAGCTTACTGTATGCACCAGGTCCATAGGACACTATGCTGCTCTGGAGGCAGCACCCCTGCCATAGAGCACTGTATGGTGTCCCGGAGGCAGCACTATCGCCATAGATTATTTTATGCACCTGTTCCATAGGACTCTATGCTGCTCTGGACGCAGCACCACTGACATAGAGCACTGTATGCTGTCCCGGAGGCGGCACCATCGCCATAGGTTACTGTATGCAGCGGGTCCATTGGACTCTATGCTGCTCTGGAGGCAGCACCACTGCCATAGAGCACGGTATGCTGTCCTGGAGGCAGCACCATCGCCATAGCTTACTGTATGCACCAGGTCCATAGGACACTATGCTGTTCTGGAGGCAGCACCACTGCCATAGAGCACTATATGCTGTCCCAGAGGCAGCACAATTGCCATAGGTTACTGTATGCACCAGGTCCATAGGACACTATGCTTCTCTGGAGGCATCACCACTGCCATAGAGCACTGTATGCTGTCCTGGAGGTGGTGCCATCGCCATAGGTTCCTGTATGCACCAGGTCCATAGGACACTATGCTGCTCTGGAGGCAGCACCACTACCATAGAGCACTGTATGCTGTCCCGGAGGCAGCGCCATCGCCATAGGTTACTGTATGCACCAGGTCCATAGGACACTATGCTGCTCTGGGGTCAGCACCACTGCCACAGAGCACTGTATGCTGTCCCGGAGGCGGCGCCATCGCCATAGGTTACTGTATGCACCAGGTCCATAGGACACTATGCTGCTCTGGAGGCAGCACCACTGCCATAGAGCACTTTATGCTGTCCCGGAGGCGGCACCATCGCCATGGGTTACTGTATGCACCAGGTCCATAGGACACTATGCTGCTCTGGGGGAAGCACCACTGCCACAGAGCACTGTATGCTGTCCCGAGGCGGCGCCATCGCCATAGGTTACTGTATGCACCAGGTCCATAGGCACTATGCTGCTCTGGTGGCAGCACCACTGCCATAGAGCACTGTATGCTGTCCCGGAGGCGGCACCATCGCCATAGGTTACTGTATGCACCAGTTCTATAGGACACTATGCTGCTCTGGAGGCAGCACCACTGCCATAGAGCACTGTATGCTGTCCCAGAGGCGGCATAATTGCCATAGGTTACCAGAGGCGGCGCCATCGCCATAGGTTCCTGTATGCACCAGGTCCATAGGACACTATGCTTCTCTGGGGGCAGCACCACTGCCACAGAGTACTGTATGCTGTCCCGGAGGAGGCACCATCGCCATAGGTCACTGTATACACCAGGTCCATAGGACACTTTGCTGCTCGGGAGGCAGCACCACTGCCATAGAGCACTCTATGCTGTCCCAGAGGCCGCGCCATCGCCATAGGTTACTGTATGCACCAGGTCCATAGGACACTATGCTGCTCTGGAGGCAGCACCACTGCCACAGATCACTGTATGCCGTCTGGGAGGCGGCGCCATCGCCCTAGGTTACTGTATGCACCAGGTCCATAGGACACTATGCTGCTCTGGCAGCAGCACCACTGCCATAGAGCACTGTATGCTGTCCCTGAGGCGGCACCATCACCATAGGTCACTGTATGCACCAGGTCCATAGGACACTATGCTGCTCTGGAGGCAGCACCACTGCCACAGATCACTGTATGCTGTCTGTGAGGCGGTGCCATCGCCATAGGTTACTGTATGCACCAGGTCCATAGGACACTATGCTGCTCTGGAGGCAGCACCACTGCCATAGAGCACTTCATGCTGTCCCGGAGGCAGCACCATCGCCATAGGTTACTGTATGCACCAGGTCCATAGGACGCTCTGCTGCTATGGAGGCAGCACCACTGCCATAGAGCACTGTATGCTGTCCCGGAGGCGGCACCATCACCATAGGTTACTGTATGCACCAAGTCCATAGGACGCTATGCTGCTCTGGAGGCCGCACCACTGCCATAGAGCACTGTATGCTGTCCCGGAGGCGGCACCATCGCCATAGGTTACTGTATGCACCAGGTCCATAGGACACTATGCTGCTCTGGAGGCAGCACCACTGCCATAGAGCACTTCATGCTGTCCCGGAGGCGGCACCATCGCCATAGGTTACTGTATGCACCAGGTCCATAGGACGCTCTGCTGCTATGGAGGCAGCACCACTGCCATAGAGCACTGTATGCTGTCCCGGAGGCGGCACCATCACCATAGGTTACTGTATGCACCAAGTCCATAGGACGCTATGCTGCTCTGGAGGCCGCACCACTGCCATAGAGCACTGTATGCTGTCCCGGAGGCGGCACCATCGCCATAGGTTACTGTATGCACCAGGTCCATAGGACACTATGCTGCTCTGGAGGCAGCACCACTGCCATAGAGCACTTCATGCTGTCCCGGAGGCAGCACCATCGCCATAGGTTACTGTATGCACCAGGTCCATAGGACGCTCTGCTGCTATGGAGGCAGCACCACTGCCATAGAGCACTGTATGCTGTCCCGGAGGCGGTACCATCGCCATAGGTTACTGTATGCACCAAGTCCATAGGACACTATGCTGCTCTGGAGGCATCACCACTGCCATAGAGCACTGTATGCTGTCCCGGAGGCGGCGCCATCGCCATAGGTTACTGTATGCACCAGGTCCATAGGACACTATGCTGCTCTGGAGGCAGCACCACTGCCATAGAGCACTCTATGCTGTCTGGGAGGCGGCGCCATCGCCATAGGTTACTGTATGCACCAGGTCCATAGGACACTATGCTGCTCTGGGGTCAGCACCACTGCCACAGAGCACTGTATGCTGTCCCGGAGGCGGCACCATCGCCATAGGTTACTGTATGCACCAGGTCCATAGGACGCTCTGCTGCTATGGAGGCAGCACCACTGCCATAGAGCACTGTATGCTGTCCCGGAGGCGGCACCATCGCCATAGGTTACTGTATGCACCAAGTCCATAGGACACTATGCTGCTCTGGAGGCATCACCACTGCCATAGAGCACTGTATGCTGTCCCGGAGACGGCCCCATTGCCATAGGTTACTGTATGCACCAGGTCCATAGGACACTATGCTGCTCTGGAGGCAGCACCACTGCCATAGAGCACTTCATGCTGTCCCGGAGGCGGCACCATCGCCATAGGTTACTGTATGCACCAGGTCCATAGGACACTATGCTGCTATGGAGGCAGCACCACTGCCATAGAGCACTGTATGCTGTCCCGGAGACGGCCCCATTGCCATAGGTTACTGTATGCACCAGGTCCATAGGACACTATGCTGCTCTGGAGGCAGCACCACTGCCATAGAGCACTTCATGCTGTCCCGGAGGCGGCACCATCGCCATAGGTTACTGTATGCACCAGGTCCATAGGACACTATGCTGCTATGGAGGCAGCACCACTGCCATAGAGCACTGTATGCTGTCCCGGAGGCGGCACCATCACCATAGGTTACTGTATGCACCAGTTCTATAGGACACGATGCTGCTCTTGAAGCAGCACCCCTACCCTAGGGCCCTATTATGTATTTCCAAAGGTTTGTATTGATCATTAACAGGCGTCACTTGGTCTGTAGTAGTTGAAAAGGATGCAATGAAGTACAGTATATGTTAATACAGTGACCAGTTGCGATAGTATGGAACAAAACAGATGAGCATAAACCAAACAGCAAAAAGAGAACTAACTTTCCAAGCATGTTAATAAGGCTCTAATACAAGGCATTTAAAATGGATGATGGAAGTGATAGCAGGGCAGCAGCTTGGGCACTGTTGCGTTGGAAAGTGGATGAAAATGATGGAAGCTAAAGGGGGAATCAGAGGGCGAGGGAGATAGATGGCAGAGAGGGGAGGCACTCATGTCTGCTCACATTAAACTTAAGAAGAAGCTGTTAATAGGTGGCTTGTCATCCGACAGACGAAACATATTGAAAACAAGTGTCTTCCAAGAACCCTATGCATGCTAAAAATGTCTCTGTTGGCAACCTTGTCACACTTTGCATTGATCGTACTGAATGACTACATTTCTTAAAACAACATTTTGCTGGCTGCATATTGGCGACTACATTTTGCCGGGGACATTTCCACATAGAACCACTGTGTACATCTGAAGGCTCCTCTGCGTACACTCTTCCTCAATCCTTGCTGGCTCCTGCATTCCTACCAAAGTCCCTGCATTTGCATCTGTTCGACTGGGATCCCCACCTGAGGAAGCTGGCATTCAAGGTTCCTACCCTCTGGATTGGAGGTAATCTTCCTCTTCAGGTTGTTGGGCATTGGAACTAGGTTCTCCTATAGAACAAAAGAGTGATATTGGTGTCCTATATTCCTGAGATTGTGGCTGCGGAGATGGGAAATGTGCTCTTTCCTGGTTCAGTAGCCACAGAGATGGAATCCTTGACCAATGCCGCTATCCATAACTATGGGGAGGAATCGTTTGCTCTCAAGTCTCCTCCTTCCTGCAAACCCCTGCCTGAACCCCTGTCAAATCCCGACACCTCCCCTGGAAACAATGTGATGAACCAGACCTGCTGGTAGCCACTCTCAGTGCCCAGCAAAGGGCAGACAGAGGAGACCAATGCTGACAGCTCCCCTGGAAGCAATTTGATGAACCAAACCTGCTGGTAGCCACTCTCAGTGCCCAGCAAAGGGCAAACAGAGGAGCCCATCACTTCAGGACCAATGCTGACAGATCCCCTGGAAGCAATGTGATGGACCAGACCTGCTGGTAGCCACTCTCAGTGCCCAGCAAAGTGCGGACAGAGGAGACCAATGCTGACAGCTCCCCTGGAAGCAATGTGATGGACCAGACCTGCTGGTAGCCACTCTCAGTGCCCAGCAAAGGGCAGACAGAGGAGACCAATGCTGACACCTCCCCTGGAAGCAATGTGATGAACCAAACCTGCTGGTAGCCACTCTCAGTGCCCAGCAAAGGGCAAACAGAGGAGCCCATCACTTCAGGACCAATGCTGACAGATCCCCTGGAAGCAATGTGATGGACCAGACCTGCTGGTAGCCACTCTCAGTGCCCAGCAAAGGGCAAACAGAGGAGCCCATCACTTCAGGACCAATGCTGACAGCTCCCCTGGAAGCAATGTGATGGACCAGACCTGTTGGTAGCCGCTCTCAGTGCCCAGGAAAGGGCAGACAGAGGAGACCGATGCTGACAGCGCCCCAGGAAGCAATGTGATGAACCAGACCTGTTGGTAGCCGCTCTCAGTGCCCAGGAAAGGGCAGACAGAGGAGACCAATGCTGACAGCTCCCCTGGAAGCAATGTGATGGACCAGACCTTTTGGTAGCCGCTCTCAGTGCCCAGCAAAGGGCAGACAGAGGAGACCGATGCTGACAGCACCCCAGGAAGCATTGTGATGAACCAAACCTGCTGGTAGCCACTCTCAGTCCCCAGCAAAGGGCACACAGAGGAGCCCATCACTTCAGGACCAATGCTGACAGCGCCCCAGGAAGCAATGTGAGAAACCAAACCTGCTGGTAGCCACTCTCAATGCCCAGCAAAGGGCAGACAGAGGAGACCAATCCTGACAGCGCCCCAGGAAGCAATATGATGAACCAAACCTGCCGGTATCCACTCTCAGTGCCCAGCAAAGGGCACACAGAGGAGACCAATGCTGACAGCTCCCCAGGAAGCAATGTGATGAACCAAACCTGCCGGTAGCCACTCTCCGTGCCCAGCAAAGGGCAGACAGAGGAGACCAATGCTGACAGCTCCCCTGGAAGCAATGTGATGAACCAAACCTGCCGGTAGCCACTCACAGTGCCCAGCAAAGGGCACACAGAGGAGACCAATGCTGACAGCGCCCCAGGAAGCAATGTGGAGAACCAAACCTGCCGGTAGCCACTCTCAGTGCCCAGCAAATGGCGGACAGAGGAGACCAATGCTGACAGCGCCCCAGGAAGCAATGTGATGAACCAAACCTGCCGGTAGCCACTCTCAGTGCCCAGCAAAGGGCGGACAGAGGAGACCATGACTGACAGTGCCCCAGGAAGCAATGTGATGAACCAAACCTGCCGGTGGCCACTCTCAGTGCCCATCAAAGGGCAGACAGATGAGACCGATGCTGACAGCGCCCCAGGAAGCAATGTGAGAAACCAAACCTGCTGGTAGCCACTCTCAATGCCCAGCAAAGGGCGGACAGAGGAGACTATCACTTCATGACCAATGCTGACAGTGCCCCAGGAAGCAATGTGATGAACTAGACCTGCTGGTAGCATCTCTCAATGCCCAGCAAAGTGCGGACAGAGGAGACCAATGCTGACAGTGCCCAAGGGAGCAATGTGACAAACACAGCCTTTTAACTAGCAGCTCCCAATGCCAGGGAAGGCCACAGAGGAGCCATCATTAGAGAGCCAATCCTACCAGGGGTCCATCCTGGAAGAACTCTACATGCCATGAGATAGGAAAAACAACAGAAGGCTTGGTCCTTTTTCCAGGAGAGAAGTGAATTTGAGATCGGTTGTGTAGCAGTTTTTCCCTTTTACGAAGTAGAAATAACCTCACACAGTAAGGACTCAAGCAAAGAAAGGTAATATGAGGACAATGGTGCTGATCTAGGTCTGGTGAAGTGAATGCCCTGCCTTCGAAGAAAATGCAGGGGCGACATTCAGTCAAATTATAACCAGTGGAAGCTCTTATTCTGGGATGAGGCAAACGGGGGGCTGGCATCAAACAGTGATAGATGTTCTCTGTAAACTATATATGATATTTCCACACACACATATATATATATATATATATATATATATATATACATATTGATTATTAATGCACACTGATATTTCGTTCCAGATGTTTTCAAAGATGTTGACCTGGCAGGTAGAACCAAACGCGACTAACCACGTGATATCGCCCGAAACACCAAGGTCACATGCAGAAAAGGACTTGATCAAAAGTTCACCCACCTATCAAGTGGACAGCTTTGCGTTTACATCTAGAAGACTGATAGAGTTTGCACTGTTGATTTCCTGTAAATGATGTGCCCGATTCAAGAGGGCGATTCATGCCAATGTATGTTTTAGCCAAGTTTAAGACATTAGATCATGGATTAAATATGTATATGTTTCAATGGGAAAGGACTTTTTTTTGAAGACTTTTTGTTCTAGTTGATAAATGTAATCATGTGTAATTGTAGGCACAGTCAATATACAGGCAGACTTGCACCAATAGCCATGGTGAAATGCATCTGCATCTAGTGAAACCTTTGCACCTGGAAATGCTTTCAAAAACTGAAACGGGCCCGTAAACCATTGAAATAGATGCTACAGCAACATTGAGGAGAAAGAACACTGAAGGGCAACCCTTGATAACACGTGACTAGCCTTGAACATCTGTGTGAAACAGCTGTTTATGATCAAAATAAATGAAAGCATATTCTGTCAGGGAAGCAGGTCCATGGTGTAGTGGTGCCATGATAAATCCAATTCTGGGGCTCATGAGAATGTTTCTTCTTTTCTTGTCAGCCATAAAACCCTCCGTCTTAGCAACAGACCTCACTGATCTCATCTTGTTAAAAAGAAAAGCAGATTTAAAAATAAGTGTAAAGTGTTGTGTAGTAAGAGCTTGGTTTCCAAAATACTTTCCTTGTGAAATTTGACATTGAAAGCATGTCATACTTTCTGATTTATCTTTTTAAAATATAAATATCTAGGGATTCAATTCAATAACTCCATTTGTGAAGGACCGTGGATTGACGATCTAAAAAATCGGATGAAGAAGTTGGCCCTGCAAAAAAGTATATGGAAAATTCTCACCAGACCCTGTCTTACTTTTCAATGTTCAAAAAGTAATGCCGACAATAACGTTTGCTGCCGAGGCCGGGTGGAATATTCCTGAATCAACCTGGCACGTACTGGAGGGCCTCTTTTGGCGAAGAGTGTTAAACTTACCTAGCCATGTCCCATTGACTGCGTTAAGGCATGAATTATCACTGAACTCACTACATTCAAAAGTTACGTGGAAATCACTTACAACAAGGAGGAAAATTATCTTAATGCCCCCAATTCCAGCATATGAGATTTTCAAGCTGAAAAGTGCAAATCAAATGACATTGCTAAAAGAATGGTATATAAAACTAAAGGACATCCTAGCAGCAGCGTCCATAAAAGAATTGGAATTGCAACTAACACCCCAAATTGCAAAAAAAAAGTTTGAGCAGTGGAGCTGGATTGTCAACAAGGAAACACGAGACAAACTGAAATCATTAGCAACTATAGAGTCCAGTGAATACAAACTAAACGTGCAACCAAGATACTTGACACAATGTCCTTCCAAACATCATCCTATGCAATTTTTGAGATTAAAACTAAATGCATTAAGCACCAAAGAAATGTTATGGCGCAGGAAAGATAAAACAACACAAGACAGCTCCTGCAGGTTCTGTAACCTTGACATTGAAACAAGCAAACACTTAATAATAGAGTGTACTGAAACATGTAATCAGCGTAAAATTCCTCTGGAAAAATGTTCCCCCTTGAACAATGATACTGAAATGTGGTGGAAACACCTTTTAGAGGGCTAAAATGTAAAATTAGTCTGCGCGGTAGTAGACTACCTGGTCATGTTGCTGAAAGAAGAACCAGTGAAAACGATTCAAACGGACACATAGTAAAAAATGCAAAAAACTGACGAATTAATAGGCATAATGAATTATTGACTGAATGGAAATTGTAACAAAAGTTTAATATAATTTTGTATAAAACTGAAGCTTTACAATAAAATAAATAAATAAATATCTTTTGAACACACTTTTTTTTAAATTCTAAAACATCCATGTTTGACAAATTGCTAAAATTAGAAGTACACCTAAAATGTACAAACATTCCTCACTTATTATGTTTTAATAAGACAATTACATACAATAGTATAAAAACACACTTTCCGTTTAAAATTCAACTGAGCAAAATATAAGTCAAAGTATTCATACATTCCCAGCCCAATACATTTCTCTAATATAGTCAAGTAATACGTGGGCCACAGGCTGCATGACGGAGAGTTCCTGGACATGACCATCACTCATCATCCAAAGCGTGTATGCTTTTCATACTGGGTGGTTCCACACTTCCAAGGAAACATGAGCACAGAATAAAAGATCCGTGCCATGCGGAGGGTATCATCGTTATCATGTTTATTTCCGGAAATGCGCCATTACATTACATAAAAACAATACAGAACACACAGTACAATTCATATGTATTACAAGAAGGATGGAATCTATAAAATCTATAAAAACCCATAGAAATTCACGTTCTGACACATTAATAGCCATACAAATTCTCTTTCCATGTCATACTTACGAGCATACATTTCCTCAGATAAAGTGCCGATTTGAACCTTGTAACCCACGTGAGGTGAGTCAGCCCACAAGAAGTATATTAGAGCAGGCCGATATTGCACAAAGGCAATTTCACGCAATAAGAGCCATGGAGGAGAACCTCTCATTTTCACATATGCGGGTCACAAAAGTACCACATGAGCAAGGTCCTCATGTAGCACATCACACAGAGGGCAAGACCGATTGGCCTCCCCGCCAGACCAAGCTGCCACCACTGCCCTTAACGGGGCACAATCAAATGGTGCCCAATTGCACGGTCTGTCGGGAATCCTGCCCACAACAAATATTTCTGGACGCAAGGGGACATGATGGTTCCTAGCCCTCTGTTCTTGGGTTTCAGTAGCTCCACACATTCTCTATTGATACTCACTCGTAACCGCAGCAAGTCCACAGTTTTATCTCACCTCGGAGAAGGAACACATCTGGGATATTAATTGCCCTCAATTGTTTCATAACCTGGCACAACCATGGGACCTTGCCACCAACATCTTTAGCAATCATAGAGGTAATCGGTTTATGTGTAAGAATAGCTCTTTCGTTGCCCCAGAGCCTAAGCCAATGCAGGGCGGGCTGCAAGGAGACCACATCCCTGATTGGCCTACAGCCCAGTTCCATGTATACTCCAAAATTTGGAACCAATGATGGCAGGCCCAACCGTTTCTTGAAGAAATGATTCTCTGCTATTTGAACTGTGTTGAAATTAGCGTAACCCCACAGCTCCATTCCAAATCTGGCTACCGAGGCCGCCTTGCTTTTATACAGTTTGAGCAGTAAGTCAATTGGTCTGGCTCTAAACATGGTCATAGCGCTGGTAACACCACCCAGAGCCTGCTTGAACCACACCGTCTGCTTTGTTTTGTGGGCGGTGGCACAGAAGCTGGCAGGAAATCTGACCCCCAAGTAGTCGAAGTGATCGACCCTGGGGATCATGCTACCTTTACAATGCATGGCCCTGAATTTGACTATGCGCCTTCCCTTCCAGCGGACCATCACCAACGACTTTGATGCATTTACCACTAAATCTAACCCGTCCATAAAAATAGCATAGCCAGAAATGAGGGACTGCAGAGCTCTCGCGGTAGGTGCCTTCAAAACAGAGTCATCTGCATATACAAGAAGCGGGAGAGACCAACCACCTATCCTAGGTTTGTCAGGAGAAGATTTTAAGAGGTGTTTATAGAGGCCATAAATATACAAGCAGAAACAAAGAGGCGCCAGGACGCAACCCAGGCGCACTCCAAGTTCAACCGTGAAAAAACCTGCACAGTGTGCATTGGCACCACTCCTAACACTCGCCTGCGTGGAGTCATGCAGTCTGGCCAAAAGACTCACCAGAGCCAGAGGGCAGTTCATGGACCCGAGCACATCCCTCAACTTTGTACAATTCACCTTGTCAAAAGCTGTGCTCAGGTCCACAAAGGCCAAATAGATAGGCTCTTCCCTTACATAAAGCGAGTGTGCAGCCACCAGATAGAGATTACGAACCTGCTTTGCCGTGCCCAACCCCGGCCGAATTCCCAGCTGAACCTGAGAGGGAACCCCACTACTCGTGACCTATTCCTCGAGGGGGGCCAAAATGGCACGACTGAGGATTTTGAAAGATAGTCTAAAGTGATATAGGTGTATATGATGCGGGGGATGCCCCTAACCCCTTTTTATACATCGGCTGAATGATTGCGCTAAACCATGAGAGGGTATTACCGCCCGCCCCCGCACAGATACCATTAAAGCCCTGGGCCAGTTCAGGGGCCCAGACATCAGGGGCCATGATAAACAGATCTCTCTGGACATTATACGGACCCGCGCTCAATTACAGTGTTGGCCACCTATAGCTTTCTTAATCTCATCCACCAAAAAAATAAATCTTGTCTCAATGCCATCAATACCCAGACACCCTTGATTGCCAACAGTGCTCAGGCCCCCAACAGGCACTACATAAGGAGGATAAAAGCTCCTGCCAAGACTTATCGGGCACGTTACTGACCGGGATATCCAAGTTATATTTATATAAGGGACCACGCTGGGCAATCTCCCAAAAGATTGTAGTATCATGGTCCTCAGAAGCCCCGACCCAGGCATCCCAAGCTTCCACCTCAATGGCCCTTTTCCTGGTAGCCAGAACCCACTTTAAGGTTATGGGATGTCTGCCCAAGAGTAGATAGACAACTGGGATCCTTTGTCCAGCACAAAGTATAAGCAGCTCTTGGAGATCCAACTGTTAGGTTTGGCACAGTGCATAAGGTACCACTAGCCACCCCACTGGCTTCTGTTATGCAAGTTCCCTTTTTCCTCCATCGAAACCACCAAATCATAGACCCTTATACAGAGAGAAATGATGGTAGGTGGGTGTGGCTTGAAGACTAGGAATCATTTACCCCTTTACATTACAACCCCTTTCTCCAGTCTTATCAGAGGTTCCAGGTAGACGGGGGCTGCTAGCTATCCTACTCAAAATGGTATGGGAAATACATGGGGGTGGGGGGAAGGAGTCAGGTCGTGGCTGTGTACTGAGACATAAGTGTACCACTGCTTATGAGGCCTTTTCCTCCAGAAATCCTACTCCCATGACCTACAAAGCTTGAGGACCAGTAAGGTTGAGGAATCTTTTCCATCCATCAAGATGGCTCTGCAAGGCCCAAACACTGCTCAGAAGCACTGCTCAGAGTGTTAACCGGATGTGAGGAATTGCCATCTGGCAAAGGTGCAAAGCCCTGGCCTTTGATTTCTATGAACAAATAGAAGGAGGAGGGTACTTCTATCTCCAAAAGGGGTACTCTGCAAAACAGATTCACCTTTTCCAGCAACTCTGTGCCAAAAGCATAGTGTACTCGTGCCCTGCCGCCTCAATAGCCTGATCGGCGGCACCTGCTCTACTCATGGCACAGATCAGGATGACTGGTATCAAGATGCCCAACTGACAGCCAAGTCCCTGCAGCGTAGAGGTGGCATTTAAGATATGCCCTCCTGTACCCAAAAACTACGATGATCATAAGTAACCCATGCTGGTGATGGATGGTACTACTTATGATCACGACTGCCACATCCCAACTGATATTGCACATGTGTCAGCTCTGCTGTGGAAGGTGATGTGTATTATGGTCAGTCATGTGTAGCCCACCAAATGGCAGGTCAAAACCCTGGACCTTGTCCAGGCCTCCTCTTTGGCCTCTTTGTGAGGGCAGGTAACACCCTCTGCCCAAGACAGCCGCACACCAGGCTGCTGCGCTGGACCCAGGCATCAAAGGAGCACACCCATTCAAAGCGAGTAGCCTTACGCCAGGGTGCTGCATCACTAAAGGACTTTGTTCTCAGAGAGAAGGGAAGGGATTGAGGTGGGATTGTGATAAGCAGGGCTCTGATCAATTGAAGTAGGTTTCTACCATCTTTATTCTCACTGTCCCTCTCTTTTATGTCCCCTCCACTTCCTATGGAGCAAAGTACTTTGGGTGTGAACTCAGAATGGCAAACACCACTCTGTTGAAGAGCAAGGATTGGACCACTAAGGCAGGCTAGCTTTGGTCCAATCACCTGAGGACTTGTGCCCTTAAAGATAGGGACCTTCCACCCTTTCGACAGATTCACTTAAAGTCTTTAAGGATGCATATTAGTTCTGAAGATCTCATTGGACCTCCTTTGAGAGAGGTGCACTCTCCAACCCCTCAGTCTCAGATGAAGAAGGAATCATCCAAGACAGAAAGAAGATCTGTCGCCTACCACTCCTAGGGCACATTAGGAGTAACCTCTGCTGTGGAACAGGGCCTACCACTCTACAATGGAATCTCCTGAGCTTGGAGGGCAGACCCTGAATGGAACCATCCTATCCTCCAGTCCCCCTGAGAGGGCCTCACTGAAACCGGAGGACCAGACCAGCAGAAGTTCCCTTCTCTAATGCACTGAAGAGGTCGCTCCATGTTCACCGCACCTGGAACAAGAGGGAAGTCACCAGCACTGGTTGCAGTGCTCCTCCACCACATCAAACATTGCATGCACTTTCAACGAACTCGACACTGCCTCGTGGCCTGGCTAAGCTGGTCACTTGCCAGGTCCGAATCGACTGCTCAATGCCGGAAACAAATCACTGGAGATGTACACGCTGACTAACCGGGGTTTAAAACCACAGCTCCACCCAGCTAGCTCTTGAACTGCCAACTCATTGATGCACCCAGATCACCACTACAATGACCGTTGCCTTGAACTGCTGAAGTGCCACTCATTCCCTCTTAGTTGTGACTAAAGCCAGACTCGAAATAATATCAAAGGGCTCCTGGTGGAAGTAACCCTATTCTGCCCAGGAAGGCTAAAGTTAATAGAACACAAATGAATGGGTTGGAAAACAATCTTACTATGTATCCTCCTCCCTTCTATTTTCATTCCCAAGACAGCAAATATAAGTGTATAGAATCACACTCAGAGAATTTCAAAAAGTTTTATATTTGAAAAGATTTTTGAATTTCTATTGTTACGTAATGAACATCGCATCAAAGACAAAACACATAAGCAAACACAATTTGCATGGTCAGGGCAAAACAGAAACCTGTATTCACAGGGTAATATAGTTAGACAAACATTAATGCAATTACTACTGTCGCTACTGCAAGTATACGACAGGCGTCAAACACAAAGTGAACAAATAAACTAAAACAAATCAATCGTACAACTTTCTAAAGAACACACACAATTGACATTGATAGTGTTTGTGTTTTTGGTACAAAAGCGTCTACACCAGGCATTTCAGCCCTATAACGGGGCAAGGTGAGCCATTTCTTCCTAGGGCCTTCATCAGGACGAAGGGAAAACTGTGTGGTCAGGATGTTCAGGGAAAGCTGTAACAGGAATGGAGAAAGTTGATAAGGGGAGGCTCAAAACCTATATGGGTTTAGGCGTGACATAAATCACTCATGTCTAACTTCGAAGTAGAAAAGACATGGCTTACCTATGGGGACAGACGTCTCACCACAGGTGAAGGTGGCATAGATAACCTGGTAAAAGAATAGGCAATACCCATTGAATACATCTGGTATTGTGCGGCTCAATAATAGAGGAAAGAGTGGAAAATAGGATCCACATGCTTGCTGGATAGATCTTACCTATTAATGGTGGCTGTGCGTCCAAGTGTCAGCGCGCTATGGCATCTACCTCTTCACATATAGTACTAAAAACAAGGAGATATATGTGTTCATTCTAAATATGAAATCTATGTAGTGCGGTGTGCACTCAGAGAAAATAAATCAAAGGGCCATGTTGACATAGTCTCCGCAAGGCAACTGTCAAACAACTTGCAGATGAAAAAGTGCAGTCATCAAACGCTCTACAGTGCTAAAGCCTGCCTCACGACAGAGCAGTGGCCCACAACCTAAAAAAACACCTGCAATTGTTGGATTGCAGCTTCAGCGCATGGATGCAGCGCTTTACCAGCACTGTGGAAAAAGGGCTCACACGCACCCATACAAAATGAAATCTACTGTGGGCAGGGCCTTAGGAGCAAACATCGGGGGTGCATTGAAGATATATTGGGCTACCAGCCAATAACCGCTCCAAAACATTAAGCAGCATTCCCCTTAAACTGATTCACACAAATGGTGAGGCCCTGCCTTTGGTACAGAGGGGGCTGGAGACCAAGAAAGGGCCAGGCCAAATACAATGCACTTTCACCAGAAAAAAGTCAAATCAATCTGGGCGCCAAAAACTGCTGACTGCCCACACCATCCATTCAGGGCCTTAGCTGCGTTTAACTATCCAGACCGGTCACTGAATTCAGGAGTCCCCTTGAGGAGGACCAGGGCAATTAATGCTTAGAGAAAGTCAAACATATCCCACAATGTTTGGAAGCTTTTGATTGGGAGAGGGAAGGTCCTTTCAGGCAACGGTGTTGAGCCAACATATCGGATAAAGAGTCCTTTCTGGAAAGCGTAGGTGTTGCACAACACAAAACATTGTTGTACCATCCTGAGACCAATAGTGTGGTTGAGAGATTCAATCATCGCACCTTCATTCAAACAATCAACAAGTCTTGAGATGCAGAACAGAGTTGGGAAAGGAGGCTAGAACAGAGGGTTTGTGCATTTAATCTAGCACCTCATGCCACTACTGGTCATGTCTTCTTTGAAGTATGTAGACAGCCTCACACAGCAGTGCGCCCCCCGTGGTTGGGACATTCATGCTTTGTGCACTGTGATTGTCAGGAGTCGCACAGGACACCCATGTAGGTTTTGGGTGGCTGTGCGGAAGTAAGTGGGCAGGCAAACGCATACAGCCGGAACACGAAGAAAGGTCAGAACATAATGGTGAACCAGAACGGATGGGAAGCATGCACTGGAAAAACAATAAGAAATCCGCACCCTACAAACCCATGGAAGGGGGCAGCAATATTGGCTTCTGTGTCTGGATCCTTGGGCACAAACAAGAGTGTACTTACATGAGACAAACCGGTATGGGTCCAGCCGAAACCTACAGCAAATGACCTCTGAGCGAACAGAACACAACACACTGTTACATTAAATTTACTATAAACTACAAGCAAAATTAAACAAAGGGGCAGAGATTAACTGCTGGGGAACCCAGCAGCCAAACTCTGAACAAAGGAATAACAGAAGCACGAGTGATGACAAGAATGGTAACAGAAATATCTAGGGAAGATTAGGCAGACAATTAAGTAAGGTTCAGGACAGACACCAGGAATGAAAGAAGAAAAGCAAGTAGAGAAGAATCTAAGTGCAATGGACCAGGAGACTGGAACTGCAGACTAGAAACTATGGACTCGAATTAATGAACAGCGGACTGAACTGTAGACCAGGAACAAGGAAAACTCAGGACTAAAACTCTGATCTAGGATAACAAGGACTGGACTGTAGCATGTAACAGGGATGCAAGGGACAGTACTCTGGGCTTGGATAACAAGGGCGGAACTGCAGTCAGAGAACCAGGAAGCTCAGCACTGGAATCTATGAAGCTAAATCCGGTGAACACAGAATGGGCGAAGAGCAAGGAACTGCAGGCATGGAACAAGAGAACTGGTGGTAGGGAGCAAGGGGCTGCAGACAGGGAACAGGAGACTGCAAGCAGGGGAACAGGGCTGCAATGCAGGAAGCGCAGATGTGCAGGGCATAAGGCAGGGAGCACAGGGCACTGAAACAGGAGCAGGAACAGGTTCTGGAAGCAGCAGGAAACAGCAGAATTTCGAGGATCAAGGCACAAAGACCTGTGCTCCTGCAGGCAGCTGCTTAAATACTGACCCTGGAGCAGCACGCCTGAAGGTAATTGGCCTCCTCCCTCTCTGGTCCTGGGAAAGTGAAAGCAGCACTGATCTCTCTAAGGCTTCTGGGGATTGTAGTACTGCTGCATGGGAACTGCCACAAGGTGCATTATGAGACATGCAGTTTGTGAAATTAATACGGAAAGTAAAGGCTAGAAACTGGACTGAAATATGAATAGGTGTTGTCCAGGGAGGATGATGGAGATTAATGAGTCCCAAATAGTCCAAAATGGGTGCCAATTGGTGCGCCAGTGGCACAGTTGTGACAGGGATGAGCAAAGGTTAAGAGAAAGAGTGGAATACAAGAATGAAAGGATGAAGGACCAATATGATGTGCTCAAGAGCATGAAGGAGGGTGTGTTTTTGGAAGGGGTGCAGGTCAAAAGACATGGTCGGGTGGCAAAGGGCCGTAGCAGGTTTTGTGTACCGCATAGGATAGGGAGTGTTTCCGGTGATGGTGTTTTCATGGAGGATGGCAATGTGTGGAACAAAGGGAAAATTGCCAAAAAGAAAGCAACATAAAATAAAGTTAGAATACTTTCCCTAAGTCTGTGTGGGGGTGTAAGGGGATGTTAAACAGTGTGTTGTGTATGTAGTTAAATCTGGTTTACCATTCCATGTTAGAATACCTTATGATAGAATTCCTCTAAGGTTGTTATGTTCCAAACTAAGGGGCAGTTCGAGTGAGGCTGTTGGAAGCACCTGGGGATCTCTGTACCTGCGCACTCCTACAAACTTACCGAAATAAAGATTCAACTAGCGCCTGCCTATCAGACTGTTGTGGATTTGCCTCCATTTTACACCCCTAATGGAAGTGCAATCTGTGGGATGCAGCAGAGAAGGTTTTCGGAGCTGGAAAGCCTCACTTAGGCCTTTGTTTTGCTTCTCTTCTCTCACAGAGCTGGCATCACACACCTGTTGGCTGCAAGGGATCAAGAGTAAAACTTGGACGCAGTGGCATCTTAAGTGTTGGTTACAAGAGATAACAGGAATTCGAGGAATCCTATCTATTCATAACCCTAAGAGGGGGTTCCCTGCCTCAGCAAAACTAGTTTATGGGCCTCATTACAACCCAGGCGTTAAGGGGTTAACGGCGCCGTAAAAGGTGTCGGCGCCGTTAAACCCTTAACACCTGATTACGAGGTCCCTTTGTGGGTTGTACTTTAACGCCTGCTTTTAGCAGGCGTTAAAAAACCAACCCGCAAAGGGACCTAGGAGCTAATTACGGCACCGTAATTTGCAGTGCCGTAATTGGCGACTTCCCCATTCCCATTGAGCCCTATGGGCCAAAAATGGAAATGGGGAAGGGGCCATGGTGAATGGGGAATTACCGCCCCGCCAACCTTGGAATGGGGCAGTAATTCCGCCATTCACCATGGCGGAGTTGGTAATTTACCGGCGTCAACCATGGAACTAATAGCGCCATGGTTAACGCCAGGGTCGTAATGAGGCCCTATGTCAGGATGTTAAACCAAAAAGCATTCTCTTTCCTGTGCCCAAAACCCTAAACTGGCCGTTACACACTTAACTCAATGTAATGTGAAAATGGGAATTTCTGTAAGCTATATACTTGAAGCTTTCTTTCAGAGTTCCAATCAAAGTTCGAAGGTGCGGAATAAAAGGAAACAAGTTCCACTGGGAAAGAGGGGGTCTTCCCTTATCCTAGATTGCTTCTGGTGGTTCGACCGTCACTCTCTTATAGTTCAAGTTTGTTCAAGGAGGAAGACTCTTCCCTTGAGTCTCCTTTATGCACACAGTTCTTTTGAATATTCAGTCTTTCACGCTCTAGATCTCAGTTATCCTTTAAGGGTATGGTTCTTCCCTTTTCCTTTGATTGTCAATGTTTCACAATTTCAAGGAGAGCTTTTGACCGCTGGACTTTCCAAATCCTTTTCCTACTCCTGGTGAACTCTCCTGCCAGGGTATTGAAACTTTGGTACTTATCCTTAAAAGGGGTATGGTTAATCCATGTTTGTATAGGTTATAACATTTCCACAATTTCAGAATGGAAATTGTACCCCTGTCTTTTCTCACTTCTATTTCTGGTTTAATCTCCTGCAAGGGGATTTCACCTTTATTACTTGGGTGCAGGACCCAGACTCACACACTGACTGCTTCACTATCCTGCCAGGGCTTTTCCGTTCTCCATTTGCGCTCTCTTGCAGTGCAGGAAGCACTTTTCAAGTATTGGGTCACCAACCCTTTTCATGGGTTCAATGGGCATCTCCCTTGTCCAGAGCTTTCTATGCTAATTGTTTGACTTTATTAATCAGACGTCTCAGTATTTCAACATTATTTTGTATGTTCCTTTATTCATTTACTATTCCATTCCCAATGAGTACTGCTACGAGGGAGATGATGTTTATAATCACTCCCGTTTACCATTTTGTTTCCGACCCTCTTTCAATACGTTTGAGACTTCCCCAAAAGTGCCCCGGCATCCCCACACATTTACGTGGCCTCCACATTTTCATTCGGTGACTTTGTGGTCCCTTGTCGATTCCCAGCAACTTTGTGGAATTCTCCGACAGGCAGCTTGCATCACCCCTCGGGCTTCAGTCTTCCCGGTTGGTGAGAAGCTACTTCTCTGCTCTTCGGTAAGCTGCCGGCTCTGGTCTCGGCACCAAGCGGATCCCTCCTCTGTTTTCCCGTTTCGTGTCAGGAAAGTCACTCTTCTTTTCTTGCCGGTCGGGACTTTTGAATAGCCCGGCCTTGGCGCCATGTCAGGTCTTGGTCACAGGTCAATAACAGCTAGAGCGCAAGGCTTGCTTTTCAGCCATTGCAATCTTTGCTGCTCCAGCCCTCTTCCTTGTCCCAGTATTTCTATGGAAATATGTATGAAGGTGATTATTTAGGGTGACAGATTATTATTATCATCATTGTTCTTTAGAGAAAAGGGGGGTAGTACCCTGTTCTATCCAAAGGGTCTTCCTTACTCCCCTTAGATTGGTCCCCCCTCACTCATGTGGTCCTCCTGCAGAAAGCCACCCCCAGGGTCCGTGTCCGGTCGCTTCTGCCCTTACCTAGCTCTCCCACCGCCCACTGGTTCTTTCCAGCAGTGCCACTCCAGAGTTTGGAAAGGTATACTGGATCACTGCCACTTCAAAGAGATAGCTACCTCCACCAACAGAGCCTACAACAGAACAATATCTTGTGGAATTCACAGGGCATGCAAGAGAATCAAAAACAAGATAGCAGTTAACCTGCACTTCAGGCTGAAGTCTTTGAGAGAAAGGAGGGTAGTGGAATTGATGAACAAATAAATATGTATTGTCCTATTTATTGTAAAGGTTTGAACTATTTATCAGGCATATGCATTACAGAGTGGACACTGTATGGGGTCATGTTTATTTTTAAGTGAAAGACCCCCGCCACCCACAGGCAGGCCAGTCCCCCTCACCTTCCCTAGGATGCAACACACCCAGACCCATTATGGTCAGGATTCCAAGTATCCAGATCAGGATGCCATGCTATGAGTTGCCAGGGAGCAGAATATCACCTAGCGAGGGAGCGCTAGGTGAAACATACTATGCTGCTCCCTAAAACCAAGATATGTGGCAACAGGGGGCACTCCTTCATGGACCCAAAGATGGCCATGAATTATGTGGAAGTGACGATTAGGAGGAGTGGTTTGCCAATGAATCTGGAAGGGGCTTTCTGGGAGACATTGTCATTGGGACACCTGGTAATGGGGAACCTCTTGAAAAGGTGGAGTGAGCCCTGAACATAGTAGACAGCTACAGGGCATTCAGCTTTGAAAATGATGCACTAGTCACTGATATAATGCTGCAAGTGAACAATGAGAAGTATCTGCTGCGGGCCCTCATGTAAGGAGGGTCCTAATCTCTCCTACACCCCAAAAAGACACAATTAAAATGGCACGATCACACTGCGCTGATAGGTGAATTTGACACAAAGTTGTTTTAATGAACCAAAGCCAGCCCGTGTTTCGACCTTCACAGTCTTCTTCCAGGCTGTAAAAATGAGGAGTAACACATCCACCAGGGATTGTACAAGCAAAGCACCCCAGCTTTCCAGGGACACAATTACAGACAACGCCCCCAATGTCACTGAACCCCATGGTTATAGAAATGTGCAATTGTACAAGTAGGACGACTGGTTCAGGGATAAAACAAGGTCAAAGCCCAAATTAAAATATCAATATACATAATGATGTGCATAATGTACCAATGATGTACATAATGTACCAGTGATGTGCATAATGTACCAATGATGTACATAATGTACCAGTGATGTACATAATGTACCAGTGATGTTCATAATGTACCAATGATGTACATAATGTACCAGTGATGTGCATAATGTACCAGTGATGTGCATGTCCAAAACACCGTAGTTATTGCACATTGCAAAAAGGACAAGGAAACGAAAAGATTGGAATTACCATTGCGATTAAAAAAAGAAAAATGAGAAAAAACAAGAGAAAAAAAAAATATATATATTTTTCCATTACAGTTTGAACACTGTTGGGGGTGGGTACAGCACCCCCGTGCGATTCCCGTAAGCCCCCACCCTGTAAGGACCACACTGCACACGTCCTCACAGTTCGGACTTCCTGGTCGCTCTGACGCGGCCGGGAACGCCCCGTTTATTTATACAGCACGCGGCGTCGTGCAACATCACACCGCCACGTGCGCGTCCCGTCACGGGGCAGCGCCACACTCCTCCTTTTTCGGGAGGACAAACAAATACTTTATTACTATACACTGCAAACCACACAACGCTTAACAACAACATTTCACACATCACTTGCCCAAAACCCCTTTATTGTCAACCACCCGGGACCCCTTACTCAACAGTCCCCGGACTCCGGTTGATCAGCCACATGTCCCAGGACGTAATTGCTGAGGTAAGCGGTTTTCCCTCGCCCAGCCCTCTGGGGATACCTCCCGCTTACCTTCGGCATGGGAAGTCCTTCCACAGACGTCCCCCGGACAGGGGATTCGAGTAAGCTCGGGGAGCCGCCTCCATCATCCGGCATGTCCATCACGTCCGGCTCCAAGGGAGGTTCAGTTCTGGGATCCCCCAGCTTCTTGAAGAAACTAACATTCCGGGTGACGGCAGATCTTCCGTCGGAGGCAGTCACCACAACGTCCAATGGCTCCGGCTCATAGGGGAGTGAGAGTTTCCCATGGGGGTGTCTGTTGCGGATGAGGACCTCGTCTCCGGGCTCCAGCCATTGAGGACGAAGGCCCCTTCTCAAGGTTTCCTGATTGATCCTCATCCGCCGGTCCACCTCGACCTGTTGGTTGTCAATCTCCCCAGGCTCTTTCTCCCCCACTTCGGGCAGCAGACCCCGCGGGCAGCGCTTGAACAGGGCCTCGGCCGGCGCCACCCCCGTGGATGCACGTGGGGTGGTGTGGTACACCCGTAGCAATTGATACAGAGCTCTTTGGAGGGACTGTCCTTGCCCTTGTGCGATCCAGAAGGTCTTATTGAGTGTCCGCATTAGTCGCTCAGCATCTCCATTTGCCCGGGGCCACAGCGGGGTCACCTTCCGGTGCTGAACCCCGCAGCTTTCCATCAATTCAGAGAACCGTTCACTCTGGAAGGGCGAGCCATTGTCCGAACACAGTGCATAGGGTAATCCATGGGCCGCGAACACCTTCTCCACAGCCACCACCACGTGCTCGAAAGCTACAGACTTCACAAACTCCACCTCCGGGTATCGGGAATACTCATCGACGATCACCAGGAAGTGGGTGCCAAGGGCGTTGACCCAAAGTCTGCATGGACCACCTCCCAGGGCCGCGTGCCCTGGGGTATCGCTTCGATGGCTGGCTCTCGCTGCAACAGGGATGCCGCCTGGCACCAGACACATGCCGCCTCAAAGTCGTCGACCTTCCGCTCCAGTTCAGGGAACCAAACCTTCAGCCGCAGCCTTGGTCTTTGCGGCACCCTGGTGTTCATGGTGGGCCAGGGTGATCACATCTTTTACCTTGGACTGTGGGACCACTATCCGGTCGCCTCGAAGCAACAAGCCCGACGCCGAGAAGGACAGCTCTTCCTTGATCTTCCATAGCTGCTCTAGCCCCGTCTTGGCCTCCTGATTCCGTCCTGCCAAGGACTCCAGCACTGACTTCCAGGAGCCCAGCTGCATGGAGTGCTTTTGGATTTGGAAACACTCGTCCTCGGCAGCTGCTGCCTCAAGCTCCGACAAGGGCATTACGTTGGGCGTGGCCGCAGAGGCCTCAACAGGCTGTCTGCCCCTGCAGCAGTCCACCCAGATGATGAAGAGGATGAAGATGAGGCCTCAACAGGCTGATGATGAAGGGGATGAAGAAGCACCAGCCACCTCACTGTAGCAGCACCCAGTGGGTGTAGGAGTGCCAAAAATTGAGCCAAGAAAAGAGAATTGGGCTAAGCAGGCCCAGCCATTATAGCCCCTCTCCTAGTTTACACTCGACGTAGGAAGCCCAAATGTTGAAAAAAATACAAAATTCGGGCATGGGCATGCAGGTATGACTGCCTGCTAGCAGTGTATCCAAAAATTAGGCCTGGATGCCACTCACCGCCCAAACCGGAGCTCAGTGAAGTTCCACGGCCTTGTAGACAAAATGGCCGCCAGCCGCGTGAGTGATGCGCGGCCACGGCATGAAACGAAGCGTTCGTTCGATCCGTTTCAGGAAGAAAAATTATGCATAATTTCACCGCCGGGCCCGGGCATCAGCCTCCACTTGTCACCACTGTTGGGGGTGGGTACAGCACCCCATGCAATGCCCGTAAGCCCCCACCCTGAAAGGACCACACTGCACACGTCCTCACAGTTCGGGCTTCCCGGTTGCTCTGACGCGGCTGGGAACACCCCGTTTATTTATACAGCACGCAGCGGTGTGCAACGTCACGCCGCCTCGTGCACATCCTGTCACGGGGCAGCGCCACAAACACATCTGTGCAGGCAAATACAATTCCAACAGGCAATTGATAGTAACACAACTGAGCCATTGGCACGTCCCAAAGTGCGCCTGCGTAAGCATACTTGTATGTGTGTCAATTACACCTGTGCACCCCTGACAACATTATGCACCCTCATAAGGTGCTGGGCAAACGGTGAAACGTCGTGCAAACGGTGAAACGTCGTGTTGTGCCCACATGCTTGGCAGTGTGACTTGAACAGCTAATCGCCTCACAGTGTTTATTCCACAATTGTCTAACGAGAGAAAAAAAGAGACGTGAACATGGTAAGTTTAAAACCTGACCACCCATTACTCTCCTTGATGTGCGCTGGGTCACACACATCCTTTATTTCTATGGTGGTGAGTGGGAATGTGTGCTGGAATGGGAACAGAGAGGACAGTCCCCTTGTGGCCCGGGACTCTTTTCCTGGTTTTGCTTCTAACCTCCACCCAGTTCATTGTGCGCATGCACCAGGCGTCACTGGAGGGTTGGCCCATTCTCAGGGAAACCATCTAAAGTGACATTGGTCGCGTGGCAGTAGAGGCCGGCTCGTGATGACTGATGTGCTGATGGCATCGGTCCGGGGGAGGGGGGATCTATGCCACAGATTTTTAATCTGATGCGGCCTACTTACGAGTCGTCATGAGAATGCATGTTGTGTGCTCTCACCGAGGTGATGCGCACTCGAGGGGCAGGAAGATGGAAAGGAAGGGCATTGTGCAATAAAGCCGGATATTTGCTGTGGGAAGGAGATTCGTTTTTCTGTGGGACTCCAACATTGGGAGCTGGAAGAAGTCTTGCAACAGCTGCTCAATTCAGGGTGTGCAGTGGTAGTGTTGGACCCAGCAGCTGGTAAACAACAATTAAAGAAGGAGGTCCAGTGGTGGGGTGCAGAGGGCCGCGACATGACACAGAGTATGGATTACACTCCTGTTTATACTTTGTTGAGAGCGCTGGTTCTTTATTGGTGCTGGGGATGCGTGGGGCGGCATAAATGATACATCAGTGACCAGGCAGGGGATTCAGTTTCCTTTATTCATGAATATAGTGCAGATGGGGGTCCTCAATATTCCAATGACATGCACAAGAACCAGGACAGTGTTGGACTTTGCTGGGGGCTATTTAGCTCCTGCTTCTAGCCCTGGAGAGCCTGACACCTACAGCCACCTCGGTCTACTTTTGCATCCCGATGCCATCTAGTGCCATTCAAACATACCTATTTGACATAAACTTTCTGTACTTGGGAATTTCTGTAAAGGTGCATTAGAGAGACATCTACAAGACCTCTAAAGCATCGTGGATTGTATATAACGGACACAAAGCTTACATTTGCCTCTCACAAACTTTACATTTGCGGCACGATATGTGCTAGCTCCTGGTTTTCTAGGGGTAGCTCCTACCTACTGGGTGATGCCCATTTTTTCTGCAATAATCAACACTATTCACCAACAGAAACAAAAAGAGGACAATCACTGATTTAGTGTTTTCGCTACCAACTAGTAGCCGACACGTGTTTCGCTTAGCATCCACTTTCATTATCTTCCGGAGACTAGTGCGCTTCTTCAGGGCTATTGACACACATTCTGATCTTGATTAATCATTGGTCTCATCATGTTGTTCTCTCAATTTACGCGCTACCGTCAATCATAGCTTGTCTAGTGAACTGTTCTTTACTAAGTTGTTCTGTTATTCATATTTAAACTTGGCCGTCGTAGGTTCTCTGGTCACTTGCTGTGTCTATTCTTGGACATGTTCTGTCCATTTACTCCGTATTTAACAAACTGCGAGGCCTTTCAGCGCTTCTCGTCATAATGTATTGCCAAAGGAGAAACCGCTGATTAGGAATGGCCATGGAGGGTTGGCTTATTCATCCAGACACAGCTAGACTACGCTCCTTAGGACTGGCCATGAAGGGTTAGCTTATCCTGGCCATGAAGGGTTAGCTTACCAATCCAGACACAAAGCTAATGCAGTAATGCTAGAGGAGACTATGCTCCTTAGGACTGGCTATGGAGGGTTAGTTTATACATCCAGACACAAAGCTAATGCAGTAATGCTAGAGGAGACTACGCTCGTTAGGGCTGGCCATGGAGGGTTAGCTTATCCATCCAGACACAAAGCTAATGCAGTAATGCTAGAGGAGACTATGCTCCTTAGGACTGGCCACAGTGAAGCCATACAAATCAGCGTTAACCCTTTTTTGAAGGAGTCAGTGTGCAGCCCACCCCCACTCAATAAGTCAGACTTTGGGAAAGACTTTATTCTGCAGATAAATGCATTAGGAGCAATCTCGCTGCAGGAAATGCAGTGGAGAAAACAATCATCAGACATATGTAGGTAGCTTTTTCCCACAGTCAACAGAAATACCCCATACTCGCAATCGAGTGCTTGACGATCAAGTGGGCCATCAAAGCGCTAAAGTAGTATTTTACAGGGAGATGATTCAGCTCACAGACCATGCACACTTTACTCTTGCCTCTCAGAGCACAAACATACCGACACTCAAGATCAGAGATATTTAAGTCTGCAGCCATAACCCTTCACAGCTCAGCATTAAAAACGGAAATCGCAAGATCACATGGATCGTCATACTTGCAACCCAATGGAGAATGGCAGGAGGGGTCTCTGACACCCAGAGAAGACGGCCTACAAGAGCAAGGAGCTGCTGGTGGCTCTTTATGGAGAATGCTGCTGAGACCCCCCTCTATCAAGGATCGTGTGCCCTGGCGCCAGTGAGGTCATGACCATCCCTGAAGAACCCCTCAACTCTTTACTAACAGGACACCATGTTAATGCCATCATGCACTTAACCCAGGACCCTGCTTGACCAGACTCTTGCTCCCCCATGCTACCCGCGTCTTTGCACCTCCGTCTGTACATATGCATGACCTAAATGTACTAGGAACAGCTAGTTCGTCTGGAAGCATTAATATAAAGACTCCAAGCAGAAAGCTAAACCAAGTAGCCCACCTGCACATAGAGCAGATAATGGGGACATAGGCATGGTCAGTATAACAATGAAGAGGCAGAGATGGGTGCAAGAGCGTCAGCACTAACTGGTGCAGGGCGGGCCTTGTCGGAATAATTGGAGGCGGGATTAGCATTTGCAGATAGGACTTCCCAGAGTGCATCATGTATTATGAGGCGGCAGGGAGCCCCTGCAGGACAACTCTGTGGTGGGACAATGCAAGTCTACAGGGGGCATATGCTCAGCCACCAAAGAACTCAAAGTACATTCTCTGGGGCATGCAGAGGTTTTTGTGTTATAATACAATTGGCTCTTTTTGCAGCTCCACCTTCTTGTGTGTGGATTGGTTTTTCTCCGACAACTCACTTCCAACATCGATAAAAACCCGAACAAAGTGGCCAAAGAAATCAAAACCTTGGGGGTATACTTAGACTCTACCCTCTCTGTCAAAAAGCAAAGTGAATGCCACTGCTTCTACTACTGCCTACACTAACAAGCTGATTAATGCCTGCAAGTCATTCCTCTCGCCTAGTAGTTGCATTACCTTAGCCAGGGCACTACTGTTGTCCAAAATTGATTACTGCAATACCCTTTTCCTAGGCACGTCTGAACGGAACCTCAACAAACTCCAAGTCCTTCAAAATAATGCCTTAAGATCGTCATTAAGCATCCTCAGATCCACCCACATCACTGGCTTCAGACAGTACGCCCACTGGCTACCAGTATGGGATAGAACTGCCCTTCACACGCTCGTCATCACCCACAAATGCCTATCAAATTCTGCCCCTAAGTACCTGGCAGACAAAGTCAACAAACACCAACTCACACTGCCTTACTGTCCCTAGATTCCACCTGAAAAGAGCGGGGGGAGCAGGCTTCCCTGTGTTAGCCGCCAAACAGTGGAATGCCTTACCCCTCAGCCTCAGAATGGCACCTTCATTCTGGACCTTTAGAGCTAAAGTAAAGAGCTGGCTCTTCGGTAAGAAACACTATTGATCGGCTATCTCACCTTTCAAAATACCTTGCCTGCTTAATCTCTTTATGTCTCTCTGTATCACTAGCAACTTGGTACTGTAACTGATTCTCTCAACTCTCGACCCCCATGTAACCATGGGCGACCTGCACTTATTGTTGTTTTTGTTGTTGTAAACTGTCTGTAACACTCGCTTACGTTTTTTGGCGGCCAGATACCTGAGGGTTCGGTGCGCAGTACAAATAAAAAAAAAAAAACTAAACTAAACTAAACTTGCTTCATCAGCACCTGCAGTGTTTCAAACTACAGACACCAGAAACCAATATTTCTTCATTGGGCTTTCGCTCAACGCATTGCCGCTGTTCTCCTTCCCTCCTATTCCCTGCCTCCTGTGGTAGCATCCCACCTCCTCAATTCCTCTCCAATATCTATTCTTCTCTCCTTGGCGCTGGACTCAGCGCTTTGTCTTCCATTCACTCTATTCATGGGGAAGTTCAGAGGGAACAGCTCCTCTCCCACCCTCCCCACTCTGCACTTGTCTCCACCATGAGCTTGTTAACAAGCTCATGCTCATCGCTTTGCTAGAACCAGCTTAGGCAGCATCTCCACACATTGAAGTATGATATGATATGATATTTATAACACACTTAATATCCAGGGGTTTCTAAGCGTGTACCCAGAGATCGAACCTGTGGTGCTCTGTGTCGTCTTGCTTCCAAAGCGAGCACGTTGCCCCTGAGCTATCCTCCCAAGCCTAGACTTAGGGTCTCCCTGAGAGGGTGCCCATCTGCGGCCTGTGGTTTCTCTAAAAGTTCGAGCAGTCAGACATCGCACTTGCCAACTCAGGTTGTATGGCTTATGCGTTTAGTTGCACAATTATCCTGCAGGGGTAGCCAGAGCAGTGGCAAAAGGGTCACTGGGGGCAGAATTGCAAAGGGGCTTCAAGAAGTTCCAGAAGGGCAATGAATGACCAGCCCAAATATGCGGGCTGCAGGGCTGGATTCGCCCAGCAATAGTGAAGCCTGTAACAAGGGGCAGAGACCAGACTGGAACACCAACAGCATAGCCATAGCCGACAATGCCGGGCATTCTGCTGCCGGGCATTGGGGATTAGATGCCAGCATGGCAAGCCAGAGGTCCATAACTTGTACAGAGTTGCAGATGGGCTGAAGGAGAGCGTGCTACTGCCAGGTAGTGGGCAATGGATACCAGCATGGCAAGCTGGAGGTCCATAACATATACAGAGTTGCAGAATGGCTGAAGGAGAGCGTGCTACTGGCGGTTAGTGGCAAATGGATACCAGCATGACAAGCTGGAGGTCCATAACCTGTACAGAGTTGCATGCGGGTACTTGTACAGAGTTGCAGATGGGCTGAAGGAGAGCATGCTACTGCCGGGTAGTGGGCAATGGATACAAACATGGCAAGATGGAGGTCCATAACATGGAAAGAGTTGCAGGCGGGCTGAAGGAGAGCATGCTACTGCCGGGTAGTGGCCAATGGATACCAGCATGGCAAGATGGAGGTCCATAATATGTATAGAGGAGCAGATGGGCTACAGGTGAGCATGCTACCGCCGGGTAGTGGGCAATAGATATCAGCATGGCAAGGTGGAGGACCATAACATGTACAGAGTTGCAGACAGGCTAAACTGGAGCATGCTACTGCCGGGTGGTGGGCAATGGACGGCAAGCTGGAGGTCCATAGCATGTAGAGAGTTGCAGACGGGCTGAAGGAGAGCATGCTACTGCCGGGTAGTGGGCAATGGATATCAGTATGGCAAGCTGGAGGTCCATAACATGTAAAAAGGTGGAGACGGCTGAAGGAGAGCATGCTACTGCAGGTAGTGGGAAATGGATACAAGCATGGCAAGATGGAGGTCCATAACATGTAAAGAATTGCAGATAGGCGGAAGGAGAGCATGCTACTGCCGGGTAGTGGGCAATGGATCCCAGCATGGCAAGCTGGAGGTCCATAACATGTACAGAGTTGCAGACGGGCTGAAAAAGAGCATGCTACTGCCGGGTAGTGGGTAATGGATACCAGCATGGCAAGCTGCAGGTCCATAACATGTACAGAGTTGCAGACAGGCTGAAGGAGAGCATGCTACTGCCAGGTTCTCTCTAGGCTGGACTACTGCAACAGCCTCTTTCTCAATCTGCCTTCCTCTACTCTCCACACTCTGCAACTCATCCAGAACAGGACTGCAAAACTTAACCCTTGCCTCAAGCCTAGGGACCGTATCTCTCCAGCCCTGAAATCTCTCCACTGGCTCCTGGAGGCTAGAAGGATCAAGTTCAAGACCCTTTGCATTGTGCACAAGGCTTTCTGGGGCCAGGGCTGGACCCTGCACTACATCGAACACTCTCTTGCAGAATAACTTTTCTCAAGCCCTTCGCTCAGCTACCTCCAAGGGTTAGACGCTTCTCCAGGCAGATAGTGCAGGCAGATCTCTCTCCTCTGCAGGTTTCTTCCTCTGGAATTGCCTCCCTGACCTTCTCAAACTTGAACCGGACCACCTGAAGTTCTGGTAGCAGCTCAAAACTTTCCTCTTCTCCTCTGCTTTCTGTCGCTCCCTGCCCTATCTGCCTGCTGTACCGACTTGTTACTTAGCTACCCTCAGAGTCTCACTGGGTACCAGGCTCTTTCTTGATCAGCCACCCTTGCACTGCCTTTGGGCCTACCATGCACTTACGGCTTGCAACTGTAACCCTACGGTCCCTTGCTCTCCTTGCACTACCGAGAGCCGCGCTGCCGTGGCTTCACTTACTCAGAGCATTTTCCCCTCCCCTCTCCCTTGCACCTCCCCTCTTCCTCTCCCTGCACTTCTCGTTCTCGCGATTGCACGGTTTGAATGACAAGGCAGAGTAAGATCACTTGTCTTGTCGCGCCTAGAAAGACTTTTGTGCAGGTGCTTTATAAATGACTTATCATATCATTGTAGTGGTTCTCACTCCATGCAGCAGATACTGCCCACTACAAGTAGTGGTTTCTACTCCAGAGTAGCACCTAATACCCACTGGTTTTAGTGCACCCTCTTGGGTAACATATACTGCCCACGTGTATACTGCCCATGTGTAGTGATGCTCCCTTCCAGGGCAGCAGATTCTGCCCACCACAGGTAGTGCTTTCTACCTGCTGGTCAGCATATAATACCTAATGGGTTTGGTGCTCCCTCCAGGGCAGCAGATACTGCCAACTGGTAGTGGTTGGCTCCTCCAGGGCAGCATATAATACACACTTGTAGGTGAGCTCCCTTCCAGGGCAGCAGATACTGCCCACCACAGGTAGTGCTTGCTATCTGTTGGGCAGCATATAATACCCAATGGGTTTGGTGCTCCCTCCGGGGCAGCAGATACTGCCAACTGGTAGTGGGTGCTGCCTCCGGTGCAGCATATAATTCCCATTGCTTGTTTTGCATCCAGGAAAGTGATAAGGCTCACTAGTGGTATGTGCTGGCTCTAGGGCAGCACACATTTCCCATTGGTAGTGGCGCTGCCATGGCGGCAGCCTATATTGAATGTTGATAGAAGCTGATTGCCCGGTTAGCTGTACCTGGGCAGTGGCAATTGCTGCCTACTGGTAAGTGCTGGATTCTAGGCAGCATATGCAGCTCATGGGCGACAGTTGCTACCTTCAGGGAATCATACAGTACACATTGGAAGCGATCAGAATATGCCCATTGGCACAGAACGATGCTTGCCCATTGATGGAGAGGCAGCATTTAGTGCTCAGTGGTAAAGCCTTGCTTACTGGGCAATGCCAGATACCCAGGAGGTGCTCTTAGCTTCTGCTCAACAAATCCGTATTCCGAACCCTGACCATGTATGCATTTAGGTAAACTTAATTAGGCCACAAACTGACTGCATACATGCATTAGATGGTTACAAATACAAATAAGCCCAATCTGTTGGCTTTGGCAATGCTTTTCTGAAGCTTTCTCTGGTTGTGAATTGCAGGGGGGAGTGCTGAAGGATACGAGGAGATACCCACCCCTTCAACTTGTACTGGCCATCTACTTACCTGCACCTAATACATCCTCCTAGGCCACCACCTTGAGTCAACTATCAGCTCCATCCCATTTCATGCCTCCTACACTGCCCTATATCTCCTCCTTCTCCCCTCAGCTATAAGCTCAGTCCCATGCCATGCCTCTTATACTGCCCTAAATTCGGCATCAGGTAAAATACCTGCCCAGATTGATTTTGTGAATTTACTTCAGAGATCGAAATTAAGATTTGATGAGCAGGAGTTCAAAGCCGCACCTTGGTATTGGGCATCACCCAGTAGTTAGCAGCGACATCCGGCGACCCAGGAGCTAGAACACAGTGCACCACAAATCTAACATTCAGATGCGATGCAAACATTACATTTTAGTCCATGATGTATGTTCCACTCGGCTTTAAATGTGCCTTAGATGTGTCCTTTAATCAACTGTATCCATATTACCAAACATACAGACTTAATGTCACTTTTGCAGGGGTCATAATTGAGGGAAGCTGGGAGCCATTTAGTTCCTGCTTATAGCATAGAAGAGCCTGGTTAGCTTAAAACCAACAGTTACCAGGAGCTACTTTTGACTCCCCAAGGCAACTGATGCGGAACAAACACAACTAAATGAATTTAACTCTGTGCAGGTGGGACACTCTATAAATAAAGATAAGGGAACATCTATAAGACATTTAAAGCAGAAGGGGTCATAAATAACGGATGCTATTATAGGTTTGCATTTTATGTGGAAGTTAGATTTGTGTAGCGCTATGTACTAGATCCTCGTTCCCCAATGGTGGCTCCTGGTGACTGCTGGATACCGAGGAGCTGCTTGTCGCTCCTGCTTATCCAATATTAATGTTGAACCCTGCTTATGTCTTGCAAGCGTGTAGGAGTAAGAGACGGACACAAGGGTGGCATGTTCATTGATAAAGAAATGGGGGCAGGGGAAGTTGGAGGATAACCTAACTGACCCTTTCTCTAAGAGGAGTTTCCCTGATTCAACAGAATTAGCTAATGAAAACTGCCTGTGTCCGAATGTCCCAAGTAAGTTTGCTGTCCTGTGTCCAAACCCTAACCTATCCCTCACAAGCTACACCCAGTATAATGTGCTAACGGAAATGTCGCTTGGGTGTCTGACTGCAGCCCAACTTTGCAGTTCAAAAATGAAAGTTCCAAAAGATGCAGAAAGCAAACAAATGTTTCATATCACTCCAGAGGTTGATTCCCTTTCCCCAGAGTCTTTCCAGCTTTATAGATAGGCCTGTGACAAGACGGAATGGCCTGCACACCTTTCCCAAGCTGCCTAAAGGGCACCAAGACCCTTTGTGCGCAGACCAGACTCCTAGGTACTACGACAAGAAGAACAACCTGGATGCCTTTTCCAAGCTGTGTTTTGGGTCCCAGACCTCTCTCCCTCCTCCCACCTGGGCCACTCTTCTGACAAATGGGGTACTCAATGTCCTCGTTCTCACTGCTTTTCTCTGAGTTCACATCCACCCACAGCCTTTGATTACTCTCCTGCCAAGGCTTCCAAGTGTCAGTCGTGTGTGTTGGCTTTTTGTTTCTCTTTATCATCATCAGGAGTGAACCTCCCCAGCGTGGGTCCCAGACCTTTATGTGGTTAACTTCACAGTTCTCTTTGTAGCCCAGCCTTGCTTTACTCTCCTGCCAAGGTCCGTGAGCACTATTCCTAAAAAGGTTGCATCCTTTTTATTCTGATTTGGGGTGTACTTCGCCAGCATGGGTCCCAGACCCCCTTCGCCGGCTTACTCTGCCAGTTCTCTTTGGGGTGTTCTTTCACCCCCTCTGTTCTTATATGATCTCTCTCTACAGTTCCACTGAGACAAGGAGGTTGGTGCTGTACTTCCTCCCACCTCCAGCCTCTGGGGTCTCCCTGTGCCTTCCAGATCCCCATCTACATACCTTTTAACTTGGTCAATGATGCTTCCGATCCGCCGCAACACTGGTAAGCTATTGCCACTTTCCCTGGTCTCTCATGGTCTTCCTTCGGCGGCTGCCCAGCTCATCTCTTCCAGGCAGGCTACAGTTTCCCTTGGTCCCTTGCACACTACTGGCACTCAAGGCCCCCTACCCCCTTTCTGGGAGGCATACTGGTCTTCTTGGTTCTCCCAGTGAGGAAGACTCCAGCTCCCCTGAGTTCCCCACAGGCTGCTGGTGGATGAATGGTTCTCCCTGTCTCTGGATAGCAACGATGTCCACAGCTTCCCCTCTTTCAACACCAGATTCCTGCTCATTGCTCCTCCAGGGACGACTTCTTAACAATTGCTGGTTCCCCGCATCTATTTCTTTTCTAGATGACCAGTCGGAAATCAGCCACCATTAGACCGTTCCTTGTGGTTCCCACAGATGATCCTCATTCCTCCACACCTCTACCTCATCACAGTACTGATCTTCTGACTCCCTTGCGAGTCATTGGGGATCTGCTTTATTCTTCCTCGTCCCAGTAGTTTCTAGGGGAATGGTAGTGTGAGTACAACGTACAAATCTATTAGTACAGAGGTTGTTCTTAGGGTTGCAGGAAGGGTGTTTAGGGTCAGGTCATGAGAGTGGGTGCCACATCCTCTCCTGATGGTCGTCCGTACCCCTTTAAGAGATTTTCCCACCCATGTGTTCCTCCCGCTGAGTACCACCGCCAGAGGAACTATCGGGTAGTGGCCTCACCTCCTTGGCCACATGGGAAGGGGCTCCCACTAGGGAAAAAGGGATTACATCCAATGATTGGTCACTGTATGCTCATATGTCGCCACTTGGCCTGGGGAGTCAAATGTAGGCTCCTAATAACTGTTGATTTCCAGCTAACATGTGTCCCTAAGCTACAGGCAGTGCTAAACAGCTCCCATCAGTTTTGAACCCTGATGCTCTCAGACCAACAAAAAAAAGAAAAGGAAAAAGCCTATACATACAAAGCAATTTCTTTCAATTGTATGAAAAAGCAATCAATCAGTGCAATACTGGCAGCTTTCCTCCCCAAGCTCATTTACCGGACATGGTCAAATTCAGAGCCTGAAGATATTCATGGCCAACTAGCGGAAATGGTTCTTTTCCACTTGTTTCGATTGTTGTATGTTCTGGCCAACACAAGTTTCCCGCCTCTGCCCTTTAAAGCACTGTGACGCATCCTGGACTCAATCACTTTAGTAGTATTTCTGCCCCAGCCTCCCATCCACCACTCCAAGTGAGTTCTTCGGCTGGCTTCAGAAGCAGGGAACAATATGAAAGCTTGCCGAATCGTTCAACCGGAGCAGATGGCGCCAAGAGAACGCACCTAGAAGCAAGTAGCGAGTGCTTGCTATCCAGATCTACTTACCATCATCTCTGCTAATCATCTTGCCCTTTGAACGGTAGTCAATCATCTTCCAAAGGCACTGATGGTTCCAAATCCCAAATACACTCCTACAACAGTTTGACAAAAAATCATTCATAGGAGAAAGAAGTCAATATCAGCAATCCCTCCCAAACAGATCTGTGCTGCTTCAGTAGACATTGTTATCACACCTTCCGCATCTAACAGGATGAAATTACTTTACGGCCTATTCTGTACTGCACATGCTCCATTATTTTACTACAAGGAGACATGGGCCAAAACAATTGCTGTGAAAGCATTTATAAATCGAGCCTATTTTAGAGAGGGACAGGGAAACAGAAATTCTTAGAGAGAAAGTTACCTTAACAGCCCTCAAAGGAAACACTGATCATTGGCTTTGGGGGTAAGTGAATATGAACTTACTGCTGAGGAAGGACATTTAGAAAGCAGCTGAAACTTTCTGGGAAGTCCTTGAAAATGTGTCATACCATTATAGATAAGAGGAGAACATGTACGAAAATGAAAAGTATTGCAAGCTTTCATGAGAAGTCTAAATGACCATTGCAATCCCGACAGTCTGTGAACCTCGCCTATTACAAACCAGCAGCAAATGCAACGTCTACGATCCACTGCACATAAAATTAAGCCGATGATCCCTCTTCATTCCACTCTGCTGCCCCGAACATGGATCACGCCAAGCAATTGATGACTGAAGGGCATCCGCCACTCCCCTCCCCAGTAGTCATTATTTGTGTGCCTTTTAGGTTTCCTACCATCTTTTCCAAATGATCACACTAAAACATGAATTACTTCAGCCCAAAGCCATCTCCTTCCAACCTGCGCGCACACACACCCCGCCCCTGCTTGCTGTCTGACTGGGGCATAAAATGGTCTCAGGCACCAATGAAAAAGTGGCCCACAGTTGCAAAAGGCAATTCACTCCTTTTGAAACAGACTGAATAGTACCCAAGTGGGTGTTGTGATGCAAATTGTAGAATTTAAAGAATATTTACTCAGCTGCAATGATATGTTGTGGCATTTATAACGCGCCTGTACACAAGTGTTTCTAGGTGCGACAAGACAAGGAGGGGGAAAGAAAGGGAGGACAAAATAACGATCTTACTAGGCCTTGTGTCATTCAGATCACGCAAGTGCTGGGAAGAGGGAAGGGTAGAAGCGCCGGGGGGAGAGGAAAGGGGAAGTGCAGTTAATTCACAGCGGGTAGCTCATAAGTGCAGAGAGAAGGGACTGCAGGGTTACAGATACAGACCCATAAGTGCTCGGGAGCCCGTAGGCAGTGCGAGGGCAACTGGACATGCAGGAGTCTGTGCCTGAGTTCAGAGAGTGACAGGTGCATCAGTAGGGGAGAGGAAGAGAGAAAACAGAAGTGAAAAGGAAGGTCTTGACTAGCTTCTGGAACCGGACGAGGTTCTGCTCAAGTTTGAGATGCAGGGAGGCCTCTGCCAAGGAGATAGATCTGCCCCCAACTCTCTGCTTGTAGAAGGTGGATGAGCAGAGAGCTTGTGAAGGAAGATGTTTTGGAAGAGAAGGTTGGAGGTAGAGCAGTCCCAGGCCCCAAATTCCTTGTGGGCGATGCAGAGGGTCTTGAACTTGATGCTTGCAGCCACAGGGAGCCAGTGAAGAGATTTCAGAGCTGGAGAGATACGATCCCTGGGCTTGAGACCGAGGACAAGTCTCGCAGTACTGTTCTGTATAAGTTGTAAAGGTAGAAGAGTAGAGGCAGGAGGTTTTGGAAAGAGGCTGTTGCAATAGTCTAGCCTAGAGAGGACCAGAGCACTGAAGACAATGAGCTTCTGGGGGAAAGTGAGAAAAGGAAGAATACCTCCAAGGAGGTGCAGCTGATAGTTTGACTTCTTAGTGACTTCAGAGATGTGAGGAGAGAAGGAGAGGGTTGAGTCGAAGATGGCACCAAGGTTCTTAGACTCACAGGAAGGAGCAGGAAGAGGGCCCAGAGTGGGCGACCAGAGAGTGAGAGAGGAAAGGAGGGAGCGGGTGTCCCAATGAGGAGGATCTCAGTCTTACTGGCATTAAGGCAGAGATCATTGGCGGGACACAAACCCTGAACTGCGGCCAGACATTCTGGTATGAGGGAAGAAGCAGAGATGGCTGAGGGGAGCCTGAAAGAGAGCTGAGTGTCATCCACATAACATTGAAAATTGGAGCAGAAAGTAGTGATGCAGGGGCAAGAGGTTCCAGGTAGTGGTTGAAGAGCCAGGGAGAGAGGTTAGACTCCTGGGGAACACCACTAGTAGAGAGAAAAAGAGAAAGAGAGAGAGAAAGAGAGAGAGAGAGAGAGAGAGAGAGAGAGAGAGAGAGAGAGACGAGAGGCGAGAGGAAAGACCTCAGTTAGACCAGACCGGTTTGGTCGGTAAGAAAGGAGGTCAAATAGGCCAGGGCCTGATCAGTAATACCAAGGTTGTCCCGTATACGATTGAGGAGGATAGCATGGTTGACCGTGTAAAAAGCAGGGGATAGATCAAGGAGAATGAGGACAGAAGGGAGATTAGAGTCAAGATTGGAGAACAAGTCTTCAAGGGTGTTCAGGAGAGCAGTTTCCTTGCTCTGGCAGCTCTGAAGCCAGACTGATGGTCATGGAGGCATCCAACAGATTCACTATGTAGATTAAGCTTGGAGATGGCCAGCTTTTCCAAGAGTTTTCCCAGGAAAGGAGTGATGGGGATTAGGCAATAGTTAGCCGGAGAGGAAGGATCGGTCGAGCGCTTCTTTAGAAGGGGGTGCACAAGAGAGTGCTTAAGGGGAGGGGAAAGTTCCAGTGGCAAATGAAATGAGTGATTGCAGAAATCGGCCAAGGTTGGAGCAAGGGTGTCGATGTGGTCCTTGATAGTTCTGGATGAGCAGGGGAGAACCTGCTTTGATGAGACTTTCATAGATCTGACTTGTCTAGAAACGTTGTCAGGAGTGAACAGGGGAAAGGGGGAGAAAGGAGGAGGAGAGACGGCCTCAGACGGGCCAGGAGTGGTAGAGTAGGAGGAAGAGGTGGTAGAGAAAGAAAGGGTGGACAGGATGTCATGAGTTTTAGTAGTGAAAAGTGAGGCCAATGCCGTGCAGAGGGTCTGGGAGGCAACAGGAGAGGTAGAGACTGCAGCAGGATTTGTCAGCTTCTTGCAGATTCTTTTAAAGTTTGGCCGAGTTGATAGATGCCACAGAGATGTGGGCTTGGATGTAGGCTCTCCTCTTAGAGAGAACAGAGAGTCTGTACTAACTTTAGTGCACGCGGCAGGCCAGTTTGTCAGGGGGTGCACCCGAGGTCCTCCACTTCCTTTCCAACGCCCTACACTTGCGTCTAAGCATGGTGAGGTCGGAATCGTACCAAGAGTTGCACTTGGATTTGGGCTTCAAGCAGATCCTCATGACAGGGGCAAGGACATCCAGAGTGTTCAAGATAGAGAGATGATGGTTAGAGAGGGCTGTGTAAGGGTGTGAGTCAGCCAAAGGTGCAGTAGGAGCAGAGAAATTAGCAGCAAAAGCCTCAACTGACACACGCTTGATGGGTCGGAGGACTGAGAAGGTAGGTGGCAGGGCTGGAGTCAGCTTGACCTGCGGGGAAGAGAGTCAAAACTCCTAGCCGCATAATGAAGTAACTCATCAAACTGGCCCACATTGGCCAAAAAAGTTGCCCACTTTTACCAAAATAAACTTTCCCACACTAGCATTTTTGGTTCAGGCATTGCCCTATAGGCCAGTCCGAACCTGCCCCGCTTACCATGGCAGCTCATCATTTTAGACTACAAAATGCTTCCTGGTACTGCCTTCATCAACACATTAGTCTTGTAAAGCAGTTGATAGACTCTCCCAAGAAAGATTCAATTAAGCAAGACCAAGGTTTAGTAAGAATACATTAGTGAGATTAGTAGATTCACATTATACTGTACTGAAAAAACAAAATAGAAAGCCAGTTGCGCAAAGCTAACACATTTGTTTTATTTCTGCCTATGCAATGAAGCGTAATTGCGCTTTACTTAGGCCTGAAACAAGACAGCTTCTGCAACAAAATAGAGCCTCACGCTCACAGAGGCCTTGACGTCCTCCATCACTGACTGTTTTGTTATGAGAAGGACGCAACCAGGATCTTATCTTCTATACACATGCGTGTCCTGGACAACAGGTGGGACTCATAAGTGTGAATGTTGATGGGCACATTGCCAACAGAAAGCCCCCATGCATCTCCTGTTAGTGGAGCTCCAGGCCGGATTTTAAGGTGTGAACATTTGACTCCCTATTATAGTAAATGTTTTAGGGAGTTTAGGGAGTTAAAGTAAGATGTATTTAAGCATTAACGACACGACTGAGGGATAACCCGGCCATTAGGCGCCTGGAAGCCCGACTTAAATGGCCCGAGTGAAGCATGGACTCTTATTGAGGGTTTAGCACACCCAATTGGGACCACTATTGCTGGAAGCAGGTGGTAAAGCTCTTAGCACCCATTGCAGTGTGTGGGGGTCGAGACATGGAGTGCAGAACAAAACACTCCCAGAGACACATGAAGCAGATGACATGCGGCATTGCAGTGGGGTGCAGAAAGAGAAGGGGAAGTGGCACCTGTATCTACCTAGACTCTGCTCGACTTACAGTGGGGCCCCTACTCTGCCCTGAGGGTGAAGTGGAGTTCAAAAACCGAGTCAGGGCATGCTGCGAAGGTAGCCATTACCAAAGGCAGCATATATAGTCCATTAATAGTAGTGCTACTTCCCGGACATCAGATTCTGACCATTGTCAGAAGTCTTTAAAAAGGAAAATAGTGGTTCAACAGGAAATTGGAAACCAAAATGGGTTTAAGGTGGTCTTTTCACTAGGTGTAGTTTGGTCAATATCACAAAAATTAGTTCAATTAAAGAAGGCTGTTTGTAAGACCTTCTGCAGAGAGCCCTTGTACTGGTTTGAAATACCTTCAGTGTCTTTGGGTACCTTGGGGTACCCTTCTCCAAGTTCCAAGCACCACAAAAGAAAAATAACAGTTCCTTTTGAAGCTTCTCAGGGGTCCCTTCCCCAAGCTTCAATCCTTTCAATACTACAAAAACAATAAGTCTCCAACTCGGCTAGCCTCTCAGGGTTCTCTTCCCCAAGATTAGGCCCCTTACAGTTTCAAACACCAGTTCAACTTGTAAGGATGTACTTTTTCCTTATATACAGTTTCTCTCACATGCAATCCTTTAATGGGGTAGAATCAGAGGTATTTGAAAACGCCAGGCTCTTTGCTCTTCCTAGATGTGACCACTCTGATCGTTTGCCCTCTTTATTGCTTACACCTGTTTTCCTTTATACATTTTATCTACAGGTGCTTCCTGCACCCCTTTCACATCTGCATCTGTGTTCGTTTCACTTTGTCGTGCACACTTGCACCTTCCTTTACTTTACGTTCTCTGTGTTGTGCCTCTTGCACGCTCCCCCTGCTTCTGTCGTGCACACTTGCACCTGTCCTTTTCATATTGTGCCTCTTTCACACGTCTTTCACTCTTCCGTGCACACCTGCACTCATTTCCTTCTTTCCAGGTCATTCACATCCTTTTCTTTTACTCTCGACTTCGCTTTTACTTCTGTGCCATAAGAGTGCCTTTTCCTTCCTTCTGTGCCACTAGTGCACTTTCTCCTTCTTTTTTACTTAGTTTCTATAAATTGTCCTTCTTAGTTTCCGCTATACGCCTCTTTACAAATCTTGCTTTTCTCCTTCTCCTTCTCCCGCTCCAGCCACACGCACGCTCCCGAGTTTCACTCTCTCTCATGCGAAACTCACCAGCGTAAAGCTGGCGAGCGGTCTTTCCTGGATGCTTTGGGACGAGGTCCAGGTCTCACAATCTGCCCCTCAAGCACCCTTGGGACTGGCATACAGCCCAAGGGAACAAGCAATTACACGGACACTGCCAGCAGGATACCGGGTGCTTTGCTCCGCCTCTCTGGAGACACAGCTCCTTAGCCATGCGACAGCCCCTCACAAACACCGGGCCATTGTTGTGGCACTCTGTTCTCCTCCGGATCCTTCTTTCAGTATCTCCCAGCTCCTTGGCTTCTCTGGTCCAGTATGCCTCCTCAGCTCGCTCATTCACCTGTGCAGAACTGCACCTTTTATAGCTCCCACTGGAGTCAGGTGTGAATGATTAGTGTAGAGTGCCTGACTTTGCCAGACCCTATTATTGGGACATCTTGAGTTATTTCTATCGTAGGTTTCCCTTACTTTCCCCATGTTGTTTCTATGGGTAATCTTTACTGCTCTTAGTTGCCTCCTCCTCGTCTCAGTATTTGTTGGAAATGGGGAGATAGGGTGAGATTGAAAATACCCCATGAAGGCTGAGGGAGAGTAGGTTGGGGTATTATTGGGACTGGGGGAATACCATATCTCCCCCTTGGGTATCCTCCTTCCAATCCCTCATGACCCTCCACTCAGGTGATCCTCCCTCGTTTGTCCACCCACAGGGTCGGGATTCAAAAGCGATGGCCCTTCCCTGGCCACTGAATGGAAGAACCTGAGGGAGTAGGTGGGAGAATACCAACAGGTTTCGCACAGTGCCCATTAGTGGTGGGTGCTGCCCTGGAAGTAGACATTACCAAGTGCAGCAGATTCTGTCCATTGATAGTAATAGTGTTGCCTCCAGGGCTACACTTCACTGCAAAAACCCAAGACATCCTTTCCTCTCTCTCTTCCACACCACATCATACACCAATAACTCTGGAGCCTCCCTTTGCCCCTCCACCACTTCTCTCTTCCTTGATGAGGTCACCGGACAAGTTCGGTCTATGATAGCTTCATCCAACTTGGGGTCACCTACGACTCCACTCTCACCTTCTCCACTCACATTTCGGACATTTCTAAAAAGTCCAAATACCAGCTGCACCTCCTCATAAGTACTCTTCATTTTCTCACCTTCCCCCAGTGGCTCACTGTCTCCAGAGCCCTGGTTCTCTCAAGGCTGGACTACTGCAACAGCCTCTTTCTCAATCTCCCTGCTTCTGCGCCCTCTGCAACTCATCCAGAACAGAACCGCAAGACTTATCCTTGGCCTCAAGCCGAGGGACTACATCTCTCCGATGCTGAAATCCTCCACTGGCTCCCCGTGGCTACAAGGAACAAGGTCAAGACCCTCTGTATCATACACAAGGATTTCTGGGGCCAGGGACCTACCTATCTGCAACAATGCCTTCCTAAATACAGTCCTTCCCGAGCCCTCCTCTCATCTTCCGCCACTTGTCTGCGAGTGAGCCGGTTCTCCAAGCAGAGATTTGGAGGGAGATCTATCTTTATCCTCTGAAGTGGCCTCCCTCTGGAATAACCTCCCTGCTGCCCTCTGTCTTGAGCCGGATCTCCTTAGGCTCCAGAAACTTCTTAAGACATCCATCTTCTCTTCCTTCTCTCTCCCTCTACCCTGCTAACCTCTCTCTTCACTATATCCCGCAATTTTCCGCACAAACCCGCTGACTGGCCAACCGGTGTACCTCAGAGTCTCACAGGTCCTTAGCACCCTCAACAGTCCTCTCGCACTTGCTTCCAGGCGTTGCACTTGCCTCATCATTACTGCACTTGGTCAATGACCATGAGAGTGGCACCTCTCAGCACTTACCCCAGCTTCTGACAGACTGGGTACACTTGGTCCCCCCCACCCCTGCACCTGTCCCCCTGCACCCTCTCCCACACCTGTCTGTGCACTTCCACAATCTGAATGTACCATGCCTTGAAGACCGTCCATCTGTCCTTCCTTTGTCTACCCCCCTTTCATGGTTGCGCCTTGAAACACTTGTGTATAGGCGTATTACAAATTAACAATAAATTAAATAAATACAAATAGGATGTCCTATAGTTGTGGTGCTGCCTCCAGGGCAGCATAGTGGGCACTATGGTCTTGGTGATGCCTCTGTGGTTTGACTACATGGAGAAGTAGTACAAATGAGCACTTTGAAGGCATATATAATCAGAGTCCAAGTAGAAATGTTATGTTATGTTAAAGGTACTTATATAGTGCACCGTCACCAATGGAATTGGTCCCCAGGTGCTCTGGTGGATCTGTAAATAGGAAGGAGGGCGGGTAGGGTTGGTCAGGAGGAGAGGAGTAGGAGAGTGGGAGAGGTGGTGTGCTGTTGGCAGCTTCAGCTCGGTATACATCGGGTGCTGGGCTTTGGTGCAAGTATCGGATTGGGCGAGACCTCATGTGCTGTAGGTGCTGTTTATGTGTTGTTGATGTGGTGTGGTGAAGTGCATGCAGATTGCTGGGAGAGAAATGGTTGTGTGAGTTTTGTGTGAGTTGAGTATTCAATAATTTGAGGGTTGGAAATTAGTCGGGACTGTATCCTGATTCTGGTACTTCTGGTTCCGTTTGAGCTGTATCCCTGTGGGTGGGGTTGTTGCTGGTTTCTTGTGGGTCATCTCGTTGTGCTGGTGCTGTGCGGAGCCAGCTGTATCATAGTGAATATAGTGAAATCCTTAATTAAAATTGGAAAGAGCAATAGAAATGCTTGGAGGGGACGTTAAGGCCCTCCCACAATAAAGTTATTATTAGTGGGGAGGAGGGGGGTAACCTGAATGGGAACTTATTGTTGAGTAAGGCAAGACAATACAAAAGATGTTCTAAAACTAAAATCTACGGCTTTGAAGATTTTTTTCTCTGCCAGATCAGAGATGAACAGCAAGTTCATGTGCTCTGCATTTCTGTGACATGCTTGCGATTTTATCTTGCTGCAAATATAAATAATCACCAGAATGGGCTAAAAGGTGCAAATTGGAGGAAATCTGTGAGCCCCTCCTAAAGGTGCTCCAGCCTGGAATCTAAAACCAAAAATGAGACACCTTCACAGAATAACAGTCACATAGATACATTTGTTTAACATAAAAAAGCACTTGAGTGGAGAGAGGCGGCAGCATAGGTTTCACTAGTGCTCTGTGACTTACTTTCAATCTTTGCTCTTTAAATACAAGTGTTTCAGCTGTGTTATCATGCCATGTAAATAACACAGGAACTTTGGAAGATAAATCACTGGCAGGGTGAACAGAAAGTTCAGTGGGTAATCAGAGTGAAGAACAAATAGACATGCAGGGGAGACTCAACATGTGTTCCTTTCTATCCTTAGCCTGAGGTCAGGGTCACCACCTGCTGGTATATGTGCATGCTACTTTGACCGCAAGCTATGTCCTAGCTGCCAGCCTTTCAATGGGAAAGAGCAGTGTCTGCAACTTAACACATATAGAGGTCGTTTGAGATTTTGCTGTTTGTGGACCACAAGCAAAACTGTTGTGTGGCATTTTTAAGAGAAAGAGAACTGGTGTTCATTTAATGTATATTTCCACAAGCAGCCCTTTGAACATCAGTTCTACTATATGTGGTATCTTTTAAACGTGAGTTCTGAAATACAGGTTGGGAAGAGAAAGGAGCCTCAGTACTAATGTCAATAGGCATTATTTCTTGTATTGCCACATCTTGCCTTATCAATGCATTACTAACCGATACAGATGAAACAGTAGGTTTGAGCAACAGGGCAGGGGCCTGGCAGCAAACAGGTAGACAATGTAGAAGGAAACAAGCCCCTAAGAAAGGAGGACAATCATTAGAAAGGCACCACTTTTCCAACCAAAAGAGCTGATGATGGACCAAAAGGAGCTGGTAAGATCCCATGTGCCAGTGGAAACGTAGGCATTTTCAGCAATACAATGCACCTTCTTTATTTGCTACGCAAACAGAATGGAGGTGTCGGGCACATAGACACAGCAATCTGCCCCTAGGAGTTTGCATACACCACCCTTTTCTGCAAGTATAATTTCTAAAACCAACCTATTTTGCAGGGCCACAGGGCGTACTGCCTGTAATTCCACAATGATATTACTCAATATTTCAGTAGTCCCATTAATGGTTGCTTCTTACAATCTGGCCAGGCAACGTATATCCCTAGAGTTTATGGCAGGGCTAGATCAGGGGATGATTGCATTAATGAGAGCGCCAAATATTTGTGCACCAGTATCGTCCTGAATAACAGTTCTGCGATGCCTGATTGGGTTGTCAATAACAGGGGGTCTAATAGATACGACTGAAAATACAAATCTTAAATGGCAACAGCCACTCCAATGTGGAGGTAGCCAAGTATAGGTGTTAAGCCCACACATGAAATACACAGTCTTGCCAACATAAAAGAGAACATCAGTGCCGTCTCTGGGAATGGTGAATTTCATGTTGCAGTTGGTGCTAGATCCTAGGAACTTAGAGCTATTGTTCTCAATACAAACGGACCCTATTATGTTAGAGACCCGCAGATGCAGGGAAGGGATGGAAAATGAATGAGGCTTATTATCCACTAACTGTGTAGTAGGTAGAACCGGGGCTGCTGCAGTCATGAGGCCAGCCCGGGAGAAAAAAGGAGTAAACACATCGGACAAAGGGGAAGTAGCATTGGGGAAAATAACAAATTCACATGCTCCTTTACATAGCATTTGCTGTTGTAATTGGGCATTCAAAGAGGAAGAACAGGAAGCATAGGGGATATTAACTATTCCTTTAAATATAGTTATTTCTACACGTAATGTAGCCACATGTAAAGCATAACATGAGGCAAAGAACCAGAGAGGCAACTGTTGCAGCAGGAGCCCTTCCTCTACAAAGGCAGGAAACTGCAGGCAGACAGACGTAGCAATTGCTGCAATGAGCCATCTTGTGTGTACGATGCATAAGGGTACCAAATACATTTCTGCTCATTAATTTAGGATGATAATGCTGGTCAAGGAGTAAAGATGCCATAGTAACATTAGGAACGGGTACAGGTGTAGATTTTATTGAAAGGGGCAATACATATCACATAATACAAAAGCACCAAGTAGTACAAGGATGATCCAAAAACATAAAAACAGAAAACACAATCTGAAATTATACCATTTTCTGTCAGTGCTTAATACTTCATATCTATAGAGCAATTGTCTTTTGTCATGAGAAAAACTATTTATTTATTTATTTGCATTTTTAAAGCGCTCACACAGCCCACAGGCATCGAGGTGCTATTACAGGAATTGTGTTTTTTTTTGTTTTGTTGCGTAGTTGGTTTTTTGTGTCTTAGTTGTGTATTTATAACAAGCTTAAATACCCAGAGGTTTCTAAGCGCGGACCCGGGGATCCAACCTGTGTTGCTTCATGTCATCTTGCTTCCAAGGCGAACACGTTTCCGCTGAGCTATCCTCCAGGGACAATGAAGAGGCATGGTCAGTGTATCCATAGAGACAACAAATATATTTGTGGAGTGTGCAAAATACCTCACCTCTAGGTAGCCCTTTAAATTTGGCGGTCTTGACCACCGGGGTAGCTGTCCTCTCTGGAGTGTTTTCCCAAATAGTACATTTTTCATTGACAATTTTGTTTAAAGTTTTCTGGTCTCAGATTATAGTGTGGCCCCTCTGTTGGTCCTGCAATGTCTTTGGAGCACACTGTAGCTGGAGAAAGCAATCCAAGTACCCTTTTCCTAGCGGACGTCTCGGCAGAAGAAAAGACCAGTGGTGCGGCAGCACAGCTGTCCTTAGGTTGCTTGTGCGACAAGAAGGGCAGAGGTGCTTTCTTCACATGGCTGGCATGGACCAATGTCTGTGTCGGTCACACTTGACTACCATCTGTGTTGCCAGGAGCACCTGCCCTGGCCCTTTTCACCTGGGTTGCAGACCTTAGGTATGTTGAAAGTTCTTACTGAACACCCAGTCACCAGGCAGGATAGAGTCTCCCGGCCCCTCCAAGGGCTGGGGCAGACAGTCTTTGACCTGTTCATGAATAATGGACAATGCTTTAGTAAGCTCCCAGTCAATACTAACACTATCCCCCAACCCCCCGGATAGCACTTGCGGGTCCCTGCTTGGCGGCTTTGATTCCCACTCTTCGGAGTCGCTTGCACTAGCACTTAGCTGGAGGTCCTTCCCATTGGCTCCCCTTAGAACTTGCCAGTAATCTGCCCTCCTCACTCCTTCCCTTCCTATCTCCTGCACTTCTCCTCACTGCACTTGCACGCCCGAATGCCACGAGGCCTAGTAGGACCATGGATGTATTTTACTGTTTTTGCTATTGTTATTTTTGCCCTGTTCCCTTCCCCTTTAGCCTTGTGGGCGCTATGAAACACTATTCAGTTGTAGAAGTGCCTAACAAATGCTCAATAAATAAACTACTTCGAAGGGAGACAACCCTACTCCAGAATGCGCAACAGTTCTAGAGAGTAAAGGGAAGGCGTCCACCCAGCTTAAGTTGCTACATACACACATTTTGAATAGTTTGTTTTTTAGTGTGCCATTACAGCGTTCACTAAACCTGCTGCCTGTGGGCGATATATTGCATGAAACATTTGCCTAATGCCCAATGCCTGACATACCAGATCCATTGTTCTATTCACAACAATAGAACAATGGACCTGGTTGGCCATGCTTTGTGTTGTGTTGTGTCCCTTCATCTGATGTTACTGTTGCACTGTGAACTGTGTCCCATTAGGCTCTCTCCCACTCTCTAAGCCGCCGTCATCTGTTATTACTGTTGTACTGTGAACTGTATCCCATTAGGCTCTCTCCCACTCTCTAGGTCCCCGTCAGGTTTCAAGGTAGATTTGATGCACAATAGGAAACATGCACACAATAGTGTTTTAGCATTATGTTTATTTTAGTCTAAATGTTTCTATCCTGTAAGTTCCCATTAAAGTTGGTTTGGGCCTTAACTTGTTTTCTCACAGTGCAGCTAGGTTCCTTGCCAAGATGGAGGGAAGGAACAGGACTCGTGATTGGAGGATGGAAAGACAAAGGGTCAGGCAGAACATTCTAAAATGCCTTTAATTAAAGTTGTCAATTAAGTAGGTCATGTTTTTATTAACTCCTGAAGTGAGACCTTAGGTTTCCAGGAAAGCAGTATTCGTCAACAGGAAAGAGCAGCAAAGAGAGAAAGAGCCTCAGACTTTACGAACAGGAAAGGTTGAATAGAGAAGATTCATCAAAAGCTAAGTCAATTTCCGGAAGTTTCGTTTAAATTAGGAAAAGATTTTAACAGTCAAGTAAATTGTTTGTTTAGTGCATCTAGTAACGTTTAGGTTTAATTCTGAACTGTATTTATTGAAGAAATAAGATTAGTCAGATTAGCCGTTTTGTTAGGAATTCATTAAATATGTTGACGTTACCGCTTGAGCTGCTTTTTCTAGTTCAGAGGAAGGTCGGAAGTCACGCTGCACAAGCAACGTCATTTTTCTTTTATTTCGAACAGGCCAGCTGTTTCACGTATGGATTGCATAACGTATTGGGCTGAGAGGCAGTAGGGAGGAAGCAGAGTGACACTAGGGTGAGCCTGTCTGAGTAACGGAGAGAGGCACTGCAGTGAGGAAGCACTGTAGTGTTAGGGAGAGTCAACCGGTCATCAGATAGAAGGTGAGAGGCACTGTGAGTTCTGTGCTGCGTGGCGATAGAAGAACAAAGGCTGCATTTTGTGTAAATAAAGAGTGCAGAGACTATGGATTGAAGACTGCATATCTTCTGGGTAGTTATCTATGAATAATTCAGAGAAATAAGATAAAATAAAGTTATAATTGGTGGCAAGTAGAGCAGGGTAGAATTCATTTGAAAGTGAGCTTAGTATTTAGTTCTGGGCAACTTTGCCTTTTTAAATAGATTAATTCGGGTTTAGTATTAAAGTATCCAGAATTAAAAGAAAATCCATTAAAAAGAGGAAGCTTCCTTAAAGAAAACATGTCAACAAAATCTCGTCATATCACAACAAGAGTTTGAGAATCCTGTTCTGCAGATTTTGGAAGATTCAAGATAAATTAAGCAATTCCTCTAAGCTTCTGCAGAGGAATCTCAGGTACAGTCTCTCTCAAAAGATTTGGGATTGGATAGATAGTGGTAGAAGAGTGTAATTACCTTGTATTGTTCTATTCTTATTCACAGATACTAGAACGAGTTGGAGATCAAATGTCTGAGTTCTTTATTTCATCCAATTCCCCTTTCCCCCATGGGTGTACCGAACTCAGCTGGTAATGAAAGTTAGTTGAGAGTGTATCACCTTTGTGGGTCTGTGGTATTCAGCAGCTCCTGCGAAAGTCCAGGAACAGGTCCTGACAGTCCCCTTCAACTGTGATTATTGTTGTACTCTGAACTCCCATTAGGCTCTCTCCCACTCTCTAGTTCCCCACCCCGCTGGGGGTGCCATTGTACTGTTTGTGTCACCTGTGTGCTCTCTACTGTGTGACCCCCTGCCCCGTTCATCCTGCATTGTGCGGTTCTGGGGCGTGCATCTCTACTTTCTCGCTCTCCCTCCTCATCCTTCTTGCCTCCTCGCACCCCCTATGGTGCTCTCTGTTTCTCCCATCTTCTCTAACTGCTACTCTATCTCCTATCCTATACCTCTCACTAGGTCTGGAAAGAAGACGTTAAAGAGGGACATCCTCGTCTCCAACCCAGGCCTCCCTATTGCTGATACCTACATCAGTGCTTCCTCCAGACAGACACTCACTGACATCCTCTTTGTCGTTCCGTCACCAGACCTATGGACCCCATATATGGTTTCAGCTCCCTCCCCTATCTCTTCCTCACCCATTAATGGTGGCACTCTGTGGGTGGCCCTCTTGACCTGCTTCCCCTCCTCCAAACTATCATTAATGTCTATCTGCATGGTACCATCTTAGTCCAGGGCCTTCAGCCCAATCTTCTCCTTTTGGATAGGTGTCTCCCACGTCTTATCAACTTCCTTCCTTCTCCTGCTACTCCTTCTAGCACCTCTCGGGCTCCTCTGCCACCTCCTTCTTCCGCTGCCTCTCCAGCACCTTCCTCCACCTCTCTGGCTACTATGCCTGCTACCACCTCTGCCCACTCTCTGGCCCCTCTACCACTTCCGCTGGACATACCTCGAGCCTGTACCTCACCCCAGAAGGTTTTCAAATGTGGCAACCTGCTCCACGTCGCTACTCTCAACTCTTGCTCTGCTACACTCCTCTGATATCTGCCACCTCCTCGAAGATCTTGACTTGGATGTCCTCGCTCTCACTGAGATATGGTTCACGGCCAGCTCTGTCACACGTTTTGACACTCTCCTCCCTGATGGCTACAATATCCTCTCCGAACCCAGAACCAACCAACCCAGAGGTGGAGTAGCTCTGAACTTTCAGGAGTCAGTCCCTGCTCTGTCATTCCTACGCAGGCCTACCCTTCCTTTGAATGCCTAGTCTGCAGGCTCTCTATCTCTCCTGGCCTCCCTCTAACTGTGGCCACCATCTACAGGCCACCTGTCCAGGTTGCGGTCATGATCGCAGTCAGTGAGCACAATTCCCATTCAGGCATGCAGGAGAGGCAAGGGGCAACACATCAGTCAGCAGGTCAAATGTGGGTGCAAGCCTGGCAAACATGGCAGTTGCACCATTCATAGCATATGCTTCCATGGTCTCTCATAGTGCTTACAGTGGTCTCATACACTAAATATGGCCGCCGCAAGATCCATTGGTAACCTGCAGCACGCTCTATACATATTGTAGAGGGAGCTACTTAAGCCCCGCCTCCGCTGGAGCGCTTGCTTCGCGTCTGCTCCGCTGACAGCAGGTAACGCTACTGGCGTCTCTCCTCACAGAACCTGTCAAGAGCGAAAATAGAGACATTCGTTTTTACAGAAAAAATAACAGAACTCCATAGTTATAGAAGACTTTCCGAAGCTGTTCTTCAGTCAGCAGCGTTTGTTAGAAGCCGCAAAATCTTCTGTCAGAAGTTCTCACACAGCCACAGCATCTTCCGTCAGAGGTTCTCTCGCAGCCAAAGCGTCTTCAAGCAGCAGTCTTCGCTCGCAGTCACAATATTTTCAGTCAGAAGTTTCTTCCGCAGCCTGCGCAGCCTCCGCATCTTCCGAATGTATTTCCGCAGCTTTCCGAAAACCTGCAGACATAAGGTATTTTCATTAACGAACAAACTTAACAGTAATAAAACAGAAGAAGTTTTAATAAGTTTACGTGCCTGAGGTTCTTCAAGTTTTCACTGCACAGTAGTTACCACGCTCTTCCCTGAAGGCTTCACTTACTCCATATAGACAAACTTATGTTTGTTAAACATTTCTTCATTCTGAATAACGTTGTAGTCATTCCACAGCCATTAATCTTTCTGAATTCCAAGAACCTGCAAGTAAAAGGGAAATATTAGAAAGAGAGATCTCTCCAACGTAGAAACTCTTTGAGATCTAAAAGACTATAGTATATTCTCCAGACACTTATCCAAAGACAAATTCTGGGAAGGCAAGAAATTGTAAAGGCAAGAATCCATAGAACACATCAGCCTTCCAAAGTTCATTGTTTCTTCATTCCAAAGCGCCCCTGTAGAAAAGCATGATGGGGAGCTCCACAAAAAATAAACGCAGGTGAGAAAGAAGGGATTACCAAAGTACACAGTTATACAGTAACCTTTCAGAAAATAGATGTTATAGCAGTACTATTGTTGTTATTGCACATTTACACAAAAAAGGAATCCAAAAAGTGCCCAAGTAACAGGTCCACAGGCTGAGAAGGCATTACGCTCCCGAGGAGTCCAGGTAAGTGTTATAGTTGCCCTCTTCCTCTCAGAATGTGCACACCTCTCCTCTTCCCTCATTGCCTCTACCACTCAACTTCTCATCAGAGACCAGGATGCTTCTAATCCCTCTTCTGGGATCTTCCGCAACCTGTGCAACACTCTCTCGCTTTCCATTCTCCCTTCTTGTCCGACACACTCTGCTGTACATACCTTGGATGTTATCATCTCCTCAGACATCCCCCTATCTAACTGCTCACCACTCCTCTCTCGTCGACCAACCCCTTTCTGCTCTCCTCTCACTTGAAACTCTCCATCCTTCAGGCTAAGCCTACCCCAGCACTGCCACCTACCTTCTCGGTCAATCATCCCATGAAGCGTGTGTCAGTGGATGCCTTTGCCACTACTTTCTGTGCTCCTCCTACACATGTGGCGACTTCCACTCTGATACAGCCTGCTCTAACCTGCATCTTTCTATCTTCAATACTCTGCACGTCCTTGCCCTAGTCATGAAAATTTGTCTGAAGCCTACCTCCAAGTGCAACTCTTGGTATGACTCCGCCCTCACTGCCCTGAAACCCAAGTGCAGGGTGGCTGAGAAGAAGTGGAGGGCTTCATGAGCATCCTCTGACAAACTGGACTGCTGCCTGCTCCAAAGGCAATACAGCCCTTCTGTCCTATCCTAGAAAAGAGTCCACATCCAAGCCTGTGTCTCCGCGGCCTGCTAACATGTCTGAACGCTTTAAAATCTGCAAGGAGCTGGCCAATCCTTCTGCAGTCTCCACTTGTTCGCTCCCTGGCCCTTTGTAAGGCTCTGGCTTCTCACTTCACCACTAAAACTCAGGACATCCTGTCCTCCCTCTCTTCTACCTCTCTCGGCCCCTCTCTGGCCGCCCCTCCCTCTCCTCCTGCTTTCTCCTCTTTCTCTCTGACAACACCTGACGAAGTTTCTAGACAAGTCCAATCTATGAAATTGTCATCCAAACAGGTGCTCCCCTGCTCCTCCAGAACCATCAAGGATCACATTGAGACCCTCACTCCAGCCGTGGCCGATTTCTGCAATCACTGTTTCGCCACTGGATCTTTCCCTTCTCTCCTCAAGCACTCCCTTGTGCACCCCCTCCTTACATAGACTTCTGCTGATTCTACCTGTCTGGCAAACTAATACCGATCTCTATCACTCCTTTCCTGAGCAAACTCCTGGAAAAGCTGGCCATCTCCCAGCCTACTCATTGGTTGTCTCCATGACCATCAGTCTGGCTTCAGAGCAGCCAGGGGCATGGAAACTGCTCTCCTGAACACCCATGAAGATCTGCTCACTAACTTGTTTCTAGCCTTTCGTCTGTCCTTATCCTCCTTGACCTTTCCTCTGCTTTTGACATGGTCAATCATGCCATCCTTATCAAGTGTTTACGTGAGCACCAGGGCATCACTGATCAGGCCCTGGAGTGGTTGTCCTTCCTCCTTGAAAAAATACTCCGATGTCCAACTTGGGTCCTTTCTCTCCACCACCTCTCTTTCCACATTAGGTGTTCCCTAGGGCTCTAACCTATCACCCTGGCTCTTCAAGGTCTACTTGGCTCCTTTGGCCCACCTTATCTCTACCTTCTCCTCAAACTTTCAGTGTTATGCGGACGACACTCAGCTCTCTTTCAGGCTCCCCTCAGCCTCCTCTCCTCTCTCTCATTGCTGACTGTCTATCTGCGATTCAGGATTGGTGCACCTCCAACGATCTCTGCATTAATGCCAGTAAAACTGAGATCCTTCTCCTTCCTTCCCGCCCCCACTGTGGTCAACCTCCTTGGGCCCTCTTCCTTCACCCTGCTGTGAGGCAAAAAACCTTGGTGTCATCGTCAACCCCACTCTCTCCTGGTCATCTTCGACTCCACTCTCTCCTTCGATCCTCACATCACTGACCTTGCCAAGAAAGCCCAAGACCAGCTGCACCTCCTCAGAGGTATGCTTCCTTTTCTCACTTTCTCCCAGAAGCTCACTGTCTCCAGAGCCCTGGTTCTCTCTAGGCTGGACTACTGCAACAGCCTCTTTCTCAATCTGCCTTACTCTACTCTCCGCCCTTTGCAACTAATCCAGAACAGGACTGCAAGAATTGTCCTTGGCCTCAAGCTCAGCCCTGAAATCTCTCCACTGGTTCCCGGTGGCTCCAAGGATGAAGTACAAGACCGTCTGCATCATCCACAAGGCCTTCTAGGGGGTATCAGGTAATAATGTGCCCATACATAATGTTGCTGGGGAAAGCCATTGGCGACATTATATATGGTGACATTACGCATGGGGATGGGTTGCGTGGATGTCCCCTGCTCCCCTTGTAGAAAAAAAACAATAAATATTCAGGGGCTGTGGGGGTGTCCCCCACATTTTCAATGTAATAATGTCTCCGCAAAAACAGTGAGTTTATCGTCAGGAGACATTTTTGCAGGGACACTATTACATGGAACCTTCTAGGGCCGGGGCCCGCACTACATCCAACTCTCTTTTCAAAAACATCTTCTTTCTTTAGCCCTTTACACAGCCACCTCCAACTCTCTGAGAGTCAGATGCTTCTCCAGGCAGAGAGCGGGGGGTAGATCTCTCTGCAGGTGCCTCCTTCTGGAATGGCCTCCCTGCCCCGATGAAACCTGAGCGGGCCCACCTGAGTTTACAGAAGCAGCTCAAGACCTTCCTTTTTGCCTCTGCTTTTTCTCAGTCTCTGCCCTGCTGACCTACCTGTCTGTTGTGCTAACTGGTGGCCTGGCTACCCTCAGAGTCTCACTGGGTACGAGGCTCCTTCTCGACCAGTGACTCCTGCACTGCCTCTGGGCCTACAGCGCGCTTAGGGGCTGTAACTGTAACCCAACAGTCCCCTGCCTCCTTGAACTTACCCAGAGCAATGCTGCCCTGATTGCACTTCTCCTTTTCCCTCTTCCTGGCACTTCCCCCTTTTCCCTCCCCCCTGCACTTCACCTTATCACACTTGCAAGATTTGAATGGCACAAGGCCTAGTTTGTTTGTTTCATCCTCCCTCTCTTATCCTGTCGCGCCTTGAACCACTTGTGTACAGGTGCGTTACAAATGACATTGTAACACAAAATGAACCCCATTATTGCTCCATATTGAGCGGGGCAGGCCAAAGCTTGGAAAATATTCCAGAACAAGGGTTTTGGCTGTACTCTGTGCAGTGTTCTCTCATGGGAAATGCCTCTACCCATTTACTGAACATACAGACGATTACCAAAACATATTTGTATTTCTGACAGGGAGGCAACTTTATAAAGTACATCTTTAGTGCTTCTAATGGGAAATCTGGGAGACCAAAATGATCCCTTGGTGCTCCTTCTGCCTTTCCAACATTGTGTGTGGCACATATAGTACAATTTTTACAAAACGCTATTGCTGCTTTGGAAATATTTGAGTTACTCCAAAGTGTAGTTAATAAATTCATCATACCATCTGCCCCTTTGTGAGCCGCTCCATATCATCATAGGTAGATATTTGTTTAGCAGCATCTATGTCCCCTGGTTTACCTGTCCACCCAAAACCCATCCTCAAAAACGGCATCAATCTCCCATTGTTTCAATTCCTTACATGTAGCATCTGATTGGATACTGACAATCATGTAAAAGTGTATTCTCAAAAGGGGGATGGTCTGTTGTACGTGGACAGGAAACATTAAGTGAAAGAGTAAGGTGTTTGGGCACTAGTTTTTGCAACTATGTCCACAATCCCATTGCCCTTACCCAAGTGGTCAGTTATTTTCTTATTTGCGCTGCATTTGGTAATGCCGAGACAGTTTGGCAAGGCCAGTAAATTGAGCAATTTGTGAATAAGGTTGCCATGTTGGATTTTGGTTCCATGGGAAGTAAGAAAGACGAGTTCCTTACAGAGCCTTCCAAAATTATGGGGAACCCCAAATGTATACTGGTCAACAGTGTAGATGTTTACTGCAAGTCCAGAGCTGAGCTCATATGCTCTGGTTAGCGCTATCATTTCAGCCACTTGTGCTGAATGTTGAGGTATTTTACAGGTTTCCACAACTGTTTTTAAATGTAGATATGGCATAAGCTGCGGTGGACTAGCCATCGGGCAGTTTGAAACAAGAGCCATCAACATATAAAATGCCATACGGCTTTTCTAACGTAACATCAGTCAAATCAACCCGTCCCTTCATCTCCTCGACTGTTATTAGTAAACAGTCATGCAAGACATCAAGGTCATCAGAAGGGAGGGGCAACAAGGTGGCAGGCTTCAGGTTATTACATCTTCACAAAGAAATGTTAGGTGCAGACAGGACCTGGTGAGCCATGCATTAGTTAAATGTTGCGTTCGTGTTTTGTTCAGGAGAATATCTATTCCATGGAGAACGACAACAGTTAAAGAATGGCCGAATACTATGGTTTCTGCTTGTTGCACTGAAAGTGCAGCAACCGCTACCCCTTTTAGGCAATTTGGCAACCCTTTAGCTACTGGGTCTAGGGTGGTCGAAAAATAGGCATGTGTGTCAAGGAGTTCCCCCCTCCTCACCTGAGTTCGATCTTTGCTGGATTTCTTGATCGATGCCTTCTTGCGGACGGATCGAGTCTTGAATAAGGCTGCACGAGTCTCTTCCGACTCCAGCGTGCGTTCAAAGATCCGGATGCAAAGATCCAGGAATCCTGGAAATTTACAGAGTGCGCTACTAGCACACGAGTCCAGGAATCAAGAAAGGAAGGAAAGGGACTAGGAATGGGGTTGGCTGGAAAGAAGCAAGGAAAACAATACCGCGAGCTACGGAGCACACGTCTGGTCGCTACTTGGCAATAGCATTGAGACGCGCGGAGCCGCGGGAATCGTGGTCTATTAATAGAACACACTACGTCCAAGGTGTAGAGCAAGGAAGGTGTTTCACAGTGGACGGCCATGTTGGAAGTACAAGGGAGTGTAAGCCCCGTTGAGACAAGGACCAGGAAGTCCAAAAGGGGCGTGTTCTGTAGTTCATGACAATGTGGCCCATTTTTCTCCCCTTGTGGTTGAGTTCGTACCGACAAAGCACACACTTTTTAGTTCATGCACAGAGAAATGTGTTAAGTATAGTCTAGTGTTCCAAATGCAGGAGAGTTACATAGCACAGACTTGAGTACCTCAAAGATTTCTTGGTGGGACGGTGTCCAGGGGAGCGGTATAGGAGTGGCGTTAGTAGTAAGTTCCAGTAAAGGCTTAGCTAACAAATAAAAGTTCAGAATCCATTGTCTACAGAATGAAGTCACCCCCACAAATCCTCTAACATCTTGCTGCATGCTGGGTTCCGGCATTTCAAGTATCATTTGTATTCACTGAGGGTGCAATCTTTGCTCTCCTCTAGTATGTAAATGTCCTAGATAAGTGGCCTGCTGCTGACAAAATTGTAGCCTATTTAGGGAAACCCAGCCCTACAGATAAGGGGAGTATCGGCCATTTTTACTTCCTAAAGAATAGACAAATACTCCAAAAAAATAAAAATGGGGAGTAAAAATACTGCCCAAAAAAAAATAGGAAATAAGACACATAGAAACTTGTGCCCGTTTTCGCTCACACAACTCCATGGATGTGTTTGGATCACTAATGCACTACTACCACAGGAAGAAAGTACTATTAGAACTGCCTGATCTGTGAATCTTTTAATGTTCATGAATAACTAGGTGTAAAGAAATCATTATTACAAAAACATTTCCGTTTTCCAGCTAAAACATTTTTACACACTTCTAAAAGAAAAAAAGATAATTCTGTTGGGAATTGGACTTGCATTTTTTCTCCCTAAAAATCATTTTACTACCAACTTTAAAAATAGAGAGTAAAATACTTCCACTTCCAAATCTTATCCGAAGCACTGGGGAAACCTTATTTCCCAAGGGAGCTAAAAACTCTAGCAGGTGAGTGCTGCAGTCCACACACCCTAACTTGGTATCTGCCGCCATGAGTAGGTCATCAACATACTGCAATAACACAGTGCCTGGAGATGGGGTTAAAGTGTAAATTGCGTTTTTAATGCCTGGCTGTAAATGCTTGGTCTCTCTGTGTACCCTTCGGGTGGTCTACAAAATGTGTAAGAGCGACCGTCTATGCAAAAGGCAAAACCTATTGGCCAGCCCTACAGATAAGGTGCGTTTGTGGCCTTTTTGCGTATTCGATTCTTGCAAACACGGCACCTTTCTTTTTCCTCTTAGTATTAATTACGAGGCTATTCTTGGCACACCGCCATAAATCATGGAGTTCACTGCTGACATCAAACTGGGTTGAGTTATGATCTGTTTATTTAACACGTTCCTGTGTTGGTTACTCCATCTAGCGAATAGTTTTAGAGTCTGTAAAGTGTAACACATGGAAATAAATTAGTGTGTGCTTTTCAGTGTTCAAACGCTTTGATATTCTGTGTTACAATGTTATTTAAGAATTTAGCATCACTAATGTGGATTGCAAATTGCTTAAACACTTTAGAAGTTTTATTAGAATTGGCATTCATATTGAGCCTGATTTTGAAGCTTTGTGTAGTACAATGTAAAAGTGTGTTCTGGCAAGGGCTGTATTTATCGCAGCTGTTTTTATTGGTTTTTATTGGTTTTAATAGAGGCCGCTCTGCTGAAGTATAATTTTTTCAAGTTTACTAGTGATTAGCATAGGCATTTCATACTATGTTTTCTCTTCATCTCACAAGCACATCAATGGCATTTAATAGGATGAGGAGCAGCTGTTTGGCATTTTTCATTATGAAAGGCTTTATTAGTAGATATGTTTGGAATAGTTTTAAAATATTGCAAGAGTTTGCATGTGTGCATCTGTTTGTGAGTGCATGCATGAAAGGGCACATTCACTTCTTAGTAACAGCAGAGCGAGCAAGGAACGGCTGAATGTGTGGTCTGAATGTTGCTTTTACTACCTCACCGTCCACTGCACTAAGCAGATAGAATTCAAACAGATAGGGAGGGTGAAAATATACCAGCACTTCTTGGATGGACTTTTATATATAATTTTAATAGGACATTGGCAGTCCTTCTACTTTAGGATTAGCTTTTATTTTTTAAATGAGACCAAGTCAACACTTACCAACATTACTGTACATATTTTTAGTAGGGTTGACGGTACTGGAACTTCTCAAAAGCTCTGCTATATATTTAAGCACAGTACCCTAGCTGCTCTGTGGAGCTGCCATATGGTTCAATTACTATTCACAGCAGGGCTGAAGCACATTTAGTGGCATCATAACCAGATTTCTTAGCAGGACTGCTATGTTTTGGAACAGTACCTGCATTCAATAGTGGCATTGTAATGACGCAGTACCAACATGTGTTGCAGTTTCAGTATGTAGCTAAATCACTGAAGAGAAACGTTCTCTAAGCTCTCCCCTCCATTCTCCTAAAGTGGCAGAATGCACACAGGTGGACAGTGTGAGAAAATTGCATTGCTGTGGTAGGCTTCAAACCATCCTACAGCCTTTCAGACAAGTTAGTTTCCTGACTAAGCTTGTTAGGAAACTTAGTTCAGTGGGCTGATAAATCTGCAACACAGATCAATGTTTCAGCTGCGAGTTCCAAACCTGGCAATAGCTCAGTGAGCTCATGCATCTGCATTCAGTGATATGTTTTTAAGATGGAGATACAAGGTTTGAATTGTAGCAGAACTGCCCTTCACTTTCTGGGGAGCAATTGTTTGATGGTTCAGAACTCACACATCTTATCAGTGCTGCCATACTTGCCATTCAGCATAGGTAAAGCATTTGCATGGAAACAAGTTCAGCATCTGCTGATGGGAAACTAAATCTGCAATTTCCAGCCTAACTTCCAAAAGCAAGTTTGCATACATTTTAAAAGGAACCACCCCCTAATTTTCAAGCTAAACTATTTATAGATGAAAAATGCATTTTCAGCTTGTATCACTTATGGCTATGCTGAATTCCAAATAGAATGGAGAGGAAGATCAATGGTGAGGAAGATCACAGGGCAAGAAAGGGCTGAGGTTGGAGCAAACAGAATAGAAAACGTAATGGAAAGGAGGGAGAGCCAGAGTAATACAATGTTAGAGAAAACAAAGGAATTAACATGAGCACGAGGCACTGGAGTTACAGCAATGGAGCCGGCAAGACAGAGGAGAGAAACAGCAATAATAGTATTCCGCGACAGGAAATGCGGAGCGATACAGAGGAAGAGACCACAGCAACAAGCATAGAAACACTCAATAGTGAGAGGTAGAGCAACAAAGTGGCAGACAGGGAAACAAAGTAGCAACAGGATGGGTAGAGCCAAAACTTGAGGAAGAGGCCATGAAAGATAAGTAAAGAGGAAGCAACAGTCAGAGGGGTAGGCATTGTAGTGATGCTGGTAGAGAAAGGGACTTTATTTATGAATCCCCAACTAGTTGGCATATGGTTCTGTAGTTATAGTATATTCTTAAGGGGTCCTGTGTCCTAATACCACGAAGGTGCAGCTGTACAGCACACACCTACACATTTGTGCATGAGAGAGCATTTTCCACAAGTGTAATAAATTATTTGGAGCCAGATAACATGAAATATGACTATATTGTTTCTAGTATTTTTCAAACGTTATATACACATTGGATGGAAGTCCAACACCTTTTCCTCAAAATAGGGAGTAAAATACCCCAACCTCTGGCTATTCTCATGTATTAGAACGCTGAAAAATGCATTCTTTAAGTCCACAACCGTAAAGTATTGTGCAGAGGGAGAAGCCATAGCAAAAAGTGATGCAGTATCGGGAACAACTGGGAACTGGGGCACCACAATTTAATTGATAGCGTGCAAATCTACCACCATTCTCAATTCAATAAGTGAGCCTTCCTTGCCATCCCTCTTTTTCTGAACTGGCAAAAATTGGGCTGATACACGGGCTCCCTGCTATTTCTTTTTCCATTTAGCCAGTAAATCTTTAATCACTGCCCATATCCCTACTAATACATCCTGGGATATTTTGTATTGGGGTTTCATTGGGAGTATGGCATTGGTCTTAATGTCTACTGCCATACATCCTACATCATGTTTACCGTGTGCCCACACCCTTTTATCCACATTGTCAAGTTCAGGTAGTAAAGTGTTAGGGGTGGAAACATAACATTTAGCAAAAGATTCAGTAGAGCAAGTGAGGTAGATGCCATCCGGCAAACAGTAAATGTTTGCATGCAAGCGTTTAAATAAATATAAATCTATGCCCAAAAGATTTAAAGCACATTTATCTGTTACAAGAAACTGAGCCATGCAGGATTTGGGCCCTACCTGAAAGCGAATGGGCTCTGATGGTGTCCAGTCAATTGGTCGACAGCAAACTGGTCGACAGGACAATTGGTCGACACCATTTGGTCGAATGCCAAATGGTCGAATTTTTTTTTATTTTTTTATATATGTGTTTTGTGGGTTTTCGTGTGGGGGAAAAAAAAAAAGAAAAAAAGGGGGTTGGAGGGGGGACCCCCCCAAAAAAAATTAAAAAAAGGGGTAAAAAAAAAAAAAAATTCGACCATTTGGCATTCGACCAAATGGTGTCGCCCAATTGTCCTGTCGACCAAATATTTTCGACCAATTGCCTGGGAACCGGCTCTGATACTGGACCATTAGAAAATCCCACTGAGGTGTTAATTTTCCCAGAGGGGGTTTGCAGGAACTGGTGTGTGGGAAATAGAAGTATTGTTTTTGCTTGTATCTAAAAGGAACGTCTGCTTCTTTTCAGCAATGCAAGGTCAACAGGTATTTGTACTCTTCCTTTCCCCTCTCCTGTGCATTGCTGTGTTGCATAATAATCTGGATATCGCTGGTCTTCAAAATAGTCCCTGGCAGAATACTGCTGTCGCTGCCCTGGATCTTGGTCCTGGTTTTCCGCATTGTTACCATCAAACAGATTCTCACTTCCTCTTACTATTCCTCGTCCCATAAACCTTCCTCTTCCCCTTGGACGCGTGGGACATCCCTGAATCCAATTATTCGGGCTCTTGCAATAATGGCATCCATTATCCACCATTCCTCCTCTGTATGCTGGAAGACTTAGCCCTCTCCCTCTATACATTCCTCTTTCTCGTGACATCCCTCTCCCTCATTCTGGAAATGCTTGCTGCATTAACACTTTTGTCTTTAAATCGTTTAATTAATCTTTCCTTTTCACCCTTTTTATATGCCTATTCGCAGAATATCTGGCCATAGTCAAAATGTGAGCCGCAGTCTGCATCAGCCATGTTGATTCATATGTTTATGTCATTTTTCAAGGGGGGGGGCAGTCCTTCCACAAAGTGTGAACAAAAGGCTTTTTGCCCTTCCATGGTACCTAGATCCATGCCACTGCAAGAGGAGAAAACCGATTCCTTCATTGCAAAGTACTTTTCTACAGACTCGCCTTTGTCCTCTCTACAGGTTGTTAATTTATCCCAGTTTATTTGTTTCAGGGGCACTATTTGCTCAATTATTTTGATAACAGCCCGGGTAGGGCCAATGTGTCCTCATGCAATTGCCCTGCTTCCCCTCTAAAATTCACTACTCCCTTTGGCGGACAGTGAGAAGAGTGTTGGGAGAACACTATTACCTTTGCTTCTATCATTACCTTTGCAAACCTGAGTCTGCTTTCTATTGCTATTACCTTGCCAGGACTTTAAAAGCATATCCTACAAGCGGAGCGTGGCAGAGAGTGAGAAGAGTGTTGGGTGTTCGGTAGAGGTGGAGACTCTTTGAAAATAACCGAACGACTACCCTGTCCTCTACATTATATCCCTTTCCTGGCCTCGTGGTATGTCTCCTGCAGAGTGTCCGCAAGCACCCTGCTACGTTTCAGTACTGCGTGGGGTGGCATGGAGAAGTACGATTGATTCATGGTGCTCAAAAAAACAAGGTAAATTGTTGAAGTGCTTTTAGAACTGTAATTGCCTATGTTGCTTGGGTTGAATTACCATCATATCCTTGTTCCCTATGCACTTCGTTGTTGCCGGCCCCGCTGCCCCTGTTGTTCTTTAGCACCATACCCTTGTGCGTGGCTTAATCAGTTGGTGCATCCTGTCTATGTTCTGACCGCGTGGGTCGTGGGACACACAAGCCTTGGGTGTGCAACACCATTCTGCCCCATGGTCAGGGCTGCGTGCCCAAAGCAGACCCATATTACACATTCCATTGTATGGCTGACGAGCTTCCCCCACGTACCAGCGGTAAGCTACGTCTCCTAAGCGAGTCAACCCTAATGAAAAAAACAGGCTCAGTTGTTTCCAGATAGGACGTGGCCCCTCTCACGCCCTTTGTCATAGCAAAACGGAGGGAAGGCTAGGAGACAAGGCCTCAACCCCTCTCTGCAGCTCCGCTGCGAGGGAGTGTCCAGAGTCATCCCTCGACCCATGAAGCATCCTCTACAGAGGCACCGTTGTGCCCCTGCACACTCCGTGCCCCCATGGCCCTCCACGAGGACGACGCCAGGCTGAAAATGGCCGCCGCCACTGCTGCCAAGGGAACCGGTAACACAACCTGCACCATGATTGGCTCCTGCGCCCTCCTCTGCCCTCCCCTCCTGCTTTAAATGGAGGGGAGTGGAGCCGGGAGGCGAAGCCGCAGAGGAAATGCCAGGAGACAAGGCCTCAACCCCTCTCTGCAGCTCTCCGCTGCTCGACGCCGCAGACAGCCACTAGCAGTACCCTCACAGGTAAGGGAAATGCAAGCTCCCACTCCGCGAGAGCAACCGTGCATTGCCCCCTTAGCACAAGGAACATGCGCCTCCGCTCGCGCTTCCTCTACGTGCGGTCAGGCAGCTCATCACCAAACATTCTCGTAAGGAATGCCCGCCTGCGAGCCAGACTCATCCCCGATTCCACGTCTGAACACCCACCCACCTACCCGGATAACACTCACGACCGTGCATTGTCACAAGGGGCTGGCATCGCTGCTCGCAGCTCTATGCGCCATGTACGCACCATCTGGGCACCGCCAGCTGTGCCCCCCAAAACGTTCCTCCTCCCGAGTGCAGTTCACTGTACTGGGCCCACTATCCATCCTAGCACTCCCATGCCAGTCCCAGTACCTCTGGGGCCACGCAGTACTGCACGTAGATGCAGTCTCACAATCCCCTCTAACACCCTGGCCGGGGGTTTACACAGTCCTCTCTTCCAGTATGTGCACCTTACTCTGGACTGTACACCACGGACGCAAATATCATGCATTCTGCTGTGACATGCCCCATTGCACTGCCTGCCTTGAATGTGAGTGACTTGCCTACTGCTGTGACATGCCCCATTGCACTGCCTGCCTTGAATGTGAGTAACTTGCCTATTGCTGTAACATGCCCCATTTCAGTGCCTGCCTTGAATGTGAGTAACGTGCCTACTGCTGTGACATGCCCCATTGCACTGCCTTCCCTGAATGTGAGTAACTTGCCTATTGCTGTGACATGCCCCATTGCACTGCCTGCCTTGAATGTGAGGAACTTGCCTACCGCTGTGACATGCCCCATTGCACTGCCTGTTGACCTGCCCTGCAATTCACACAGTGCATACACCAGCTCCACCAAACAAATCACCTGTGCCCTCATCAATTCACGTTCCCTGCCGGCACACTCCCTTGATGTTCATGATCTCATTAGCAAAGACAACCTGGACCTCCTCTTTATCTGTGAGACCTGGCTTACGGACAACTCTGGCCCTTCGCTCTCTCTTGCCATCCCTGCTGGTTACACCATATATAGGCAAGACCGGGTTGGTCAACGAGGGGATGGGGTAGCTGTCATAGCTAGAGACACTATCTCCATCAGGCAGCTCAACAGTGAACTATGCCAAATCTCTGATCACCTCCCTCTAAAACTGTACCTCTCCCCGAACTGTTCCATCACCCTTCACCTCGCCTACCGCCCCCCTGGCCCTGTCACTAACTTCCATACCTCCTTGATTCATGTACTCTCAGACAATCTGAAGGAAACCTCCAAAATCGTGTTGCTTGACGACTTCAACCTAGGTCTCAATGACCCTGCTGACCTGAACTCCACTACCCTACAGAAAGCCCTTTCAACCCTAGGATTCTCTCAAGCCATCTCACAGCCCACCCACGAGAAGGGTTGCACGCTTGACTGGGTGTCCTCCCACAACTGTTCAGTCCTGGTCTCGGATATCACCCCCATCCCCTGGTCTGATCACCACTGTATTAAATTTAGCATCTTAACCCCTAAGGGGGCTCCAAAAGGAACTACTCCTCTGCCTGCCGCTCTCTCGGGAAGCTCCCGTAAACTCACCAAAGAGAACATTATGCCCCTCCTCGCAGTACCACCCCTCCTGCCACCTTTCTCCAATGATCCCGACCTCCTTGCCTCAGCCTTTAATGGAGCCATCTCCTCAGCGGTCGATATAGTCACACCCCTCACCTTAAAAAAAAACAAAAAACCCAAACATGCCAATGCCTGGTTCACCCAAGAACTAATGGAATTCCGTGCTAAAAAGAGGGCAGCACTTGCCACTTGGAAAAAACACCCCACAGACGCCTCCAAAGCAGCCTTCAAAACCATCTCCACAGATTACAAAAACTCTGTCACTCAGGCCAAGGCGGCATCTTTTAACACTAGAATTGCCAACGCCAAATCAGTAACGAGAGAAATCTTCTCCATCTTCAGGGAACTTGAATCCCCCGCACTCCCCACCCATCCACCATACTAAAAGACACAGCATGGTGCAACAAGATTCAAACAGCACTCCTGGACAAACTTGAAACATTGCATACTAAAATCCTAAACCACCAAAAAGCACTCTCGGACCTCCTTCCCAAACCTTGCGACACGGTGCCTCCAACTATTCCTGAGAACCCCTCTCGTGTGATAACTTCAGGGATATGACTGAATCTGAGGACTGTGCTCTCCTCAACTCCATCAAAGCGTCCAACTGTAAAGGCGACGCCTGTCCTGCTCAGGTCATCAAAGACTGCGCTTCTGCTCTCACCCCAGTCATTACCGCCTTTATCAACTCCTCCTTCCAGACAGGCTGCGTCCCTACTTCACTCAAAGAAGCATGGGTCCGCCCACTCCTGAAAAAACCATCACTCGACCCTCTAGTCCCTGGGAACTATAGGCCTATTACCACTGTGCCGTTCCTACTAAAGATTCTGGACAAAGCAGCTTATCTGCAAGTCCAAGAATTCATCGAGAACAACCACCTCCTCGGTCTACGCCAATCCGGCTTCCATCCGAGACATGGCACGGAAACTGCCGTGCTTGATCTAAAAAACCAAATGGACGACCTCAGAGATGTCGGCAAACCCGCGCTCCTTCTCCTACTGGACCTCTCCACTGCCTTCGTTCTGGTGGATCATCAGACCCTATGTCACCACCTCTCCACCGCAGCTAATTTCTCTCCAAGTGCCTGTACCTGGATAACCTCCTTTCTACAGGATAGAGTCATGAAGGTTTTTTCTGACTCTTCATGTGCCGACCCTAGTCACATCAAATGCAGCGTAGCACAGGGACCTTGTATTGCCCCCACACTATACAACCTCTTCACTAGGCCACTCTTCTTAATTCTGGATGCCCTAGGCATCTCGTACACCAACTACGCGGATGATACTCAGGTATTAATCCCACTCTCAGGTGAATACCAGTCTGACCTTAACACCCTCAATGCCATCTACTCTACCATCCAATCTTGGATGGCAGAGGACTGGCTCTGTCTCAATAGTGAGAAGGCAGAACTTCTACTAATTGGATCCTCAGGCACCCTAGAAAACTGGACGAGCAATACTCATCCTTCATTATCGACAACATCCCCATTGCAGTCTCCAAAGTTATTAAGACTCTGGGAGTGTACATCGAACCTGACCTATCCATGAACAGGCAAGTTAATGCCGTCGCCTCTGCATCAGCATACCACTCCAAACTGCTCAGCGCAGCTAGACCCTTCCTCTCCCAAGAAAACTGTCTCACTATTGCCAGGGCGATTATCGGCTCCAGGATCGATTACTGCAATGCACTCTTTGTAGGGACCTCTCGCAAAAACCTGGCTAAACTCCAATTAGCTCAAAACAATGCTCTTAGAGCCGCCACAGGCACCTCAAGACGCGACCACATCTCGGAAATCAGGAGGATGGTTCACTGGCTCCCCGTCAGGGAGAGGATTGTGTTCCAAACACTGGCCCTGACGCACAAATGCCTCCATGGGCTGGCGCCACCCTACCTAGCCCACAGAATCATCCCCCCACACCACTTCCAGACCATCTAGAACGGCCTACGCCAACAGAATAATTGCACCCATCACACACAAAGTGCGCGCTGGCGGCTCAAGCTTCCCCAACATGGCTGCCACCCACTGGAACGCTCTCCCACCAGAACTGCGGCAGATTGACTCTCACGCTGCCTTCAGGAAAGCCATCAAGACTAGGCTCTTTGTCTAAACAGATGCCTGAATAGCCTTAAGCAGATGCACTCACTGTTTGCCTCCCTGGAATGCCGATTGTAACTGTTCACCATGTATTTTATCATTCTGCACCAAGTATTTTTGTGGGACCGCATTCTTGTAACCCTGAATCATGCCTTCTTACATGTCCTTCATAGCGCCTCAATGCCCGAGGGCTGCAGTGCGCTCTATAAATCTAAAAAATAAAATAAAATAAAAATAAAAATAAAACTGCCTAGTAATACGAACCTGGTTGGAGGCCAAGTCAAGGCAGTCTTGTGGGACGAGTCCTCCGAATTTGGCAATGTACTGCTGCAACTTGCTCTATAAGTCTTACCTAGAACAACATCATCATCCGGAAGCATTTCCTTCAACGCTCAGGTGAGCCTGTCCTGCACACCATCCTTTGTTGTTGCACTTGAAGGTGTAGACTTCTGTAAACATACTAGTAACCCCTCCCTCAAAAACTTGCAGGAAATAAAATCTAAAGCTAAATATAAAACTTCAACTGTCCATGATAACGTCTTCTTTGTACCACTCGCGAACAAAATCCCTGTGGCAAAGCCTCCTACAGGGCCCTAGAATGCCGAATCTGATGGTCAACACATAGAGGTTTTCTGTTATGGCCCTGACTCACGTGTTGAAGGATCTGTTGTGTATCCAGAGTCTGTCGCAAGTAGCCCTACTCAGGACTCCCAGGCGGTGGACCAGCTCACAACAAAGTTTCCTGACCTCTTGTGTATGGAAAGGTCACCAGCCCCAAATTCTCCCCAAATGTCATCTTCTTCCTCTGAAAGCCTTACTTCCTCGGAATCTTGTACTCCTCTGAGGATGCAGAATGGCAGAAGATCAAGAAGAATAAGTTACTCTCTTACCTGCTAACGTTCTTTCGATGGGATGGTCCGACGACATATTCCATATCTATGACAGTAATCACCATGGCTGTGCTGCTTCGGAAATTCTTTCGGCACCTGCGTCCTGCGTCGATGACGTCGATATGCCGCCCTCGAGGACCTCCTCCGACGGCCGACGTCACTGGATGTTATAAGTAGGACGCACGACGCCCGTAGCCTCAGTTGTAGTTTTTTCCCAGTACATGTGGCACCAGTCTTCTGCCAGTCTGATCACACAAAGCCGTGCAGAAACGTAAGCTGCAATCGCATAAGAAATTCTGTAGCGGGGAAGGCAGGGAGGGAACGATATGTAATACGTCGTTGGTCCATCCCATCAAAAGAATGTTACCAGGTAAGAGAGTAACTTGTTCTTCGAGGGGATTGGGTCCTCCAACGTATTCCATTTCTATGACAGACTCCAAAAGCAGTACCAATGCAAGGAGGTGGGAAAAGAATTTAGAAAACAGAAATTTAGAATGCCCAATCAAATTGCGGAGTAAAGGACCACCTTGCCAAAGGCCAGATCCTGCCCCCGGATGGAATCGAGGGAGTAGTGACGTACAAAAGTATGTACCGAAGCCCAGGTGGCTGCATCACAGATGTTACGAATAGGAACACCCCTCTGTAGTGCAGTAGAGGCAGCCATACCCCTGGTAGAATGGGCCCGTAAGCCGACCGGTGGGTCCTTACCCGCCAAGTGGTAACACTCCGAGATAGGCAAAATAATTCAGCGAGACAAAGTCTGCTTCATCACAGCTTGTCCCAAATGCTTTCCAGCGTAACCAATGAAGAGTTGATTGTCCACTCTGACCCGGGACATGCGTGAAATATAAAAGCTTAACACTCTCCTAGGATCAAGCCTATGGAGCCTCTCCTCTTCCTTACCAGGATGTGGAGGAGGATAAAATGCCGGAAGAACAACCTTATGGCCTAAATGAAATTCCGACACCACCTTCGGAAGAAAGGAAGGACAAACTCTAAGGACAACCCTGTCCTTAAGAAACACAGTGAAGGGTGGCTTAACTGAAAGTGCCTGTAACTCACTCACTCTGCGAGCGGAAGTGACCGCAACCAAAAACACAGTTTTAAGAGTTAATAGTCTCAAAGGGCATGAATGCAAAGGCTCAAACGGAGCACCCATCAGAAACTTGAGAACAAGGTTCAAATCCCAACCGGGCACCTGGAAAGGTGACGGAGGGAACACATTAGTGAGCCCTTTCAGAAACTGAGAAATTAAAGGAATTTTAAACTAGGAACACTCTTCAGACGAGCGCTTAAATATGGACAGGGCCGCCAGGTAACCTTTAATGGTACCCACTTGAAGGCCCCTGTGGGCCAAAGAAAGCAAAAAAGACAGAACCATGGGAATGTCACATGCAAAAGGATCCACATTCTTAACCCTGTACCAGTCGCAGAACTTACGGCAACGGTACAGGGACTTTGTTGCTGGCCGTCTGGCCGAGAGCAACACCTCCATCACGTCTTCAGGGAGGTCCCAATCCTTATACCTCAACCTTTCAGAAACCAAGCATGAAGGATGAGGGATCTGACCTCTGGATGGAGAACCTGATCCCCCTCCCGTGAGAGCAGATCGTCTCGGTAGGGAAGACGACGTGGAGGGCAGATGGACAAGTCGAGAAGGTCCGGGTACCAAGTCCTCCGGGCCCACGCCGGAGCAATGAGGATCATCCGGGAACCGAACCTCCGTAACCTCTGCAGCACTTGTGGAATGACGGGGACTGGAGGAAACGTGTACAGCAGTGGGAATGACCACTCCACCACAAACGCGTCTCCTAAGGCTCCTTTCGGAGGAAATTCCCACGAGCAGAACCTCTCGCACTTCCGGTTGACACTGGAGGCGAAGAGATCCACTTGAGGGGTCCCCCAAAGGGTGAAGATCTCCAGGAGAATCTCCTGAGCCAACTCCCACTCATGAGAGATCGCGCTCTGCCTGCTCAGAGCGTCCGCCGTCTCGTTTTCGTCTCCGGCCAGATGAACTGCTGAGATCGAAACTTCCTGCTGGATTGCCCAGAACCAGAGCTGCATCACCTTCCTGCACAGAGGAAGTGACCCCGCCCCCCCCTTTTTGTTGAGGTAGTGCATGGCCACCGTGTTGTCCGTCAGGATCAGTACATTCTTCCCTTGCACAGTCAGCAGAAAAGCCTTCAGGTCTAGCCTGACGGCCCTCAGCTCCAACAGATTGATATGGAGTCTGGACTCCGACAGAGACCAACAACCACTGACTGTCAACTCGTTGGCATGAGCTCCCCATCCCGTAAGGGATGCGTCCGTCACGATTGTCACCTCTGGCCAGGGTAGCCAAAATGGAGCCCCCTTCATCAAATTGTCTTTGACGGCCCACCACAGAAGGTCCTGGGCAACCGAGGACAGCACCTGAACGGGTCCGACATCCTGCCGGAGGACTGAGACCACTGGAGCTTGAGAGCCCACTGCAGAGATCTCATCCGCAACCTGGCCTCTGGCACCAGAAGAATGCAGGATGCCATGAGGCCAAGCAATCACAAGAACTCGAACGCTGGGAGACTCTGGGCAAGCTCAAAATTGTGCACCATCTGCTGAATGTGATGAGCCCTCACCTGGGGAGGAAAACACTGCCCCATGGACGTGTAGAGCACTGCTTTGATGGACTGGAGCCTCTGAGTTGGTGTCAAATGGGACTTCTTTAAGTTGAGGGAGAAGCCCAGCTTGTGGAGGGAGTGGCAGGTGACTGACAGATGATCCAGGACTTGCTTGGGAGAGAACGCCCTGATCAACCAATCGTCCAGGTAGGGGTAGACATGACTCCCCCCTTTCCTGAGGTGCGCTGCCACCACTTCCATGAGCTTGGTGAAAACCCTCGGGCGGAGGTCAACCCGAACGGCAGGACCCGAAACTGAAAGTGCGAGTCGCCAACCGCGAACCTCAGGTACTTCTTGTGCTTTGGGTGTATCGGCACATGAAAATAAGCGTCCTTGAGGTCGAGAGACACCAACCAGTCCTGAAGTTGAAGGGCCTGGAGGACTTGAGAGAGAGTAACCATCTTGAACTTGTCCTTCCTGAGGAGTTTGTTCAAACCGTGCAAGTCCATGATGGGTCTCAAGCCCCCGTCTTTCTTGGAAATCAAAAAATAAGGGGAATACCATCCCTTGTTACTCTCCGCTACAGGCACCAGTTCTATGGCGCCTTTCTCCAGCAGGGATTGATTTTCCTGCGCAAGGAGCGGATCCGGACTCTTCAAAGAGAGATTCCCCGGTGGATTGTCTTGAGGCCTCTGCTGGAAAGGAAGACAGTAGCCGTGGGTTATGATCTCCAGAACCCACACATCTGAAGTAATGGCACGCCACTCTGCAAGATGCTGCGCCAGCCTTCCCCCAACCGGCGAACCATGGGCCATGGCCTCATGACTGAGCTGAAGCGGCTGCGGCGTTGCATGAGGGCAAAGAGGCAACAGCCCGAGCGGCCTTGGCACCACAAGTACCTTGTTTTCCACCTCTGGCACTCCTACGGTGGCCCCTTTGACTGGCAGCTCCTCTCGCTTTATCAAAGGATGAGTAATAACGAAAGGAACCTCCCCTCCATTGCTGTCCCCTAGGACAAAAAGGCGGAGGTTGTCGAACTGCAGCGCCCAACGACTTCGCTGCAGCTTTTGTGGTCTGCAACCTCTCATGGCTCTCGTCAGCCTTGCTGCCAAAAAGATGTTCCCCATCAAAGGGCATGTTGACGAGCCGGGACTGCACATCAGGAGCAAACCCCGACTTCCGCAACCATGCAAACCTGCGTATCACGGTGCTCGCCGCCATGGACCGGCTGACGCAATCTGCCATGTCCAAACCCAACTGAACGGCCTCACACATGGCATCCTTGCCATCCTGAACCATGGCAAGGAAACAATCCCGTTCATCCCCTTTGGGAATATGTTCAGCCGCTAAGGAAACACAGTTCCACAGAGTGTGCGTGAAACGTGACAAGGCACATACAAAGTTGGCCGCCTGAAGCGCCATACCCCTTGAAGAACAAACTTTCTTCGCCCAGCCATCAAAACGCTTGTCGTCCCTACCAGGAGGGATGGCAGGATACGACGCCTGCTTTGCCGGGGCCGCCTGCACCACCAAACTCTCCGGAGTGGGGTGCTTGGACAAGTAGCAGGGTCGCTACTGGCTGGGCGGTATTTTCGCGACAAAGACTTGGACGAGGAGTCGGCATGAGTGCCAGGCTCAGGCCTACAAAACTCCACCTCCGGAGAGGTGTCCAGTCCACTAGCATCATGCAGGGACTGCCTCAGGTCCTCAAATTGGCTATGGCCCGAGAGAATCTCATCTGGCACTGTATCAGGAACCATGCCATCATCAGAGCCCTCATCCACCTCTGAAATAAACTCAAGATGGCAGTAAGAAGGCACAGAATGTGAACCAAAGCCATGCTTGATCTTGGCCAGAGCCTTTCTAGGGGCTTCCACCGAGCCTCGGGGTACCCCCGTCGACACAGCCTCGAAAGACGTTGAGGGCATCGAGTGAATCGGCGTCGATGCCGAACGCGGCGCCGCCAGCATCGATGGCGTCGACACAGGCCTCGAGGCCAAAGCCCTGAGCCTGTCCTTCGACAGCCTGGGTGCCGATGGTGCCGATGACTTCTTTGGAGGCGTGGCCTCAAAAGAGTCCGTCAACGACCACGGCGCCACCAGCGTCGACGTCTTACTCGAAGACATCACAGGTTCACACGGTCTCGAGCACGTCGAGGACCGGGACCTGGACCGGGCATGACGAGAACGATTCCCCTTGTCCGAGCGGGACCTCTCCCGCGAATCGTGCTGATCACCCGAGCCCGAAAGCGTGCGAGCAGTGTCTCTCGACCGATCATGACCGACCCCACTCGGAGGCGCGGATGGACCGCTGCCCTGCGATTCGAGAATCGCTAACATTTTCTTCCCGAAGGAAGCCCATTCCTCCGGTGTCGCCTGCTTGGTAGGGTAAGCGACCCGCCGACGAAGAGGACGGGGAAGGCGACTGATGACGGCGCTTCCAGGAGTGCCTCGAAGAGGCAGAGGAGCGGCGGGACCGACTCCGGGACCGAGACCCACTGGACTTCCGACGACGACGCAGAGAGTCACCGCTCGAATCGTCCGTCGAAAGCTCCGCAGACCTCGACTTCCGTGGCTTAGAGAGCTTACCTACCGATAACTTCTTCTTGCGCTCCCGCAAGGCTTTAGACATGAGCGACTGGCAATCAACACAGTCATCCGTGTCATGGGCCTCCCCGAGGCACCAGAGGCAGGAGTTGTGCGAGTCCGTAACCGACATCTTGGACCTACAGTCCCCGCACTTCTTAAATCCCGGACGCGGGGTGAAAGACGAGGTAGACATCCTTCACGAAGAAGAAACTTCACAAAACTAACAGGTTTGAAGAACCGAGAAACAACAGAAACTCCAAAGAGTCGAGGTGCGCCAAGATTCCCGAAGCAAACACGTTCGCGGAAAAAACTGAACTGAGGCGTTGTGCGTCCTACTTATAACATCCAGTGACGTCAGCTGTCGGAGGAGGTCCTCGAGGGCGGCGTATCGACGTCATCGACGCAGGACGCAGAAAGATTTTCCGAAGCAGCACAGCTGTGGTGATTACTATCATAGATATGGAATACGTTGGAGGACCCAATCCCCTCGAAAGAGGATGGCCTGTACTACAAGTAAGATTATCCCTAAAGGAGAAACAGCAGTGGGTGGTATTGACATGGTCTTGATGTCAGACTTGAATATCTCGATGGTTCCATTCATAAAATTGTACGAGGCCTTGAATGACACTCCAAAAGATCACTCTACAATGCTTGCCATGTTACATTCAAAGTTTATTTTTTTAGAATGTTTTGTTACCTCTGCTCAAGGTGTGTACGAAAAAAGAATAGGGGAAAATGTAACCTCATTTACATTTAAATCTACACTACAATCATTGCTCCAAGAACGCAACAAGAAAAAAGTACTCAGACAAGAGCATGAGAACGTGTCTTGTTGCATTGGTCATACAGAAGTGAGGAAAAAGCCTCTATCACCTGGATTTGCAACCCCTCGCACAAGGCAGGACTTGAGTTTGTTGACAAGTTGGACCCTGAGTGGACCGCCTCAGCCCAATAGGAGTCCTACTCCCAATCAGGCTATCGAAGAGGAAAGGCCTAAAGAGTCTCTAAGAGTCTCTAAGTTCCAAAAGCTGCCCAAAGAGCTGCACAGACCCTGTCCTAGTTGCAAAGCCAACTGTATGATGTTGATAAACACCAGCTTGATCGACGCCCCAAGGATCTTACGACTGAAAATGAGAATCAGCCATCTGGCCTCACAAGCACAAATTCTGCTAAGAAGATTTGGCAATAATTCTCCTTGATCCCAGTTATTCAATTCTATAAGGCTAAAGTGATGGCCATAGCCACCAATGGTGCAGAAGTCTTCTTAGCTACAGACCGCACCTGGTGGATAACTTTGGAGGGTAGGTTGTTTTTGTAAACTTTTTTTTCATTGAGCTTGGCAGCACAGGAACAGGTGAGCTTCATATGAGGCAGATACAATACAGAAACAGTGTAAGTAGTTTAGGTACACAGATTCAGCTTACAACTGGATTATGCACATGGGGGTATAGACAGAGTGGGTGCGGGACTGGAGAGACAGCAGTTCAGGGGTAGAATGGGGAGGATGAGGGGAGGGAGCTGGAGATGTAGTGTCTGACGCAGAGTCCATAGAAGACATATAGGATCGAAACTTGAGCCAAATATCTCTGGGTCTCTGGTGAGTTGGTTGTAGCAAAGCCCAGGATTCCTCGGTGTTTGAGGCCCAGATGAACACCCTAAGCCACTGTGCATGAGTAGGTGGTGTAGGCGGAAGCCAGCAGAGTAAAATGGACCGTACTGCGAGTAGCATACAGAGGCCGGCCAATTCTTTTGAGTCTCAGCGGAGTTCGGGGAAATCATGGAAAAGACATCTAATTGGGGATGGAGTGATAGGATGTGCAAGGACAGTTCACATGGTAGAACATACCAAATTCCAGAACTGGGTGAGGCGGGGGCAGGACCAGATCATGTGAAAATGGTCGGCATTATCATAGCCACACCTGGGACATCTTGGGGAGTGGTCATTAAACATGTGATGAAGTCTGTTCAGGGTATAGTGGTATCTATGGAGTACCTTAAACTGAATTAGTTTGAAGCAGGAGTTGAAGGATACTCCGTGTACGCGTGCACATATACGGGCCCAACGTTCATCGGTCATCTCCATCCCTAAGTCCTCTTCCCACGCGTGTTTCAGTTTGGTGAATTGGGGGGTAGATCCGGACTGTACCATGGTATAGAGTCTGGATACTTTACCCCTCGTGGGCGTGGGGGAGGTCAGCTCCGCAATTGCAGAATCATCTGGTGGTATCGCTCGGAAAGTGGGGTATTTGCGTTTAAGGGTTTTCCGGAGGGACGAGTACTGGAGCCAAATAGGGAGGTCTGGCCATTCAATGAAGTTGCCCTGTTCAAAGATGTCTCGGATCAGCTCATATCCTGCCTCGGCCCATCGGCGCACTATGAGCGGTGGTACATGTGGGACTCCAGGGAGGAAGTTACAAAGTGGGAGGTTACCATGGAAGGGGTAGGCGGTGCCTAGTAATTTCCATGTCTTAGTTAGGGCCAGGGATGTGCAAGCCACCGGGTCGAGTGAATCCAGGATTGTCGGCGGGAGGGTAGGTTTTGGAAGAGAGTGTTAGACCTACTGATGAGTATACCAATGCCTGCAATCAGGTATGAATTAGGTCTGACCTCTCTACGTGCAATGATGGAATGGAAAACTCTGTAATTGTACAGGAAGTGCCTCGCCGACTCCCAGCTCGAGTGTTTAAGATCCTGCAAGACACCTTGAATAGTTCAGCTGAACCTATTCTAAACATCTGGTCCCTAGCATGCACTTAGATGCTGAAGACGCTAAGATCCTCTGAAACGGAACTACTGCACAATCCAGATGCGATTAGAATCAAACTATGGAGGCCAGACTGGGTAGATACGATCGCAGCAAGAGACCAGTATAAATCTTACTCAAACTTTAAGGTTGAATGTAGGCAGAGGAACTCCGTCCTGGCTTATCTTAGACGGTTCCCATGTCCACTCATGCGAGTAAAACTGATGAGATTTAGATTGAACCTTCTCCTCACAAAAGAGATCTTCATAAATAGGAATCAATGGCAAGAGTTGGGTAGTAATTGCAGAATCTGTAATAAATTAGACACCAAAGAAACACTCTACCACCTGACCCTGTTATGTATTTGTATTTATTTGTATTTATTGTTTTATATAGCCCCTTAATGGCTAACTGAGAAAATAACCCTATACTTAGAATAATTAACAGCTTCACTTCAATGTCTGTGGACATTGCTCAAGCTCATAAGGGGTTGGCTCAAGCTGATAAGGGGTGGAAACCTGAACCAAACACCTTATTAAGGTTTTTGGATGACATCCTAATGGGCCCTCCTTAACAGCTTGTTATAACTGAATGGTGTGCAGGTAAAGGTGGTAGACGTCTCGGCTACACAACATGACTAACTTGTAAAGAATAATCAGGATTCCTAAGAATGAATTGTTTTTAGAATGTTTTTATTCTTTTTAGTGTAATAATTCAATGTGTAATTTTGATTGATAAATTGAGGACTACATTCTTATTTGTTCGAGTGAACAATGATTTGCGTTTGTGGATTTTTTAATTGTTTTGATTTTGGAAAGTGAAAGGTTTTGTATAAACCAAGCACTAATAAATAAATTTAAAAATACACTTCTGTCTTCTCCAAAGCCTCCCACTTGATTGATGGTTCTTCACTATTCCGTTTCCTACACTGTATCCAAATGTCGGGAGGTAATATGCACACAAAGAATACATCAATACCCCCTAAGGTTAATGGGCCTGTGCATATAATTTTGTTAGTCTGATTATACCACTGTTCAGGGTTCTGTCTGATGTCAGGAAAATTGTTGGTAAAAGACAACTCCATCCTATTTCATGGTACATGTACATGGTGAGTCAGATGGTCTGTACTAGACCCCAGAACTTCCCTCATAGGGGCCTGATAAGTGTAGACAGGTGCTTTTGCGAGCCACTCAAGTAGGATTCGAGCTCCCTGTTCACACCCCAGTTCATTTAAGTTAAAGCTCTTGCGGCCTATATCCTCATACTAGTCATGCAAAGGCCACTCCTCAAGAGGCCTCTTCTGACGGCTATTATGTTTTTTATATTTCTTAAACACTAGCCCAGATAACTCATGCACAATGATATTATTTGCCCGTAGCGAGTATTCATGACTTTAGAGGCAAGGACTGGCCCCTTCATTCCTGCCCTAATCCATCCTTCCAACCATGATTCAAAGACTGTCAGAGTTTCTGGAACTATGGTACCCCAAGTAGAGGGTCCCTTGTCATTTTCTCCAGTTGTGTCTGCCTTAACATCCATATTATATGGAGGCAGAAGAGGTTGTTTAGTCAATAAATGTTCTAACAAGAGGTCTGCCTCTAAATACTCAGAGGGTGCCGAAGCCTCTGTATGAGGCCAAGGCATAAAATAAGCAGTGTTGCATAGCAATTTACTATGCAACTCTGTCAGTTTGCTAATCAAATGCACACTTGTGTAGCAAAAGATAGCTATTTAAGTTGCCCTCTTCAATGAAAGCACAGCACACCCTACATTCCTCTCTTGCCCTCTGTGCTCTTCCCTCTCTTTTCTCTGTTCACTTCAAGTCCTAATGGAGAGAAAGTGCAGCAGAAATAATCTCCTCCACTCTTAAGTGCCAAAGGCATGTGTGGGAGTGCTAGGCAAGAATATATTTTTATTTTTCAAATAATTGCAAACCAGAAATAATTGGGATGCTACTTGTATTAAGCATTCTGTATGCTGATGTGCAAAGACCAGTATGTGTCAACTTTATATATTTTTTAAAAGACAGTCATGCAATTCCATTCCTAAAATGTAGGTTGTTAAATAATGCATTGTTAGAGTATTGATACTGTGAAACACTGCATCATTTCCATGCTTTACAGTAAATTTTAGGTAAGTGTATCTAAATTTCATTGTGTCAACTATATTTCATTTTGTTGGGGAAGATGCATCATATTGACGAGTGAACACTTTTGAAAATGTACATGATCACACGATGAAATGTTTTTGAGGGCAAACCTAGTTCTGTAACCTGCAGGTTGCATACATCTTGCAAATGGTGCTCAACCCATGCGCGTACCCATACTCCTTGACATTCTTTATTATCACCCAGTTGCTTTATACCAGGTACCCTGAAATTGAGATGACCACAAACTGCAATATTCCATCTAGTTTGCCCAGTTCTCTCCCTGCTACGCAATCCACTGCTAAATCTCTTTCTGGCCTCGTACATAATGAATAAACAAAGCGAACTAGATGCTGATCAATAGTTCCATCCAATCTGTACATCTACAAATCTATTTCAATACCAAACACTGTAGTTAGCCTCCAGAGCTTGCTTTGCTTTAGGATTATGGCTGTATTGTATAGTACCACCTGCAGGAGACTGGCCAAACTGTTTTCAGAGCCTTTTTATCATATCTATTTATTTGTGTCCATTCATGTAGCTAACCTTTTACATTGTATAGACACTCAGCTGTGTATCACAAAGTCTTTTTGTCCACTTGCATAGTCGAGTACATTTTATGACGGGCCAGTAAAATTTGCAAGAGATGTTTGAAACTTTTATGTAACATTTTGTAATGCTCACCTAGTATCCACGGGGACGTCACTCAGCCTGTTTCAACCTCTTACGACCTCAAACCCTTCCCTGGAGTCTACTCGACTGGAGACTTGGCCTTTTTCTTGGAAAGTGTGCTCTCCGTCCTGCTTTCAGCGCAGGGGCGCGTTGATTGATGCAGGCTCGTTCCTGCCTAGTTACTTCATTGGCAAGAGTCCGACAGGTAAGTATAATGAGTCTTTTGAACAGTTCTCTAACTTCGTTCCTTTCCTTCCTTAGATGATGGCCGGCGCCTGGGGATGGTGACGTGCTGCTGAGATGAGTAGCGCTGAAGGTGAGTGAGAGCGCGATGCGCGATGCGACCCTTTCGTATTTGTATTGAAATGAGTTCTATTTCTGTGTCTTTTAGGTGCCGCGACGTTTCAGCGTGGATGCCGGTTATGAAGAAGAAATGCGGTGAGTAACTGCGGTATGCAGCGCCTCTAGATGTTTCCACGCTAACCTGGAGTGTCTTTTATCTCTTGCAGATGGATGAGAAGTTCCGGAGACAGATTTCCCCCAGAGCGGCTGGGATTCAGGTAAGCGTTTGAAGCTTGTACAGTCTTTAAAAATAAGCGAAGATTTGCTGAATGCTTACTAATGCCTTTTTTCGGTTCTTTTCCCTTTTCCTTAGGAAGTGGCGTGCCGGGATGGGAATGACACCGCCAAAGATGCCCGCAGAACAGAAGGAGCGATGAATGATGGGCAGAAGCGCCGCAAGGTAAGGCTGTTCCTAACGGTGTTCTTGTTCTTGCAGGAGCTGAGCGCAGAAGAAAGATGCAAGCCTACTGGAGACCGATCCGAACACGGCGAGTGTCACTCTGCAGGTGCAGAAAACACAAAGCATGTTTGTCAGCCTGGGCGTGGCTTAAATAGTCTCTGGGTATCCCAGGTGTCTCTGGGCTGAACCACACCCAAAAGACTAGACTGCACATACAGTTCTGGGAACCGAAATATGTGGGGGCATCCATCTTGCCCCACCAATGTACCACAAGTCCAATCCCCAATGTTATCCTATGGGAGAGAGTGAGTCTGGTGCCATAAGCGCCAAGTCTGACTCCAAGTGGGTCTTTGGAGGGATGGAGAGGCCCTTGAGGGCCATGTAGGTGATCGTGGCCTGGCTCCAGCCTGACATCTTGGAGGGCTGGGTACATGAGGGGCAGGAATCATGACACATTTACTTTGTTTGCAGTAAATGTCAAACAAATGTTTCTCTGTGCATGGATGGCCTCTGGGTGGCATCAGTGTGCCAAACAAAGCGGGTTTGTAGTGACATGCACCATTTTACACTAATTGCATTTGAAATGTGTTATCCTCCATTGCTATGGGACGAGTGCATTTCTCTTAGGTTAAATAGGGAAACTAAGTTACTCGACCTGCAGGTCTGCCTTAATTTTAAAGAATTTGCAAGGCCTGACTCCTCCAATGTCATATTTCAGCGGTATGCAAAAGTGCTGTACTGTTGTTCATTTAACGTCTTGGGTATGAATAACTTCTGATGACATCAACCATATTAGTACAAAATTGCTAATCAAATGAGTCTGTTTGCTAATCACAAAAATGTTAATTAGCAACCTCTGCTAATCAATTTTTGAAAACTAATTTATGCCTTGGAGGCCTATGGACAACATAAGCCTATTTCTCTTGCATGAGTATTTCTCTGTCATCCTGTTCCCAGTCCTCTTAACTTATGTTGATCGTATACTCTAGCCTTATCTTATTCTGACTGTGGCTTCCTTTTTTTTGCTGTGCTTCCCTCATTGTTTTCTGCCTAGCGTAATGTTCCCATTTTTTATAAGTCTCCCACTGACGTGATCTGATTTCATTTGGTCCCTTTGCTGACAACCTTTCCCTCAGTTACCCTAATAGTCAAAAGTCCCATGCTCTGGAATTTGTAAATTGGGATTGTGAGCAGTATATCAGTGCCATTCCTTCAAAATTAATACCACCCCCAGGTCCTTTTTTTACCATTAATTGTGCCATCCCAGGGAACCTTCTTGGGGAGTTTATTTAAGCATGTTCTACACACACAACATTTGGTGCTTGCATTCCCTATATTTCATTTGCATCAATACACCTGTATCCACATGGTTGCAATATATCTTGGTGCACTTAAAACAGTGGTCCCTAAATATTGCAATACTAAAGAAAAATATAGCATGTATTCATACAATTTTTCAATCAGCATCACTCTCGATGGTTATTCTGTAGTCCTCCCTTCCGTTCACTCAGCACAGTCTGTGCGGGTGTCTCTAAAGAAAAAATGCTATTCCAGGCGAGGACATCAGTCGGGGTAAATCGACGTATCAGGAAATCTGGCGAGGTCAGACTTAACTGTGGCTGCAGAAAAACACAGTCCTCATTGTGCAGTGTGCTCCATGATCGTTTGTCATGTATAGCCTTTTCTAAACCGCGGTACACAGTACGTCCGGATTTAGTGCTGAGGTCCCATCTGCAGGGTGCCATTTGCTAAAAGGTGCAAATTGGAGTAAAGCTGTTAGCCCCTCCTCAAGGTTCTCCCACCTGGAATATAAAACCAAAAATGAGACGCCTTCACAGAATAACAGTCACATAGATACATTCATTTAGCATCAAAATTTAAATAAATGTATTTCAGCTGCGTTAGCATGACACGTAAATAACACAGGGTCCTTGGAAGATAAATCAATGGCAGGCTGAACAGAAAGTTCAGTGAGTAATCGTAGTGAAGAGCAAATAGAAATGCAGGGGGGAACTCAACATGTGTTCCCTTTTATCCTTAGCCTAAGTTCGGGGAGGGGGTTCCACCACCTGCTGTCATTTGTGCATGCTATTTGACTGCAAGCTATTTCCTAACCGCCAGAAGGGAAAAAGCAGTGCCTGCGACTTAACACATATAGAAGTTGTTTGGAATTTTGCTGTTTGTGGACCCTGGGAAAAACTGTTGTGTGACATTTTTAACAGAGAAAAAGAACTGGTGTTCATTTAATATATATTTCCACAAATGCAAGTGTAATTAAAAGGACTTCCTAGCCATCTCACAACCTACAGGGGAAGCCACGAGATTGCTATAAACCTCAGCCAATGAAGGAAGTAGCAGCAAAGAAATCAATGATGCACTCCACAGAAAACAAAATTAATGCTGACCCTTGCTTACACAGAGCTTTAGAGTACATAGATATGATTCAATAGACCACTCTTTCACGCTTGCATTATTTTGATGGCTTTTATGCATCCCACCCTTTTATCCAATGATGACACAAATCTATTACTGTATATTTTACCTATGGTCCCCCCCACCACATGCGCACACAACCAGAACACCTTATGCATTGCTTTAGCATCATTTGAAATTTCAAAACAGACCATGCATCACGCCAGCTGGTCTCAAACGCAGGCTCCTGTGATTCCATGACCACCCCACCCTCCACACACCCACCCAACTTCCATTGCGCCCTAATTAATGCCCGCTCACTAGTTGCCCATGATTCAGACATCTTTGACCTCTTATCGACTAGCAACCTTGACATCCTAGCCATCACTCAGACCTGGCTTCACGAGGCTGCAGGCCCTGCCCTCTATATCGCCATCCCGCCCAACTGTGCCATTCTAAGAAATGACAGGCCTAATTAGAGAGGTGGAGGAGCCGCAATCATTTACAAAGATACTCTTGCCATTCGCACCATTCCTTCAGTCATCCCCCCTGTCAGTCCCTAACAGTTAAACTATCGTTCACTCACAACTCGACCATCACTAGTCATACTATCTACAGGCCACCTGGGTCGGGCAAGGCATTCAAGAATAACCTTACCCAACTCCTCCTGAGCAACCTCAAATCAAACTCTAAAATTCTGGCCATGAGAGACTTTAATCTCGGCTTTGCAGATTCAAATGACAAGGACGCAATTTACCTGGCTAATGCCTTGGGTTACTTCCAACAACAACAAAAAACTCAGCCCACCCACACCCTTGAGCGCACTCTGGACTTTATACTGGACCATATTTGTCATACCAAGGTCTCAGAATACACCCCCTGTGACTGGTCAGATAATTATCTCATTGCTTTCCCTATCCCTGCATAACTAGAATCCTTTCCACATCGGCACATCACCACGTCTGTCCCATCTAGGCCCACCCGAAATCTCACCCCGGAACACAAACGTCCACTGCTTGTGCACATCTCCTTCCCAACCATTTTCATGCAAAAGGACCTCTTGGTTAACCAATACAATACTGCCTCTCGCATGCAATCAATACAATGACTCAGTTCAAAGAACACAAACCTAAACGCACCAAGCGTTGAAGCCCATGGTTCACCTCATTCTACAAACCTTGAGGGTGGAGAAATGTGCCATTGAAGCCTCCTGGCGCAAACACCCCTCACTCAACCACAAATCTTGTTTCTCAGCCATATCCAAGACCTAGAATAAAAGCCATTCAAGCGGCTCAAGCAGCCACCTACAACACTCGTATCGTGAATACGGAATCCACCACCAATGAACATTTCCCATTCTTACGAGAGCTCGAATCATCAGCAAACCCCGCCCTTTTACTGTCATCAAGAATGACTTTCCTGATGTCCAGTATGCTCTGCTTGGCAAAAATGCCTCATTGGAGAATAAGATTCATCTGAAACCCGCCAATTCCAACACCACACCCCCCACAAGCCGTCCCCACACAACCCACTGTTAGGCAAAGTTTGTATGCAGTACCCTCACGGAACACTACAAACAACTCTGACTACAGGTACAGCAAACCCAACCTTTGGTATAAGCTTGTACTGCACAGTTTTGGTAGCGTGTTGAGCAGCCAAGCTTATCTCAACAGGGGTCAATGTGAGCTGTAGGGGAGTTACACAGAGATTCACAGTGACAAGTATTCAAATAAACTCTTACACTCAAGGTTTTTTGAATATACAATTATTAATTTATTTATCAGTCAGTTAGAATAAGCCTTCTTCAGAAGGGAGCAATATAATAGTAACACACACATACACTTCAATACCGTACACACTTAGTTTCTAAAACAGTAAAGACCCTTTTGGGATGGCCCACAGACGCAACCTACACCCTAAGGTGCCTTCAATAGCTAGGGTGCTGGGGACATGAATATCTTGCAGTTTCCATTTAGAGTACTATTATAAGTTGGTAAAAGGAAAAGATTATTAGAACAACAAGAGACCACAAATATTCTTAAGCAAACAAATACTTCTGGATTCCCACAGCAGAGTCATTCAGTATAACAGGCTAGGCCAAAGTCAATAGGCAAAGGTCTTGTATAGGATGAAGCACTTCTGGTAGGTAAGTAGAAAAGTCTTTGCACAATATTTTAGAAGTTTTTGAAGAAAAGAAGAATCAAATGTAGGGCCACAAGCCGTTAGACTTCTGTTCCCGTGCAGCTCTGCAGATCTCAGGGAGGACTTCTGCGGACTCCTGCACTGCTATGGGACAGTCACCACTCGCAACCGGCAATCTTCAAATCATTGGCTGTTCAGTGTTTCAGACCCTCGCGTCTACCGCAAATAGCAACACCACGGTTCCTTGCTGTCGAGATGGGCTTTCCTTGCTTCTGGGGTCCTGCACTCTGTTGAGGAGTCTCAGGCTCGGTCATTCTTGCTTCCTGGGAGTCTGGAGGATCTTCCTGGAGCTCTAGGCTAGCTTAAAAGCAACGCACATAATCTGGTGTTCCTCTCCCTGGTTGTACGGTTTCCAGCAGCAACTCTGAAATTCAACCAGCTCCGAGAAGGATGTCCAGGAGTTGCAGCAGGCGTCCTCTTCAAGTTCTTCTTCGGTTCCTTCGTCCATTGGTCGACTCTGCCTTCCAAGACGAAAGCCTCGTCTTTTATTCAGTTCTCTCCCATTAATTCCAGCCCAGCTGTCAGTCACCCAGCAGGATGGCTGTCCTTGCCGGACAGTCAGCCGGCCAATCACCACAGAGTGCATTTGGGTCTCCTAATGCACTCTGTGGTGATTGGCCGGCTGACTAAGGAGACTAAGCACAGGGTGTTTTGGGCACCTCCCTTACTTCCTGCCTACCCCAGACACACTGGAGCCAGGGGCGGGCATCACTCATGAATCCCGCAAAGGCAAAGCGAACAATGGGACCAAAACTCAAGAAGGACCTTTCAACAAAGAAATGGCGAAAAAAGAAGACCAGGGCCATTTTGACAAAAATGGCACCCTTGGGTCCTTTACTGCAGCTGCGAACGCAGCCCGCGATAAATGCACACCACTGTAGTTAAAGAGAAACCACTGCCACCAGCCATTCAGTGAGGAAGGGTAACATAAAAATGTTACATGAGAAGTTAGACAAAGGGGATACTAGGTAACCCCTCCAGCACCCTATTGTAAGATAGTGTGTGCTGGGTCTAGAAAGTTACAATGGTAAGTAAAGTCCATTTCACTTTACTACTCTGGGAAACAGTAGTTTATCCCAGAGAAGGTATTTATACCTTTGGGAAATCTTAAAGACTTCCCTGTGCCACTGCACGGAAGGTGCTGTGTGACACAATGTAAAAGATGATGCCTATGGAGTTTGTCTGGCTCCATAACCAAAAGAAACACATAGCTGAGAAATCATATTAAAATACATGAGAGAGTGGGAAAAGCGGTCTCACTCTCTCCAGGTTAAGAATCAAGTCCTCAAAATCCAGCAATGTTGCTGGGGGTCTCTAAGGTGGAGGGAATTAACACATTTCTGAGAATTCTCCCTAACACTCATCCCCCCAGACTAAGGGACAGGAGGATTTAATCCACCCCTGAATGAATCTCCTTACTTCAGTCGGTCATACATCCTGGAGAGACCATCAGCATTTTGGTGATTACAACGTGACCTGTGTTCAATGGTAAAATCAAACCTCTGTAGGCTGATTGACCATCTCAACAATTAAGGATTCTCCCCCTTCATCTGCATTAACCATCTCAAGGGTTGGTGGTCTGTTTGAATCACAAACGTAGATCCATATAAGTATGGTCTAAACGTCTTCAAAGACCACATAATGGCAAATCATTCACGTTCTATGGTTACCCACCTTGTCTCAGGTTCCTTAGTTTCCTACTGATGAAGCAGATTGGGTGTTCCTTGCCTTTCTCATCCAGCTGACTCAGAACTGCACCTATACCTGTATTGGAAGCATCTTTATGTACAATAAAGGATTGGTTGTAGTCAGGAGCTCTTAAGACTTTTGTTGACAAAGGGCTTTCTTAAATCCTTCAAATGCCTTAGTGCACTCCTCATTCCACCTGACCTTCTTGGGGAATGTGGGTGAGGAGATCACATTCAAGGGAGAAGCTATGGTCCCATAGTTCTCAATGAACTATCTATAGTAACCTGTGAGACCTAAAAAGGCTCTCACTTGGGTTTGAGTAGTAGGGGTGGCCCAGTGTTGTACAGCTTGTACTTTGCTAGGCAATGGTCTTATTTCACTTCCTCCTACTTCATGTCCAAGGTAGACCACTTTAGTCTGACCAATCTGACATTTACTTGCCTTTATGGTCAGATTGGCCTGCTCAAGAGCCTGCAATACATATCCTAAGTGGTTAATATGTTCCTTCCAAGTAGGGCTGAACACTGCAATGTCATCCAAGTATGCCATGCAGAAGTCATCCATCCCATTCAGAACATGATTCACCATCCTTTGGAACGTAGCAGGTGCATTCTTTAGTCTAAAAGGCATAACCTTAAACTGGTAGAGACCTCCTGGGGTTGAAAATGCAGTTTTCTCCTTGGCATGGTCTGTCAGAGCTATTTGCAAATAGCCTGAGGTTAGGTCAAATGTACTGAGGTACTTCGCTGAACCAAGTTTATCCACCAGCTCATCTGTCCTAGGTAAAGGATGGTCATCAGTCGTAGCGACTGCATTAAGGGCTCTATAGTACACACAGAATCTCAACTCCTTGGATCCTGCTTTGGTACTAGCACAAATGGACTAGACCATGGACTCTATTATCCCAAGATCAAGCATCTTGTTGACCTCTTCCTTTATGTGGGTTCTTGCATGGTCTGACATTCTGTAACCTCTGGTTTTAACAGGTAAACACTCACCAGTGAGAATCTCATGCTGGCCCCAAGGGGTCAATCCTGGTGAGAGTGAAAACAGAGGGGCAAACTGATTTAACAGAATTCTGCACTCCTCCTGTTGTTCCAGTGTCAGATCAGAAGAGAGATTGACTCCTATTTTTCTATCTAAAGGTTGTCCCCTGAGGAGGTCAGGTAGAGATTCACTCTCCTCCTCCTCTTGAGCAGAGGCTAGAAGCAAAGCTCCCGGTTCTGGTCTAGAGACATAGGCCTTTTGGCGTTTGGTGTGAAAGACCCTGAGGGATTCCTGAGGATTGCCTAAGTCCACCAAATAATTGACCTCTACAAGTTTTCCCACAACCTTGAAGGGTCCAATCCATTTGTCCTGTAAGGCCCTCTGCCTTGTAGGTACCATAAATAGAACTAGCTGGTCTTGAGTAAACTCAACCATAATGGCCTTCTGGTCATGCCAATGCTTCACCAGAGCCTGACCTGCTTTCAAGTTATCTGAAGCTTCTGTCATCATGTGTGTCCTTCTCCTTTGGAGACCTATCACATAATCAGTGACTCTCACTGTCTTGTGGGAAGGAGCACTCTCCAACCCCTCCTTGATTAGGGCCAATGGACATCTAACTGGATGACCATAGACAAGCTCAAAGGGACTGCATCCAACCCCTTCCTGAGGGACCTCTCTATAAGCAAAGAGAAGGCACGGCAATATAAGGTCCCACTTTCTTCTAAGGGGTTCTTCTAAAGCACCGATCATGCTCTTTATAGTTCTATTAAACCTCTCTACCAATCCATTGGTTTGGGGGTGGTAGGCTGTTGAGAACTCGTAGGTGAGTTCACAAGTTTTTCCACATGGCTTGCATGTAGTGGGACATAAAGTTGGATCCCCTGTCAGAGATCACCTCCTTAGGAAAACCTACTCTGGTAAAAATACCAAGTAGGGCCTTAGCCACTGCCTGAGCTGTGACAGTTCTCATATGTATGGCTTCAGGATACCTGGTATCATGGTCTACCACAACCAATCTAAATCGGTTGCCTGAAGATGTTGGAGGGGCTAAGGGACCAACAATGTCAATTCCTACCCTGAGGCACCAAAGGTGCCACATTCTTGGCTCCACTCTTGCCAGATGTCTGACAAGTGTGACAACTTCTACAGAATATATCTACATCAGACCCCATGTTAGGCTACTAGAAATAAAGAGAAATCATTTCCTTGGTCTTCTTAAAGCTTAAGTGGCCAGCCAAAGGAATCTCATGGGCTAACTGTAGTAACTGAGGTCTCACCTCCTGGGGCACTACAAGACTTCTGTAGTCTTCTGGGGTAGACTCAATAGGTTTACTATAGAAGAGGCCATCCTCCCAGTATAAGCTTTGCTTCCCTGGCTCTTGCCCTTCCAGATGGGAGGCTGTCTGTTGGCAAAGACCTTCAAGAGTCGGACACTCTCTTTGACCTCTGCTGAAGTATTCCCTACAGGGGCCACCTCCTTCCAGTAAAGACTGTAGCTCAGGATGGTCTTTAGGATCCAGATCTCCAATGGGAGGAAGGTCTTCTTCCAGCTATGTATCATCAGTAGCTGACTCAACCTCTTCTGGTTGGATCTCACACTCAGCCTCAGCTGGTGGAGTATTCACAGGTGTGACTTTGGACTGTCCTCTTGGGGATGTCCTGGTTTGATGCACAGGAGTGCTATATTTCTTGCTTTCTGAGACCTTGTGTTTCCCCTTTGTCTCTTTCTTCCTGGAAATAGAAGTTGGCTTTTCCTGTGGACTGGGTGTTATAGGTTCTTCTCTAACAACCCACTGTGAGTCATTTAAGGTGAGCTCTCTGGCCTTCCTAGTCTGCTCCTGCTTCCTTTTACAGGGAGGCCTGGGGGTGCTTGATACAACTCCAAGAGTTTTTGAGTCATTCCCCAGCAGGACTCTCCCAGGCACCTCACTTTTGTACAATGACGGGTATTCTTACAGTCATAGTGTTGCACTGGATGCGAGCTGGTAGTATTGGAACCATCTGGATAGGGCCTCCAACAAGCTTAGTGGGGTCTTTGGGTGCCTTAGCAACATCCTCAGGTTTGAAAAAAGTTTCATCCACCACTGTGATGTTGGCCCCAGTGTCTCTAATGGCAGGGGTCTCCTGACCATTTACAAGTACACTGTCCTTGTAGTATTCTTTGGTGTTATCTGGTATAACGTTAAACAAATCTACATTCTGCTGTTCCCACAGACCGGGGATACTAATGAAACACTGGCAGAGACTCCAATGGGGTCTTCAGCCAATAGTTGAAAGTTTCCACTTGCCATATGTTCTTCTCCCTCAGGGATGAAGGCTAAGGAGGCAGTGTGGATCCCTGAAGGTTTACCCTTGCATCTGGGATCCCCTTTCACATAGTCGGTTGACACAAACGCATAACATTTTCCAAATGTTTTGACAGATGGGGACTTCTGCTGACCTCCCTCTGGTTTGGCACCAGAGGTTTCACTAGACTGTCCTGGTTTCCCAGATGCCTTACTATTCTTGTTTGTGGCCCTTTTTGGATGGGAGGTTTTAGAATTCTCTTTGTCATCTTTCTTGTGCTGCTTCCCCTCATCCTTTTTATGAGTGGCCCCAGAATGCTTGTGAGTAGCCCTGTTGGCAACCCACAAATCAGCAGCTTTTGCCAGCTTCTTGGGATCAATTTCTTTTGAGTCAGCTAAGTGCTGTCTCAACTCAGGGAGCAGGCATCAAAAATAGACTCCAACAAAAACAGATTTCTCATTCCTTCAAAGGAGTTCACTCTGGAACCCTTAACCCAACTATCTAAGTTTTTCAAACATTCACACACCCAGGTAGCTAGCTTCACATTTTCATACTCCAAACTTCAAGTTCCCCCACCTCCATTACAGCATCCGTTGCAACCTGTGGGAGCCTAGACAAAAGCAAAGTAATCAACCGATTCCCTATGAACCCCTGAATCCCATAGTTATATTCAAAAGCATCCAACCAATCTGAAATATCAAGTTTCACATCATACATACTCACTGCTTCTTTAGGCATGCAAGGTCTCTTTGGACTGGAAGATCTAGAATACTCTGGGATAGAAACATTTTCAAGTGACAATTTCTTCACTTCAAGAGCATGTTGCATTTCCAATTCCCTTAGTTTGATGTCCTGATGTTTGGTATCCGCTTGGATTTGTAATGTTTTGAATTCTAACTTAAGTCTCATTTTCTTAAGAGACACAAATTCTGGACTCAGTGATGGGCCTTGTGGGGTCCCTGTTGCTAAAGATCGAGGCATAAGGGCCTGTTGAGGTAAAGAGGGGCTCTCATCCTGAGACTCCTCTGACTCTTCAACAATATTAGAGTTAGACTCTGAATTATCATCCTCATTCTCATTTTCCACATTTCCTGGGATAGTAGGTGTGACAGGCCTACTACCCAGACTTTGATTATTCAACTAGCTTGCAATTACTTCATTTTTCTTTCCTTTAACAGGGTGATTCCTGACTTTACACATTTCTTTCAGTTGTTCTACTGTTAAAATGATCAGGGTATCCTGCCCGAGGTTATCCATATATGGCATGTTACAATTGCTTTTCTAGTGCAGCTTAGCCATGTGAAGGTTTTTAGTTGAACAAAAGCAAAGCAAATTCTTAGTGTAACAACTCTACAATATATCCTCACCACCTGCCACCAGTGTTAGCCAAAGCTTGTATGCAGTACCCTCTGGGAACACTACAAACAACTCTTGATTACAGTTATAGGAAACCCATCCTTTGGTATAAGCTTGTACTACACAGTTTTGGTAGTTTGTTGAGCAGCCAGGCTTAGCTCAAGAGGGGTCAATGTGAGCTGTAGGGGAGTTACACAGAGATTCACAGTAACAAGTATTCAAATAAACACTTACACTGAAGGGTTTTTTAATACACAATTATTAATTTATTTATCAGTCAGTTAGAATAAGCCTTCTTCAGAAGGGAGCAATATAATAGTAACACACACATACACTTCAATACTGTACATACTTAGTTTCTAAATCAGTAAAGACCCTTTTGGGATGGCCCACAGACACAATCTACACCCTCGGGTGCCTTCAATAGCTAGGGTGCTGGGGATATTAATATCTTACTGTTTGCATTTAGAGTACTATTATAAGTTGGTAAAAGGAAAAGATTATTAGAACAATAAGAGACCACAAATATTTGTAAGCAGGTAAATACTTTTGGATCCCCACAGCAGAGTCATTCAGTATAACAGGCTAGGCCAAAGTCTATGGGCAAAGATCTTATATAGGATGAAGCACTTCGGGTAGGTAAGTAGAAAAGTATTTGCACAATGTTTTAATGGTCTTTGAAGAAAGGAAGAATCAAATGTGGGGCCACAAGCTGTAAGACTTGTGAGTAGTAGAAGATGCAAGCAACTCTACAATAAGAGGTAAGTTCTCTCAGACTTTACAGTACCTTTGGATTGAAGAAAAAGTGCAGCAGATGATATCTGTTCCAGTGCAGCTCTGCAGATCTCACTGTTCCTGGGCCTCAGTCGTGGGGACAGGAGGAAGGACTTCTGGGGACTCCTGCACTGCAATGGAACAGTCACTGCTCGCAACCGGCAATCTTCAAATCAGTGGCTGTTCAGTGTTTCAGCTCCTTGCATCTACCGCAAATAGCAACACTGCGGTTCCTGGCTGTCGAGATGGGCTTTCCTTGCTTTTGGGGTCCTACACTCTGTTGAGGGGGCTCAGGCTCGCTCATACATGCTTCCTGGAGCTCTAGGCCAGCTTAAAAGCAATGCACAGTCTGGTGTTCCTCTCCCTGGCTATACGGTTTCCAGCAGCAACTCTGTGGAAATTCAACCAGCTCTGAGAAGGATATCCAGGTGGCTTACTTTGGAGTTGATTGGTCCCAACAAGGAGAAGTCGTCCTTGCAGGGGCTTCTCTGTCGATATGAATTTGGAGTTTCAGCACAGCAGCAGGGCTTCACCGGGTAAACCAACGGTCCAGGAGTTGCAGCAGGCGTCCTCTTCAAGTTCTTCTTCGGTTCCTTCGTCCAGTGGTCGACTCTGCCTTCCATTCAGTTCTCTCCCATTCATTCCAGCCTAGCTGTTAGTCACCCAGCAGGGTGGCTGTCCTTGCCGGACAGTCAGCCAGCCAATCACCACAGAGTGCATTTGGGTCTCCCAGGAGACTAAGCACTGGGAGTTTCGGGCACCTACCTCACTTCCTGCCAACCCCAGACACCCTGGAGCCAGAGGCAGGCTTCACTTGTGAATTCCGCCAAAGGCAAAGCAAACAATGGGACCACACCTGGTTTGGCATGCAGAGTAAATCTCAAGAAGGACCTTTCCACAAAGAAATGGCGAAAAGAGATGACCAGGGACATTTTGACATAAATGGCACTTTTGGGTGCTTTACTGCAGCTGCGAACGCAGCCCGCTGTAAATACACACCACGGTAGTTAAAACGAAACCACTGCCACCAGCCATTCAGTGAGGAAAGGGTAACAAACATTATACATGAGAAGTTAGACAAACGGGATACTAGGTAACCCCTCCAGCACCCTATTGTAAGATAGTGTGTGGTGGGTCTAGAAAGTTACAATGGTAAGTAAAGTCAATTTCACTTTACTGCTCTGGTAAACAGTAGTTTATCCCAGAGAAGGTATTTAAACCTTTGGGAAATCTGAAAGACTTCCCTGTGCCACTGCACTAAAGGTGCTGTGTGGCACAATGTAAAAGATGATGCCTATGGATTTTGTCAGACTCCACACCAAAAAGAAACACAAAGCTCAGAAATCATATTAAAATACATGAGAGAGTGGGGAAAAGGGTCTCACTCTCTCCAGGTTAAAAAAAATCAAGTCCTCAAAATCCAGCAAAGTTGCTGGGGGTCTCTAGGGTGGAGGGAATCAGCACATTTTTGAGAATTCTTCCTAACACCCACATCCCGTTTTCACTTCCTTTCAGTCATTGAAACTGAAGTCGCCAGCCTCCTCAAAGGCCCTAAGCCGTCCTGCTTTAAAGGCGATCCATCCCACACTTCACAAAGAATGTGCTAACCTGCTTTTCACACACATCACAGCCATCATCAACACCTCATGTACAGTTCCCACAGCTCTAAAGGAGTCGTGGATTTCTCCCCTACTAAAGAAACTGCCACTTGATCCTGCTATACCGACCAACCACGACAGTCCCATTTTTGCTGAAAATCCTAGACTGAGCTGCCTACGTCCAACTACACCAACACCTTAAGCAATACCAAATCCTCAGTCCCTGACAGTCTGGTTTCCACCCTATACACGGCACTGAAACGGCCTTCCCTGACCTTCAGAACCAGCTTGATGACTCCAGAGACTCTGGCAATCTGTCCCTCCTCATGCTCCTTGACCTCTCGGCTGTATTCGACTTAGTCGACCACTCCATCCTAGCTCAACACCTCACTGCTTTCGCCGCTTTCTAACCAGACACCACTAAATGGATTGCATCCTTTCTGGCAGATCGCACTTCCCGAGTTTTCGTTGACAACCATTCATCCAGCTCTACAGCCACCATCTGTGGAGTTCCCCAAGGTTCCTGCGTTGCACCCACCCTCTATAATGTTTACAGTAAGCCTCTTTTCAACCTCCTGGATTCACTTGACATAAAGTACACTAATTTTGCCGATGATACACAGATTCTCATCCCTCTCACTGGCAACTACCATACTGAGTCTTTGAAAGTCAATGCATTCGGACTTGGATGGTCACGATCTCCTATGTCTCAATGATGAGAAAACTGAACTGATTGTCAGCAACCCCTAAAACCTCCCCAAACTCAGCCCTGATATCCAAGCATTCACCATTGACAACCCTACTATCTTTGTCTCTTCAGCCGTCAAAACACTGGGTGTCCATCTTGACTCAACCTTGAACATGTCCCGCCATGTGAATGCTATCACCTCATCAGCAGCCTATAACACTAAACTCAAACGCCAGCAGACCCTTCTTGTCTCCCAACAACTGCATTCATATTGTGCGTGCCCTTGTTTTGTCCAAGTTAGATTTTTTCAATTCCCTTCTTTTAGGCACTTCTGGAAATAACCTACCAAAACTGCAAACTATACAGAACAATGCACTCAGCCTCAAGAAACGTGACCCCATCACTGATGCAAAAGATGCTCATTGGCTTCCTGTCAGGGAAAGGATACAATCTAAAACGGATCCATCACCCATACAGGTCTCACCTGTGCCACCCCAAACTACTTGGTCACAGACTGTCCAGAGCCTCCTCCAATAGACCTACACACCTTGCCTTTTGCAACAGACTCTTCACTCCAAGATACAAAAGAGCCAAAACCGGGGGCGCCAACTTCCTGGTTGCCACCCTTATGCTCTGGAATTTCCTCCCTCCTAGACTGAGAGCCAAATCTTCTTTCAAGCCGTTCCGGAAACAGCTAAAAACCTATCTGTTTACTTACCTTCCCCGGTCAATCGTCGAAATCCTGGAGCGTCGGACTTTGTCTTGTTTGGGCAAGGCTCTGGCTGCCAGGCTGCAGGAGCAGCTGCAATCCGTGTGCTCATGCAGGCTACAGAAGCGGGAAGGCTTGGTGTTTAACTGATCAAAGGGGGCTAATAGAGTAATTTAATCTTTCATGAGGGTGTGTTTAGGATGGGTGGTTTTTGAGGGGTCGACTGGGCCCGAGCATCTGTTGCAAGGGGAAGGGGCCTCTTGCTATGGAGGGAGGATGGGGCATTATGGTATTGGTCTAGACTAGAGGGAGGGATGGGGTATTTTGGTGGGGCCTGAATGGTTGGATAGGGCACGCTGGTGTAGGTCTAGTGGGATGGGGCACATTGGTGTGGGTCCGGGAGAGGGATGGGGCACATGGGTATGTTTCAGGAGGGAGAGATGGGGCACAGTGGGTCTGGAGGGTGGCATGGGTCATCTAGGTTTGGGTTGGGAGGGTTGGACGGGGCATCTTGGCGTGGCTTTGGATGGGGGCACATTGTGGGACTGGGGGGTGGTTCATCTAGGTGTAGGTCCGGAGGGCAGGATGGGGGCATCTTGCTGTGTGCATGGAGAGATGGTGGCATTTTGGTGGGGTCTGCAATGCATAGGGGCACATTGGTGTTGTTCTTGTGGCACATTGGTGTGGGTTTGATGTGGGGGCTGGGCACATTTGTTTTGGTTTGATGAGAGGCACGGGGCATTGGTCTGGGGAGGGATGGCTGCATATTGGTGGGGGGCTGGAAGGAGAGGATGGGGCACATTGGTCTGGGGCATACTAGAATGGGTGGCTTTAGAGGGAGTTGGCTGGGGCTATCTGCTTGTGATTCAGGATCGGCACATGGGCATCTGTTGCAAAGGGAAGGGGCATCTTGCTATGTGTAGGGAGGATGGAGCATTATGGTATTGGTATAGAGGGAGGGATGATGCATCTTGGTGGGGTCTAAATGGATGGATAGGGGCACGCTGGTGTGGGTCTGGCGGAAGGGGCACATTGGTGTAGGGCTGGAGGGAGGGATAGGAACATGGTGTGGGTCTGAGCGGAGGGATAGGGACAGTAGTGTGGGTATGGGGTACATTGGTGTGGGTTTGGGGGAGGGATAGGGGGACATGGGTGTGGTCTGGAGGGAGAGATGGTGCTCAGTGTGTCTGGGGGGTGTCATGGGTCATCTAGGTTTGGGTTGGGAGAGTGGGTTTGGGTATCTTGGTGTGGCTCGGGAGGGTGTGGGGGCACATTGGTGTGGGTTTGATTGGAGGGATGGGGCACATTGGTATGGGTTTAGGGGGAGGGATGGGGGACATGGGTGTGGGTCTGGAGGGAGAAGTGGGGCACAGTGGGTCTGGAGGGAGGCATTGGTCATCTAGGTGTGGGTTGGGAGGGTAGGATGGGGCATATTGGTGTGGCCCTGAAGGGAGTTGGTGGGGGCGCATTTGTGTGGGTTTGATGGGAGGGATGGGGCACATGGGCGTGTTTCCGGAGGGAGAGATGGGGCACAGTGGGTCTGGAGGGTGGCATGGGTCACCTAGGTGTGGGATGGGACGTGGCATCTTGGTGTGGCTTTGGAGGGAGGTGATGGGGACACATTGTGGGACTGGGGGAGGGATGGTTCATTTAGGTGTGGGTCTGGAGGGCGGGATGGGGGCATCTTGCTGAGTGGATGGAGGGATGGTGGCATCTTGGTGGGGTCTGCAATGCATAGGGGAACATTGGTGTTGGTCTGGGGGCACATTGGTGTGGTTTGATATAGGGGCGGGGCACATTGGTGTGGGTTTGATGGGAGGGATGAGGCACATTGGTGTGGGTCTGGGGGAGAGATGTGGTACATGGGTGTGTTTCCTGAGGGAGAGATGGGGCATAGTGGGTCTGGAGGGTGGCCATGTGTCATCTAGGTGTGGGTTGGGATTGTGGGATAGGGCATCTTGGTGTGGCTCTGGAGAGAGGTGGTGGGGGCACATCAGTGTGTGTTTGGGAGGGATGGGCACATGAGTGTGTTTCTGGAGGGAGAGATGGGGCACAGTGGGTCTGGAGGGTGGCAAGGATCATCTAATTGTGGGTTGGAGGGAGGGGATGGGGCACATTGATGTGTCTGGGGGAGGGATAGGGGCACATTGTGGGACTGGGAGAGGTGTGGTTCATCTAGGTGTGGGTCTGGACGGCGTGATGGGTGCATCCTGCTGTGTGGATGGAGGGATGGTGGCATCTTGGGGTCTGCAATGGGTAGGGGCACATTGGTGTCGGTCTGGGGGCATATTGGTGTGAGTTTGATGTCGGGGTGGGGCACATTGGTGTGGGTTTGGGAGGGACAGAGACATTGGTCTTGGGAGGGATGGCTGCATATTGGTGTGGGTCTGGAAGGAGGGGATGTGGCACATTGGTGTGTGTCTGGGGGGACGTATGCCCATACTAGGATGTGTGGTTTTAGAGGGGGTTGGCTGGCTATCTGCATGCGATTCAGGATTGGCACATGGGTATCTGTAGCAAGGGGAAGGGGCATCTTGCTATGTGAAGGGAGGATGGGGCATTGTGGTATTGGTCTAGAGGGAGGACTGGGGCATCTTGGGGGGGGTCTGAATGGATGGATAGGGGCACGCTGGTGTGGGTCTAGCAGGATGGGTACATTGGTGTGGGTGGGGGAGGGATGGGGGACATGGGTCAGGGTCTGGAGGGAGAGATGGGGCACAGTCGCTATGGAGGGTGGCATGGCTCATTTAGGTGTTGGTTGGGAGGGTAGAATGGGGCATCTTGGTGTGGCTCTGGAGGGAGGGGGAGGGGGCACACTTGTATGGGTTTGATGGGAGGGATGGGCACATTGGTGTGGGTCTGGGGGGAGGGATGGGGCACATGGGCGTGTTTCCAGAGGGAGAGATGGGGCACAGTGGGTCTGGATGTTGGCATTGGTCATCTTGGTGAGGGTTGGGAGGGTGGGATGGGGCATCTTGGTGTGGCTCTGGAGGGTGGGGGTGGGGGCACATTGGTGTGGGTTTAGGGGGAGGGATGTGACACATGGGTGTGTTTTCTGAGGGAGAGATGGGGCACAGTGGGTCTGTAGGGTGGCATGGGTCATCTAGGTATGGGTTGGGAGGGTAGGTTGGGGCATCTTGGTGTGGCTCTGGAGGGAGGGGGTGGGACCACATTGGTGTGGGTTTGATGGGAGGGATGGGGCACATTGGTGTGGGTTTAGGGGGAGGGATATGGCACATGGGTGTGTTTCCGGCGGGAGAGATAGGGCACACTGGGTCTGGAGGGTGGCATTGTTCATCTAGGTGTGGGTTGGGAATCTGAGTCTTTGAAAGTCAATGCATTCGGACTTGGATGGTCACCTTCTCCTATGTCTCAATGATGAGAAAACTGAACTGATTGTCAGCAACCCCTAAAACCTCCCCAAACTCAGCCCTGATATCCAAGCATTCACCATTGACAACCCCACTATCTTTGTCTCTTCAGCCATCAAAACACTGGGTGTCCATCTAGACTCAACCTTGAACATGTCCCGCCATGTGAATGCTATCCCCTCATCAGCAGCCTATAACACAAACCTCAACCGCCAGAAGACCCTTCTTGTCTCCCAACAACTGCATTCATATTGTGCGTGCCCTTGTTTTGTCCAAGTTAGATTATTGCAATTCCCTTCTTCTAGGCACTTCTGGAAATAACCTACCAAAACTGCAAACTATACAGAACAATGCACTCAGCCTCAAGAAACGTGACCCCATCACTGATGCAAAAGATGCTCATTGGCTTCCTGTCAGGGAAAGGATACAATTCTAAAACGGATCCATCACCCATACAGGTCTCACCTGTGCCACCCCAAACTACTCGGTCACAGACTGTCCAGAGCCTCCTCCAATAGACCTACACACCTTGCCTATTGCAACAGACTCTTCACTCCAAGATACAAACGAGCCAAAACTGGGGGCGCCAACTTCCTGGTTGCCACCCCTATGCTCTGGAATTTCCTTCCTCCTAGATTGAGAGCCAAATCTTCTTTCAAGCCGTTCCGGAAACATCTAAAACCCTATCTGTTTACTTACCTTCCCCGGTCAATCGTCATTCTCCCCTTTACCTGTCCTTTGCCCTTGTACTTTTCTGCCTTTAACTACCGCCTAGACACCCTCGGGCACAGTGCTCTCCTACAAATGTCAAATAAATAATAAATAAAATAAAATACCCGTCCTATTACTGCCAATACCAAAGCAGTTGAAAGAATTATTCTAAGAGGTCAATAATATTGGCCTTGCCTGAAAAATCTGCAATTAAGAATAGAAGACAAAAGGACAATATCCTGGAGGGTATGAGTATTACGCGAAGAAGTGGTGGGTTAGGTAGGGGAGAGGGAGCTCCCTTTTTGCCAATTACATGAAGTTTGAGCTGAGCTTTGAAGCAATCCACAGACAAGCTTGTTTGAGTTGTGATGGGTAGCGGGTTCCACTAGAGCAGCACAGAAAGAGTGCAAGCGACAAGAGGCTTAGGGGAGTGGGAGAGTGAAGCTGAGTTCCCAGGAGTGGAGGGAATGAGATGGGACATAGACAGAGGTTCAGCTAGTCTTGTTAGGAGGATAGCTCAACGGCAACGTGCGTGCCTTAAAAGCAAGACGACATGAAGCAACACAGGTTCGATTCCTGCGTCCGCGCTTAGAAACCTTTGGGTGTTTAAGCAAGTTATAAATTGCAACTAAGATTAAAAAAAAAAAAAACAATTACGTAACCAAAACAATTCCTGTAACAGCGCCTGGATGCCTACGGGCTGCGGGCTGTGTGGGTGCTTTAAAAATTCAAATAAAAAAAAAACAATACCATGAATAGCATTGCAGAATATGAGCCGAGTCTTCAAAAGAGCGGTCAAATAGCAAGACGTCGATAGTGAAAAGTGGGGGAGAATAGAAGGTTGTAGAAAGTGATGATAGGGAAGTTGAGGGCTGTTTAGAGGGAAAGAGAACAGCAAAACCAGTATCGGCTCACACTTCATTGAATTTGTGCCCTTGCAGCTTTCCAATGAGGGAGGGGAAGATTATTTATATACTTGTCAAGTTGGTTTAATTCATGATTTGTGTATTTTTAAGTCATGTTTATAAAACATAGTATTATGTAACAATTGGAAGCAAACATTAACACAACTGCAACAGAGCTGACAAGATAGGAGACTAGGTGGCTAAATTCCATACTGCGCTGTAATGCCTTCCTTGCTTCACCACTTATCTAAATTGTTTGTGATAGAGTGCCAGTTAGGTTAACTCGCTGCAACTTAGATCACAAAATTGAGAGTCCCTAAAAGTGATTTAAACTACAAAGAGCCTCATTACAATTACGAGCCTCATTACAATTACAGAGGTGCTCCAGTAATTCCGTTAACGTCACATTACTGCACTGCCATACTACAAGTTGCTGGTAAAGTGGAGGATTTAACTCCAGAAAAAATCTGGAGATAAAACCTTCATTTTACTGCCAAAAATAAGCAAAATTACTGCCGACAAAATTACCGCTGGCAGTAATTCCACCATAGTCTTATGGAGTCCGGAAAATGCGGCTGAACACTGCGCTACCACCACTTTAATTCTGCTGTAAATCCATGGGACCAAATGGCAGTAACAGTAACTGAGCTTGGCAGATTAACTGCCAAACTTGTAACGAGGCCCATAGTGCACTATTCAAGAAAGCCCCAATCATGGTGAATTTACAGGGTTGTTCCATATGTAAAAATACTAGGATATAGTTATTGGAGTCTTGGCACACTCAAGGTAACTTCTTGTAATATGTGCTTTAAGTGGCCTGCAAAGGGACTCATAGGGGCGGGGGGTGGTCTGGCAAGGGGTAAGTGCCGCAATTAAATACAAGCAACACTTAACTGGCCTGAATGCTGCCTGTTAGGCCACGCCCAAGAGCCCCAGCTCGATTTTGCAAAAGGGCTTGTTGTGGTCTAACTGCCAACATGCATGCTACGTAAGTGTTGCCTTGGCTTATAATTGCAGCGCTGAACCCCTGCCAGGAACCCATTTCACTAGAAATGCAGAGATCGTCACCCTCTCACCTGGGGTGCGAGGATGATGATCCCTGCATCTCTATTGAAAAGGGTGTCTGGTAGGCGGGTCGCAGACACAATGAAAAGGCGAGGCTTTTCTTTGTAAAGGCTGAAGCACTCCCGCAAGAGCCTCATTCAAGCTTTACAAAAATAAGCCTCGCCTAAAAAGGCTTTTTTTCTAAAGGATAAAGCCCTCGGGTACACGCAGAAAAAAAAGCATTGACATCTAGTAGCCTGGTGGGCTTGGGTTAGCAGGGGACTTTATAGAGGCCTGGCAGGGCCCTGTCTCAGACACACTTTTTGGAGCCTGATGGGGCTTGGCCCCAGCCCACTTAAAGCCCCAAATGTAACATTCTCATGATGCCCCTGAGTACCAAATTAGTGGTGAAAGGGGCCCCCAGGGGTCCCTCGTGCTATGGAAACAAGGCAATGACCATACACGAAAAGATGCGCCAGCCACGAGGTTCAAATTCCCAATGCTAGGGTTTATTGCAAGCAAAAAATAGTATCAATTGGCCAATTCTGATCTCACGCCCCGCGATGTGAGTTTCCTAGACCTCGAGGGACGCAAGAAAGCGAATTACGTACATCAGTTACATATATACAAAATGCATATCATACAATCAGCAATGTCATGTTTAACACCCCTCTTTATTAAGTTCCTTTGAACTCGGGATGACGATGTACATATCCGACGAGTATGACGATTATGACACTTTCGATGTCTATTCTAGTAACAATGTGCAATTAGAAAGTGCGGAGGCATCTTTTAGTTGTTGAACAGAACACGGTGGTTCTGTTCTTGGAAGCAAGCTGCACACGGGGGAAGAGCCACATTCCAACCTTAGCTATCTATGAGGTACTATTCGTGGCCTGGGAGCCGACACGTTCTAAAGGGTTTTGCGAAGGGGGGCTGTAGGAAGAGCATAATTCAAGCCTTTAGCTGTTTTATTCTAACATATTCTACCATCGTACGAGACTGGCTGGCAGCTGTGAAGTGATTAAAAGCCCTGCAGTGCTCTCACAAGGCTAAAGAGAGGGAGCGTGGGCATTCCTCTCTGGGCTACTCATGAGGAGTTTCAACAAACTCTTCAGTCCCGCAACCTTGTCCTTTCATATTCAGACAACAATGTTAACAGTTGAGCAGAGTAAGCAGAATCCTTCAAGAATTGCAAGCTGCAAAGCAGTTTTTAGACAGAAAGCAATGAGCAATGGTTAACAAGCAAAATGGCGATTCTTGCTACATTTAAAATGGCCGCTCGTTGGTCAAGCATAGCAGTTTATATTTCTATAATTCGGTGCATAAGACGGTTGGCCCACGGCCATCAAGTTACGTCTATCATTCAAATGAAGGGTATTCATTTTTCCAGATTGACAAACCCTCCTTTTGGCCGTATACCAAACGTCTTATTTATTCATTGTATCCTCCTCCAATGAGGATAAGTCTGGGGTATCTATGTCTGAACCATCGTCATCATTAATGTCTATCGCCATGAATTGTTTTACTGTTTTTGTTTCCTCAGTGTCTCTGTTATTTCGGCCATGCGTTTGTTTTCCTCTCGACACCATGTGCATACATCCCTTAGTACATCCATCAGTTATTTCAGTGCTTACTATTGGTAAGCATTGTATGCAACAGCAGCATGTTATGAATATCCCAAGTACCATCATTAGTATCGAAATTAACTTCCATCCCCAAGACCGCAATAATCCCCAAAACCAGGATCCTATCCCCCAACTGCCTTCTTCAGTAGAGAGTGTGGAACTTATGACATGTAATTTCCGGATCGCTTTAAATATCGTAGGGGAGTAGTCATCTATATATACACAGCATGCAGTTTTTACGAGTTTGCAAACTCCCCCATGATCAACTAATATTATATCGAGAGCCATCCTGTTTTGGAGTGCCATTAGTCTTATTCCTTTTTCTTCTAACATCATATTCAATAAAATATCCGTTGTGGAATCTATTGTTTTTTGTAATATTCCAGGCAATTTTCTTATATTGTAAGAATTTTCTATTTGGGACAAGAACGGTATAAATGATTTGGCTATATCCATTGCTATCATTCCATCCTCGCTACTCTTTCGAGTTCTACCTTTTGTTCGTTTGGCTACTTCTGCTGTCTCCAAGAGGAACACTCCTGGAAACAGTAGACCTAGGTAGCATGTACCTCCCCAGTTCCTAGGTAACCATGGATATGCTTTTTCTCCACATATAAAGTAAACAGGGTCTTCTACATACACAGGTTCTATTTCGTGTTTTAAAACCACTGTGTTCAGGCAGTTGCTAAACGTTCCTACTTTATAGGAACCCTTTTTCTGTAGACATAGGGGAGCAGTTTTGGGGCTGTGATCCACTGTATAGGCAGGGGGCACAGCATCTTTGTTCCATTCATTCCTCATTCGAAATGTCATTACTGATGTTTTTTCTGCGGGCGGGGTTGGTCTATTTTGCCTATGTAATCTATTTAGTCTTGTTATCTTTCGCGTATTCTTTCTCATGGGTTCTAGTGCAAACATGCAAGCTTTTTGGAATATGGAACAACCCACAGGTCTCATGATCACTTCCTCAAATTCATTCATATTGGTCTCATCTAGCTGACCCGTACTACTCTTGTTCCATTTCCCAAAGAACATTGCACTTAATGTTACCTCACATGAATAAATCAATGGCAACGTTTGTACATACCAGCCTATCCCTTTCCCACCGTGCTGTGGTAAATGGGCGCAAACCCAGCAATCTTTTTCCTTTAAAACCGCATGGGTCATGTTCATGATGAGCAACAATGTATTGTTGCCGTATCCTTCTCTATGTCTCTCTTCCATTGGGGGCAAAGTACCAGTGATTACATGAACCGGGCTTTCAGTTGCTGCTTTTGGCAAAAGTGTTTCTAATGGGTGTACGTACTCCAGGAACCATAGTGTAATAGCTGTTATAGTTGGTACTATCATACTTAAGAAACACAGGACCAATGTCCAAATCAATACCTTATTCCTTTTACCATGCTTTTTCCTTAAATTTACAGTCTCTAAATCTATTATCTTTTCAGCAGGGGTGCAGGAGGAGGCTGAAACCGGTCTTGACTTGTTCTTCATCGTCCTTCTTCTTGCTGGCAAAGTTCGTCGCAAATGTCTCTCGTTCATGATGCCAGAAAAGTTCAACGAAAAATGTCACAGTTCAATTCTGCCAGCCCTTTCACAGCCTCGATCACTTATTCACTCCGAGCAAGATTAGTTTGTTCTTTCTCCCACTGCTCAGATGATTTCCGAACAGTTCTTTATTGATATAGTACTATGTGCATCCAGCTTGTCCCGCTCTGGCTTAGGACACATGTACTCTATCAGCCTTAGTACTTATGTGCGTCCAGCTTGTCCTGCTCTGGCTCCTGACACATGTACCTTTATAAGCGCACCGAGGAGCTGTGAGTCTTGAATTGTCCGACTTGCACAATTCTCACACTTCTCTCCTCTACGCCCCTGGCTCCTACTCCGTCCGTGAGTGGAACCAAAGGCAAAAGAAAAGCACCAAAGATCTGTGGATCACTTTGCCTGTCGAGGCCGCAAATTATATCGATTCACTCCTGGTATTTTATGATCCGTGAATAGTGCCGATGCACTTCCAGTATCAGGCTCAGTGTCAGCCTGCGGCGCAATGATGGGTAGCGATGAGCGCCGTGGCAATGATGTAGTTTCTTTCTCTGGCTCTAGTGCGTTTGCAGAAGTTGGTGGGTGCTAAAGGGGTACACGCGTTGTTTCTGCTGGTGTTTGCAATGCAGAGTTTGTGTCGCTCGGCAGTGATGTTGTTTCTGCTGGGCAACGTTGGGGCACTTTTCACCCTTTCCGCTTTCTGGCAGCCTCCTCAGGCTCTGTTTCGAGTTTCACTTCTCGCTCAGGCTTTGTTTCAACTTTCACTTCTCGCTCAGGCTGATGCTGTGGCAATGGACTGGCAACAGTTTCTTTCGTTTCCGAGACCGTTTCCTTTCTCTGGTCGTTGGAAGTTGTCAGCAGTCCTGGGAATCTTTTTGCATGTGTTGCATGGATCCATGCCTTCCGTCCGTCTACTCGGATGGCCGTTTGCGTTGCCAAAAGTACTTGATAGGCGCCGCGCCACCTGGGTGCTAATGCTGTCTTCCGTTCGAAGTTTTTAATCAGGACCCAGCTTCCAGGCTCCAGCGAGTGCCCCGGTCCGGTACATCGCACTGGTAACACCTCCTGCACCTGCTGATGAATCAAACGCAACTTCTGTATTAAAAGCCCACAGTACGTGCTTAACATAGGATGCTCGACCTCACATAATCTTTTGTGCTGCGGTGCGCACCATAAATTTGGTGGTCTCCCAATTATAATCTCATAGGGGGAGAGCCCAGTCTTAGCTTGCACAGACGTGCGCATACACAACAGCGCTAGGGGTAATGCATCCACCCAACTCAACTTGCTCCCAGCGCATATTTTTGCTATCTTTGACTTCAAGATTTCGTTATGTCTCTCCACAAGCCCGGCAGAACTGGGATGCCTGGAACTGTAGAATCTCTTCTATATCTGCAGACCTGCACAGATCTGTAGCACTACTGCGCCCACACAGTGGGGGACGTTGTCTGACCACAGGACACGGGGCAACCCAAACCGGCAGAAATACTCTTTTAACATTACTTTTGCTGTGGACATGGCAGTACAGTCTTTTAAAGGATATGCCTCCACCCACTTGCTGAATGCACAAATTACCACTAACACATATTTGTAGTTCTGGCACCTGTCCATTTCTATGAAATCAAAATGGACCACCTCAAATGGCATAGAGGGTGGGCCGAAACTACATGCTGGAGTCACGGTTCCCTTCCCTACATTGTGTTGCAGGCACATAATACAATTCTGCACTAGTCTTTCTGCATTCTTTTTTATGTGCTCATTTTTCCATACTGTGGATAAATGCTGTACCATCTTCTTCGCGCAAATGTGGGTAGGGCTATGCGCCATTATAACCATTGCAGTCACATAACAATTTGGCAACATCCAGTTCTTTGTTTCTTTGTCCACCCAACATCCTTCCAAATCTAACTCAGCAGAGCCCTCAGCCCACCCCTGAATCTCTTCGGTCGTGGCCTCAGCCTGCATTTCTTTGACTGTGGCAACTCCATTCTCTATCATACAAGGTACCTCCTCAGTCTGTACTGTCATCATTTTATTCCCCAAATCTGTGGCTGTTTGCTTCGCAATCCTGTCTGCAAATGCGTGTCCCTCTCCCACTCTACATGTTACTTTCTTATGCGCCTCGCACTTCACTATAGCTAGGCGCTTTGGAAACGTGAGTGCAGACAACAATCGCACAATCAAAGGGCCATGCTGAATCCTGGCCCCATGTGATGCCAAGAAACCCCTCTCAGCCCAAAGTCGGCCAAAGTTGTGAATCACGCCAAAGGCGTACTGGCTGTCAGTATAAATATTCACGTTCAAATTCTCAGAGAGTTCACAGGCTCGGGTCAGTGCTATTATTTCTGCGGCTTGCGCCGAATTGTAGGGGATTCTTCTGCTTTCTACAACACTCTTTAGGGTAGTAATTGCATATGCGGCTGTTGATGTGCCATCAGGTAATTTAAAACAAGAGCCATCACAAAATAACTCCCCATCTGGCTCTTTCTGTGGGATATCGCTCAAATCAATCCTTTCCTTTGTTTCTTCTTCAGTGATCATTAAACAATCATGGGGTGGTGATTCGTTGTCACCAATTTCTGCTATGGGCAGTGGCATTAATTCTGCAGGATTCAATGCGCTACACCTCATAATTTGGATGTGGGGTGCAAACAAGATGAGCTCATATCTTGTCAGTCTAGCTGAGGTGAGGTGTTGCGTCTGTGTCCTATTTAATAGAACGTCTATAGCATGTGGCACCATCAGAATTAAAGTGTGCCCCAATACCATTCCTTCCGTTTGTTTCATTGATGCAGCAGCCGCTGCGACGGATCACAAACATTGTGGTAGTGCGCGCGCTACAGGGTCCAACGCGCAAGAAAAATAGCCGCACAGCCTTTTTCTTCCACCTTGTTCCTGTGTCAAAACCGCCAATGCACATCCTTCACTCTCACTCACAAATAGTCTAAAGATCTTTTTATAGTTAGGAGTGCCTAAAACTGGCGCAGCACACAATGCAGCTTTCAATTGTTCAAACGCTTTCTGACATTCCTCATCCCACTGTAAAGGCATCTCTGCATCCTTTTTAGTCAATTTTATCATCGGCTTCACAATCAACGCAAAATTACTGATCCACTGCCGACAATAAGAGGCCATGCCTATTACAGCTCTCACTCCTTTTTGAGTTTTTGGAATAGGCATACTAGAAATACTTTCTATGCGTTCTGGTGTTAATCTTCTCCTTTCTTTCGAAAGTAGGTAACCCAAATAAGACACCTCCTTCTGATTATACTGGAATTTCTTCAAACTTGCCTTATGATCATGGGTCGCTAGGTGTGTCAATAGTAATATAGTACTTTCTTTGCAGATCTCTTTCGTGTCAGCAGCTATTAACAAGTCATCTATGTACTGCAAGAGTACGCAACCTTTGGGTAATTCTGGCATGTCTAGCTGCTCTTTTAGCGCTCTGCTGTAAATGCTCGGGCTTTCTGTGTATCCTTGTGGAATGGGTGTGAATGTGAATGATCGACCTCTTAGAGTGAACGCAAACAGATATCTACTGCTTTTATCCACTGGAATGCTAAAGAATGCGTTCTTCAAATCGACTACACTAAAGTATTCTGCAGTGGCCGGTATCATTGTCAGTATTGTTGTGACATCTTGGACCAAAGGGAATTGGGGGTCTACCACTTTGTTTAATGTGCGCAGATCAATTATGAAACGATAGGGTACCTCATTGCCTCCTTTCTTGTAAACTGGAAGAATCGGGCTGTTGCGCGTGCTACCTGCAATTTCCTCAACCACCCCCAATCTCACCAGGTCAGTAACAATGCTTTTCAATCCCTTCTCACCTTCAACAGAAATTTTATACTGGGGAATTTGTGGTAGTGTGACACCTTCTTTCAAAGTTATTTTTGCTGGCTCTATCTTTAAGCATCCTACATCGTTATCATGCATTGCCCACAGACAGGTTGGTACTCTACTTAGCTCTTCTGGCAACTCTTTTGACATAAATTCCGTCACTGGTGCATCGTGAGGCCACATCGTGAGGAACACCCCGTCTGCCGTACAATGTATGACTGCCCCCAATTTTCTCAACAAATTTAATCCTAACAAGTTCTCTCCACAATTTTCTGTCAAAAGAAATGGACACTGTTCCGTAAATGGTCCTATTGTAATTTGGACAGTTTCGGACATGGGGTTAATTACTGGTGTATCTGTGAACCCTACAGAAACATTCTTCTGCCCCGACAATGGTATCTCCGGAACCAAGTGGTGGTCTATCAAGCACTTCTGTGCCCCTGTATCTACAAGGAAATGCTGCTCCTTATTCCCGACTCTCATTTCTACGTAGGGTCCTCTCTGATTCACGGGAATAGACACTGGTTCCGACCCCTGCCGTGGGCTGTTCTATCGCGAAACTAACACATCGTCCGATGTGTAGTCACCGCTACTGCTATAATACGTGTTTGATTGTGTATCAAAAATATTCCCATTTCCCCCTCGATGTCCTCCACTCTGATCATTTCTCTGTTGGCCTTGCCCGCCCTGATTTTGGTTCGAAACACTTTGGTTCAATGCCTGGTTCTGTTGCGCTTGGTTTTGACCATAGGATTGGGTTTGAGTACCTCCATTGGTGTATCCCTGCTGCTGCTGCATGTTATTTCTGCTTGGGCCGTTTGACCCCTGATGTCCTCTATGAGGCCTTCTCTGACTAAACCCACCTCTATTCTGTAGGTGCGGGCATTGCGCTCGCCAGTGTCCTTCCTCCTTACAATACGCACATTGATTTAATCCCAATGACACCCCATGCATATTATTCAAATTTCCTCTGCCTTGTGCATTTCCTCTACCTCTATTGTATCCAATGACCTGCTGCAGTAACACCCCTACTATTGTTTACATCGCTTCTTTTCTCATCTCCAATGGGTACCCATTTCATATCTCACTTACTTCCTTCACTGACGTTCTTTTGTTCAACATCCATCGCATTGTTTCCCCTACCCATACCTGCAATCTTTGTTTATCGCCTATTTGTCCCGGTACCGGCAAATGCTTTGTACCACCTCGAAAAACTCTCGGCCATGATTTTTTCATATTCAACCTTGACGCCTCCTTCCTACCTTTCTTAATAAACTCTCTACTATACTCAGGTGTAGCAAACATCTCTGCATATCTGTCTTCCATTTCATTTTTTACTTCAATGAGTTTGTTCACATGTTTTCTTACATCCTCATCTCTTTGCTCACTGCGTGCTAACTTATTCAAATCTAACAATCGCTGTGGCGGTAAATTCCCGAGTATCTTCTTCCATTCTCCCACCAAAATTTCCCCCATGCATTCCAACACTACCTGTCTCTCGTCGCTTCTTCGGTACCCATACAATGAGGCCAATGCTGCCGTCTCATCATTTCCTTCTATGTACATTTCTGCCTCTTGCCGTAATTCAATCTTTCTTTCTTAGCTGATCGCACTTCGAGTTACTCGTCCAAATCCTGTTCCTTCAGCCCCGCCTCTCGCCTCCCCGGTCTCAATTTCGACTTCGGGAGGAGCGGATGGTGCTGAATCTGTCTCTGGAGCGGGAGGTGCGGATGGGACAAGTGACACAGGTGGCATCTGTGAAGGGCCTTCCTGGATGCTGGGCAATTGTGTGTCCGCGGTCTGCACTTGTGGGAGTGCTCGCGCTGTGGGTGGGGCTTGGGTTAACGCTTGCATGAGGGGAAGTGCTTGGGCTACGGGAGGGGGTATGAGAGCTACTGGTTGGGCCTGTGCAGTCACTGCTGGCGTGTTTGGTTTCGATTCTGGTTTTGGGCCTCGACCCGTGTTAGTTAACAAATGTTCCATTAATTTGTCTGCTATGTGTAGTTCCCTCTGCAGGTATATTCTTTCTATGTTCATCTGGTCACGTCTTCCTTCTCATTTTAGACTTGCCGTCCACTCCTCCTCTTCCTTTTCTTCTGCTACCTCAAGCTTCGTTTTGTGCCTACGTGCATGCTTCTCTCTACTCCTAAGTCGGGGCATTGCTTCCCTCCTCCAAACTTTGACAGTCTCAAAAGCTGTGGGTCGCGCTTTTTTCCTAATCAGCACCCTTTCTAGGTTATCTATCCTCGCCATCTCGAAGCTACCAATGATTGACCACTGATGGTCCTATTGCTTTCTAGTTTGTCTATGCCAAATTTCACAAAATATTATCGCACCCACACCATATTTTGCATTCATGTCATAAGCCGGCGTTCCCCCAGGCGGTGCACTTTGGCCATATTCCAAGGACTGTCTACCGCAGCTGAAAAGCCCCGCTAAAGTGGACAGTACTCGAGGCATGTTTCTTTAACCTTCCCCTTTGGTTAGCCAACTTTTACCTGGACGTTTGAGTTTGCAAAATCATCACTCTACCAAAAATCAGGTTTCTCTTTGAATCGGGGAATGACTCACCTGATAAAACAAGTCGCCTGTCCTAACGCAACCTCTCCTAACGTCGTGTCTGCGCGTCTCTGGCTTCTGCCTCGTCTCGGGACACTCGCCTCCTTTGCCCTCTGGCCCGGTACGTCAATCAGGGATCAGATGTGTGCAGATCTGCGGAAGGAATCTCTCCTCTCTTCTACAGGGCGCCCCGTACACTTCTTGATCCCGGCTCGACCGTCCCGTCCTCGCCGTTTTTCCGCCTTTACTCCATTACAACGTATACGATGGGGCAAGTGGGGGAGGGTCCCTATTCGGGCGCCATCTTGAAAGGGGCCCCTAGGGGTCCCTCGTGCTATGGAAACAAGGCAATGACCATACACGAAAAGATGCGCCAGACACGAGGTTCAAATTCCCAATGCTAGGGTTTACTGAAAGCAAAAAATAGTATCAATTGGCCAATTCTGATCTCACGCCCCGCGACGTGAGTTTCCTAGACCTCGAGGGACGCAAGAGAGCGAATTAGGTACATCAGTTACATATATACAAAATGCATATCATACAATCAGCAATGTCATGTTTAACACCCCTCTTTATTAAGTTCCTTTGAACTCGGGATGACGATGGACATATCCGACGAGTATGACGATTATGACACTTTCGATGTCTATTCTAGTAACAATGTGCAATTAGAAAGTGCGGAGGCATCTTTTAGTTGTTGAACAGAACACGGTGGTTCTGTTCTTGGAAGCAAGCTGCACACGGGGGAAGAGCCACATTCCAAGCTTTGCTATCTATGAGGTACTATTCGTGTCCTGGGAGCCGACACGTTCTAAAGGGTTTTGCGAAGGGGGGCCGTAGGAAGAGCATAATTCAAGCCTTTAGCTGTTTTATTCTAACATATTCTACCATCGTACGAGACTGGCTGGCAGCTGTGAAGTGATTAAATGCCCTGCAGCTCTCTCCCAAGGCTACAGAGAGGGTGCATGGGCATTCCTCTCTGGGCTACTCATGAGGAGTTTCAACAAACTCTTCAGTCCCGCGACCTTGTCCTTTCATATTCAGACAACAATGTTAACAGTTGAGCAGAGTAAGCAGAATCCGCAAGAATTGCAAGCTGCAAAGCAGTTTTTAGACAGAAAGCAATGAGCAATGGTTAACAAGCAAAATGGCGATTCTTGCTACATTAAAAATGGCCGCTCGTTGGTCAAGCATAGCAGTTTATATTTCTATAATTCGTTGCATAAGACGGTTGGCCCACGGCCATCAAGTTACGTCTATCATTCAAATGAAGGGTATTCATTTTTTACAGATTGACAGTGGGCACTAGTGATATCAAGCACAGACCATTACAGAAATGCTAATTAGTGTTAATAAAAATACAACTTTCACATGCAACAGAGGCCACTTCTCCTCACACTCTCATGAAAAAGCAGCTTAAATAGCGGCAAAGAACAATAAAGGAATGACGATTCCTTTAATAAGAATGAACATGCAGTGGAAAACACCATCAACATATCCTCTTCCTGACTGGAATGCTGCAGCTTAAATGGTATCTGGTCTGTCCATTGAAAGCCATACCATCAACCATTTTCATTGAATTGCCTTTCCATCGAAAAGCATTCATTTAATAATTTCCGATGTTTAATTTCAATGGATAGGTTTAGTGTTAGGGGTGGGGCTAGGGTTAGATTAAGGGTTAGGTTAGGGTTAGAGTTAGGGTTGCGGCTAGGGTTAGATTTAGGGTTAGATTAAGGGTTATATTAGGGTTAGGATTTGGGCTAGATTAAGGGTTAGATTAGGGTTAGGGGTTAGGGTTGGGGCTAGGGTTAAGGGGGTTGGGTGTGGGCGTTGGGGGCCTAGGGGCGAACCCTCCCACCCCAATATATAAAAATAAAAAAAAAACATTACAACGAGCTGGCCAGTGCCGAAATTTCAGAACTGGACAGCTCCATGTAATGTTTTAATCTAGAAAATAAAAGCATCCAAATGCTATCTTTTTTTTGGAAAATTTAGTTTTATTGAGGCATTTAGGTTATGACATTGATAAAACAATCATACATCTTCTGAAGTAAATTCAAAATGCGTACACAACCTTTACCCCCCACGGTCACCTCCCTCCCCCTCCCTCTCCCCCGTCATGGGTCATAGAGCAAATAATATGATAAGGGTCCAACACAGTAAACTGAAATGTATTACAGATAGTAGGCAGTTCTTATGTAGGCGCTCAAAACGTAGGGCCCAGGGCCTCCGGGCCATATCGTCCTCGTGGGGCCCACCCTCTCCTTGAGGGTAGCTTTCAGTGAGGCCGGTCCTCAACTCAGGTGGTATTTCTAAAATGTTCCTTCAGGCTCAATTTACCCTCCCATATTTGTCAAAGAAAGGGAGCCACTGACCCTCGATGTTGGTCTTGGATTCGTCGACCAAGTGGGTTAGGAACTCCATGTCATATATGGCGCGCAGTTTAACCACCCAGTCCTTTTCCCCTGGGGGTTGGGAGGCCGTCCATCTCTGAGCCCAACAACACCTGGCCGCCATGAGCATGACCTGTAACATGTGGTCATGTGTCACTTTCGGGCCTCCCTCCACCTCAATACCAAACAAGACCAACCATGGAGATAGGGTTCTATCAATACCGTCCACTTCCTTTATCCAGGGTAGGACCTCATTCCAATAGGTTTGTGCCACCCGACATTCCCACCACATGTGTACATAGTCGCCCCGCTCAGTGTGGCACTTCCAACAATGTGGGTCATACCCCTTCCTCATTCTGGCTATTCTCTGCGGTGGGTAGTGCCATCTATGGATTAATTTCAGGGCCTGGTGGCGATACTGGGGTGCAGCTGTGGAGCGGTTGGACTGTCTACACATCTTGGTCCACCTTCTGTCTGTAATGGGCGTACCTAGGTCTTTTCCCCACTGCACCTGGGCCAGGGGGGTGTCCCTCGGAGTGGTCAACAATAGGAGGCCGTAGAGCCTGGATATTACCCCTTTGGTGCCCTTGTACGTGATCAGCAATTTTTCAAAGTCTGTTAGGTCCCTCCTAAGGGTATCTCCCCACTTACTTTCGGTGAGGGCCCCTTTAAGTTGTAAGAATCGGAATGGAGAGAGGTCACCCAGGTCCAGGAGGTCCCCGAGGTCTCTGAGGGAGACAAACGCACTGTCCACCCTCTGCTCAAGCCCGCCTCATACCATTTATGAAAGGCTAGTGGTTCATCGATCCCATCCATCAGTGGAGGAGCCCAGATGCAGCTCAGAGGCGAGGGCCATGTTGTTTGCCATCTAAGGTAACCCCCTTCTTTCCATATGGACCACAGTACCCCCAAGACCGGATGGTTCAGGATACTCCTTGGGATGCGCCTCTTGGGGACCCACAACCATTCATCAAGTGTAACTGGAGAAAAGAGTTTGTTATCCAAAGCTACCCACTGTTTTTGGTGCCCTGTGCGAAGTGGTCAACCAGGATTCTCAGTTGGACTGCCTTATAGTATGTGTCTAGGTCTGGGAAGTTAACCCCCCCCTCATCCTTGGGCCTTGTGAGCACGTCATAGGCAATTCTGTGGGACTTCCCCGTCCAAAGATAGCGCAAGAAGGCGCGCCTGATCTCAAGGAGGAATGGCCTTGGTATCTGGGTCGGGAGCATTTGGAACAGGTAAAGGAATTTGGGGAGGATCACCATTTTGACTGAATTAAGTTGAGCCATCCAGGATAAACCAGATTTTGGCCATCTTTCCATATCCCGTTTGATTGCGGACCAAAGGAGTGGGTAGTTGGCTGTAAAAAGGTCAGTTAAATCAGGTGGTATCTGGATCCCCAGATGACAAAAGCCCTCCTCCCGGCTGCAGAATGGGAGATCCACCACATACTGTCTATCCTCTTCATTGAGGTGCCCTGCCACAAATGCAACCGACTTCCCCAGGTTAACCTTGTAGCCCGCTAGGGCCCCATATTGTTCTAGACTGTTCAAGAGTTCAGGAACCGACTGGGAAGGGTTAGAGAGGTAGAGCAGGAAATCGTCGGCGAATAGGCTCACCTTGCAGTGCATGTTCCCCATCCTGATGCCTTTAATCTTCTCATTCCCCCTGATCGCTCTGGCCCAGGGTTGCATCACTAGTGCATAGATGAGAGGAGATAGAGGACACCCCTGCCTGGTCCCCCTCTCCAGTGGGAACACCGCTGATTCACCGCCATTGACCACCACCTTTGCTGAGGGGTTGGAGTAAAGGGCAGAGAGCCACCCCCGCCATCTCGGCCCCATCCCCAGAGACGACATGACCCCTCTCATGAAAGACCAGCTCACCCTATCGAACGCCATCTCCGCATCCAAGGACAAGAGAAGAGCGCCCTCCTTTCTAACCTCCCTCGAGCCCAGTATGTGTAGGGTTTTGCGCATACTGTCCGCGCCTTGCCTATTGAGTATGAAACCCACTTGATCTGGGTGAACCAGTCGGGGAAGGAACCCTCCAGACGTGTGGCTAGGATTCTGGTAAATATTTTTGCGTCCACGTTTAAAAGTGAAATGGGTCTATATGATCCACAGTCTGTAGGGTCCTTGCCCGGCTTTGGTATGACCGTAATCAGGGCCTGCAGAAATGTTGGCGGGATGGTCTCTGGGTTTCTAATCTGATTAAAGAGCTTAGTCAATGGCTGTATCAAAAGCGCTTGATATTGTTTGAAGAAGTCAGCGGTGTATCCGTCTCCCCCCAGGGCCTTACCCACTTTCAATTGCTTGATGGCCCGCTCCACCTCCTCCTCCGTTATGTCCACCTCAAGGACCCAAATGCTATCTTTTACATTTAAAAGTACATATGCATTCGATGGAAAAGTTTCAATGGATATGTGCTTTTAATTGAAAACATAGAATTTAGATGCTTTTATTTTCGGTGCATTTGCATTTCGATGCCTAGTTTTCGATGCAATAAGTATAAATCGCTTAAATGATTGCCAGCAAAATAGACTATGAAACAATGTTTTTGTTTCCATGTAAAAAGCGTTTCTCCTTTTACTGCCTGCAAAAATGCATGTAAATTAATGGACAACAGGGACAAATAAATACATCTCTGCTAATTTCCTTGGAAACAGAGCTGGCCATTGGGCCCACTCTCGCCGGATCCGAGATCAGACCCCTCTCCGGATCTCGGGATCCGGCTTGCATGTGCCTCAGCCCTGGCAAACAACCCACCAAATGCCCCGTAAGAGATTTTTCATTGTGTCTCCGACCCCTATGGGGAGGGGACACCGAAATAACTGTTCTCAAAGTCCCTCCTTTCAGTAATTGACTGTCAATTAGTGAAGAGAGGGACAGGGAGAAAAGGTTTGCACCTAATAAAGAATTACCCAGCGCCTGGCCACACACAATACAAGAACAGCAGGGAGCTCAATTCACAGGAACAAACACACACACACACCAACTGAGGCTCCTGCTGTTCTTGTATTGTGTGTGGGCTGGTGCGTTGCTCTTCACCAAAAGCAAATAATGGGTGCTTTGACTCCAGCCCAGGTGACTATCATGCAAACTTAAATATCAGTCCAATACTTATGTTTGCATGACAGTGAGCTGGAGGTAAAGCACCCTTTGATGCTCACCTGCAGCTCTGGGCCCTGCACCAACTCCCTCGTTGCTGGAGGGAGAAGGTCGGGTCGGAGGGGGCGCAGTGCTCCCACTGGTACCATCCGTGGAGGGCCAGAAGGGCTGGGAATTCACATGCCAGTCTTGCTACTCTGAAAGCGCAGCATTGCTGGGCAACTAGGTCACCTGTGTCTGTGAGTCAACTGTTAGTCTGGTGTTTATGAAAGGGAGTAGTGCTGAAGGAGGGGTTAAAATGATATGCTTGTCAAACTGCTAATCACAATTAAATGCGTCTGTTCTGCTGACAGCAGTTATTAGGAAATTAAACTGTTGGTTCATGGGTGCCTCCTTTAGATTTTCACTGCAGGGGTAGAAATACTCCCGCCCTGAATATGCGAAAGCGACCAACCCATGCCCTGGCCAAACACGTTTGATAGTCACTCAACCTGCTGAGCTGCCCTGCTACCCTTCTACTGTAGAGCTGTTTATGGATTGCTTAATGTAACACAAATCATTGCATTAAAAACAGTATTTTGGCTGCAGCATTGACATGGAAGTGATTTAAAGTGGAATTGATGTACAGGATGGAAAGAAGCAGCATAAATAAATGGTAGCGACCAGTTCCCATCCGAGAAAAGGACCATAGCAACGGCCCGCCCACTCTTCCTCACGTGCTCTGTGATGTCATCCGTGTGATTTCCGCCGGAGCAATGAAGCGGTTCCGGGCACTTTCAGTGCTCGGGTTGCAGCGGGATTCGGGAAGCGGGAAGGAAGGCTGCGGCTGCCGGAGCAAGTGCACTGAATGGCTTTGGCTTGTAGTGGTTGGGGTGGGCATTTTATTTTGAATACCGGGAACATTTCTACGAAATCCTGGAGCGTCGGACTTCGTCTTGTCTGGGCAAGGCTCTGGCTGCCAGGCTGCAGGAGCAGCTGAAATCCGTGTGCTCATGCAGGCTACAGAAGCGGGAAGGGTTGGTGTTTAACTGATCAAAGGGGGCTAATAGAGTAATTTAATCTTTCATGAGGGTGTGTTTAGGATGGGTGGTTTTTGAGGGGTCGACTGGGCCTGAGCATCTGTTGCAAGGGGAAGGGACATCTTGCTATGGAGGGAGGATGGGGCATTATGGTATTGGTCTAGACTAGAGGGAGGGATGGGGCATTTTGGTGGGGCCTGAATGGTTGGATAGGGCACGCTGGTGTAGGTCTGGTGGGATGGGGCACATTGGTGTGGGTCTGGCAGAAGGGGCACATTATTGTAGGGCTGGAGGGAGGGATAGGAACATGGTGTGGGTCTGAGCGGAGGGATAGGGACAGTAGTGTGGGTTTGGGGTACATTGGTGTGGGTCTAGGGGAGGGATGGGGGGACATGGGTGTGGGTTTGGAGGGAGAGTTGGGGCTCAGTGTGTCTGGAGGGTGTCATGGGTCATCTAGGTTTGGGTTGGGAGAGTGGGATGGGGCATCATGGTGTGGCTCTGGAGGGAGGGTGTGGGGGCACATTGGTGTGGGTTTGATTGGAGGGATGGGGCACATTGGTGTGGGTTTAGGGGGAGGGATGGGGGGACATGGGTGTGGGTCTGGAGGGAGAAATGGGGCAAAGTGGGTCTGGAGAGTGGCATGGGTCTTCTAGGTGTGCGGTGGAAGGGTAGGATGGGGCATCTTGGTGTGGCTCTGGAGGGAAGGGATACCACATTGGTGTGGGTCTAGGGGAGGGATGGGGCACAGTGGGTGTGTTTCCGGAGGGAGAGATGGGGCACAGTGGGTCTGGAGGGTGGCATGGGTCACCTATGTGTGGGATGGGACTGGGCATCTTGCTGTGGCTTTGGAGGGAGGTGATGGGGACACATTGTGGGACTGGGGGAGGGATGGTTTATCTAGGTGTGGGTCTGGAGGGTGGGATGGGGGCATTTTGCTGAATGGATGGAGGGATGGTGGCATCTTGTTGGGGTCTGCCATGTATAGGGTCACATTGGTGTTGGTCTGGGGGCACATTGGTGTGGTTTGATATAGGGGCGGGGCACATTGGTGTGGGTTTGATGGGAGGGATGAGGCACATTGGTGTGTTTCCTCAGGGAGAGATGGGGCATAGTGGGTCTGGAGGGTGGCCATGTGTCATCTAGGTGTGGGTTGGGATTGTGGGATAGGGCATCTTGGTGTGGCTCTGGAGAGAGGTGGTGGGGGCACATCAGTGTGTGTTTGGGAGGGATGGGGCACATGAGAGTGTTTCTGGAGGGAGAGATGGGGCACAGTGGGTCTGGAGGGTGGCAAGGATCATCTAGATATGGGTTGGGAGTCTGAGTCTTTGAAAGTCAATGCATTCAAACTTGGATGGTCACCTTCTCCTATGTCTCAATGATGAGAAAACTGAACTGATTGTCAGCAACCCCTAAAACCTCCCCAAACTCAGCCCTGATATCCAAGCATTCACCATTGACAACCTTACTATCTTTGTCTCTTCAGCCGTCAAAACACTGGGTGTCCATCTAGACTCAACCTTGAACATGTCCCGCCATGTGAATGCTATCACCTCATCAGCAGCCTATAACACAAAACTCAAACGCCAGCAGTCCCTTCTTGTCTCCCAACAACTGCATTCATACTGTGCGTGCCCTTGTTTTGTCCAAGTTAGATTATTGCAATTCCCGTCTTCTAGGCACTTCTGGAAATAACCTACCAAAACTGCAAACTATACAGAACAATGCACTCAGCCTCAAGAAACGTGACCCCATCACTGATGCAAAAGATGCTCATTAGCTTCCTGTCAGGGAAAGGATACAATTCTAAAACGGATCCATCACCCATACAGGTCTCACCTGTGCCACCACAAACTACTCGGTCACAGACTGTCCAGAGCCTCCTCCAATAGACCTACACACCTTGCCTTTTGCAACAGACTCTTCACTCCAAGATACAAAAGAGCCAAAACCGGGGGCGCCAACTTCCTGGTTGCCACCCCTATGCTCTGGAATTTCCTTCCTCCTAGACTGAGAGCCAAATCTTCTTTCAAGCAGTTCCGGAAACATCTAAAACCCTGTTTACTTACCTTCCCCGGTCAATCGTCATTCTCCCCTTTACCTGTCCTTTGCCCTTGTACTTTTCTGCCTTTAACTACCGCCTAGACACCCTCGGGCACAGTGCTCTCCTACAAATGTCAAATAAATAATAAATAAAATAAAATACCCGTCCTATTACTGCCAATACCAAAGCAGTTGAAAGAATTATTCTAAGAGGTCAATAATATTGGCCTTGCCTGAAAAATCTGCAATTAAGAATAGAAGACAAAAGGACAATATCCTGGAGGGTATGAGTATTACGCGAAGAAGTGGTGGGTTAGGTAGGGGAGAGGGAGCTCCCTTTTTGCCAATTACATGAAGTTTGAGCTGAGCTTTGAAGCAATCCACAGACAAGCTTGTTTGAGTTGTGATGGGTAGCGGGTTCCACTAGAGCAGCACAGAAAGAGTGCAAGCGACAAGAGGCTTAGGGGAGTGGGAGAGTGGGAATGTGAAGCTGAGTGCACAGGAGTGGAGGGAATGAGATGGGACATAGACAGAGGTTCAGCTAGTCATGTTAGGAGGAACAATACCATGAATGGCATTGCAGAATATGAGCCGAGTCTTGAAAAGAGCGGTTGAGCATGGAGAGCCAAATAGCAAGACGTCGATAGTGAAAGGTGGGGGAGAATAGAAGGTTGTAGAAAGTGATGGTAGGGAGGTTGAGGGCTGTTTAGAGGGAAATAGCACAGCAAAACCAGTATCGGCTCACACTTCATTGAATTTGTGCCCTTGCAGCTTTCCAATGAGGGAGGGGAAGATTATTTATATACTTGTCAAGTTGGATTAATTCATGATTTGTGTATTTTTAAGTCATGTTTATAAAACATAGTATTATGTAACAATTGGAAGCAAACATTAACACAAATGCAACAGAGCTGACAAGATAGGAGACCAGGTGGCTAAATTCCATACTGCGCTGTAATGCCTTCCTTGCTTCACCACTTATCTAAATTGTTTGTGATAGAGTGCCAGTTAGGTTAACTCGCTGCAACTTAGATCACAAAACTGAGAGTCCCTAAAAGTGATTTAAACTACAAAGAGCCTCATTACAATTACGAGCCTCATTACAATTACAGAGGTGCTCCAGTAATTCCGTTAACGTCACATTACTGCACTGCCATACTACAAGTTGCTGGTAAAGTGGAGGATTTAACTCCAGAAAAAATCTGGATGTAAAACCTTCATTTTACTGCCAAAAATAAGCAAAATTACTGCCGACAAAATTACCGCTGGCAGTACTTTCACCATAGTCTTATGGAGTCCGGAAAATGTGGCTTAACACTGCGTTACCACCACTTTAATTCTGCTGTAAATCCATGGGACCAAATGGCAGTAACAGTAACTGAGCTTGGCAGATTAACTGCCAAACTTGTAACGAGGCCCATAGTGCGCTATTCAAGAAAGCCCCAATCATGGTGAACTTACAGGGTTGTTCCATATGTAAAAATACTAGGATATAGTTATTGGAGTCTTGGCACACTCAAGGTAACTTCTTGTAATGTAATCAGTGCTTTAAGTGGCCTGCAAATTCGAGCTGAGGCTCATAGGGGCGGGGGTGGTCTGGCAGGGGGTAAGTGCCTCAATTAAATACAAGCAACACTTAACTGGCCTGAATGCTGCCTGTTAGGCCACGCCCAAGAGCCGAAGCTCGATTTTGCAAAAGGGCTTGTTGTGGTCTAACTGCCAACATACATGTTAGGTAAGTGTTGCCTTGGCTTATAATTGCAGCGCTGAACTCCTGCCAGGCACCCATTTCACTAGAAATGCAGAGATTGTCACCCTCTCACCTGGGGTGTGAGGATGATGATCCCTGCATCTCTACTGAAAAGGGTGTCTGGTAGGCGGGTCACAGACACAATGAAAATGCGAGGCTTTTTTTGTAAAGGCTGAAGCACTCCCGCAAGAGCCTCATTCAAGCTTTACAAAAATAAGCCTCGCCTAAAAAGGCTTTTTTTCTAAAGCCTAAAGCCCTCGGGTACACGCAGAAAAAAAAGCATTGACATCTAGTAGCCTGGTGGGCTTGGGTTAGCAGGGGACTTTATAGAGGCCTGGCAGGGCCCTGTCTCAGACACACTTTTTGGAGCCTGATGGGGCTCGGCCCCAGCCCACTTAAAGCCCCAAATGTAACGTTCTCATGATGCCCCTGTGTACCAAAGTAGTGGGCACTAGTAATATCAAGCACAGACCATTACAGAAATGCTAATTGGCGTTAATAAAAATACAACTTTCACATGCAACAGAGGCCGCTTCTCCTCACAATCTCATGAAAAAGCAGCTTAAATAGCGGCAAAGAACAATAAAGGAATGACGATTCCTTTAATAAAAATGAACATGCAGTGGAAAACACCATCAACATATCCTCTTCCTGACTGGAATGCTGCAGCTTAAATGGTATCTGGTCTGTCCATCGAAAGCCATACCATCAAAAATTTTAATTGAATTGTCTTTCCATCGAAAAGCATTCATTTAATAATTTCAGATGGTTTATTTCGATGGATAGGGTTAGTGTTAGGGGTGGGGCTAGGGTTAGATTAAGGGTTAGGTTAGGGTTAGGGTTGGGGCTAGGGTTAGATTTAGGGTTAGATTAAGGGTTATATTAGGGTTAGTATTTGGGCCAGATTAAGGGTTAGATTAGGTTTAGGGGTTAGGGTTGGGGCTAGGGTTAAGGGGGGTGGCTGTGGGTGAACCCCCCAACCCCAATATATAAAAATAAAAAATAAACATTACAACGAGCTGGCCAGTGCCGAAATCCCTGCACTGGGCAGCTCCATGTAACGTTTTAATCTAGAAAATAAAAGCATTGAAATGCTATCTTTTACATTCAAAAGTACATATCCATTCGATGGAAAGGTTTCAATGGATATGTGCTTTTAATGTAAAACTTAGAATTTCGATGCTTTTATTTTCGATGCATTTGCGTTTCGATGCATAGTTTTCGATGCAATTAGTATAAATCGCTTAAATGATTGCCAGCAAAATAGACTATGAAACAATGCTTTTGTTTCCATGTAAAAAGCGTTTCTCATTTTACTGCCTGCAGAAATGCATGTAAATTAATGGACAACAGGAACAAATAAATACATCTCTGCTAATTTCCTTGGAAACAGAGCTGGCCATTGGGCCCACTCTCGCCGGATCCGAGATCAGACCCCTAGCCAGATCTCGGGATCCGGCTTGCATGTGCCTCAGCCCTGGCAAACAACCCACCAAATGCCCCTTGAGAGATTTTTCAGTGTATCTCCGACCCCTATGGGGAGGGCGCACCGAAATAACTTTTCTCAAAGTCCCTCCTTTCAGAAATTGACTGTCAATTGGTGAAGAAAGGGACAGGATGAAAAGGTTTGCACCTAATAAAGAATTACCCAGCGCCTGGCCACACACAATAAAAGAACAGGAGGTGTGGTGTCGTCACCAGTATATCGAAGAGAGGAACAGTCCTCTCTCTTTGTTTTGTTATTGAGTGGGCTGCGCCCCACGTGACAGGAAGAGGAGGGGTTACCGCGCAGAGCGGCAGTTAGGATTGCTGTACAATAAAGATAAGACGTGTTGCACCCCAGCTCTCGTGTCCGCCTCATTTGTGAATGAAGGAACGCATGTGAGCGTGAGGAGGTCCACATACAGGACATTACATCTGGCGACGAGGAGGACACGCGCCCCGCCGTGCCCGCCGCCTCAGGTCATAGCGCTCGGACGCCCGTGAGTCTTCGCCCTCTGATGCCCCGAGGATTGGGGGTTGGAGCGTGAGAGCTCCGCAGAAAGAGGCCCCGAAGCGCTCACTCCACGGGTGGAGCAGGAGCCGCAGCTCCCCGTGTTGAAGATAGGCGCCGAAGCGCTCACCCCACGGGTGGAGCAGGAGCCGCAGCTCCCCGTGAAACATCCTTCCGAGCGGGAGAAAGGGAAGACCTCTCTCCCGCCAACGGCATCAACGCCGGCAGGCGTGCATCTCAACGCCGCGGGTGGAGCAGTGACTCCCCGCATCGCACCACCGGGCAGTCGAGGAGCGCTAGCCTCCCGCCGACGGCAACGGACACAGTGTGCCCACTTCTAACACCTGCACAAAAGGGTAAGCAAGAACCCCGACGCAAACCGCGAGTCAAGAGGCACATCTACAAGGCCTCATAGAGCCCCACGCAGCCATCCACACCCGATTTTGGCACAAGGAGAGCAATTCCCCCAACGCAGTGCCCCCTAGTGGCGGTCAGACGCCATCGCACTCGCGAACGACAGGCAAGCCCAGGTCAAGCTCATGAGCGGCTCAGGAGAGGAGTCACCCACCGCCACAGCAACTCCAGCCCGTAGGGTGTCACTCACAGTCCCAGTGACACCAGCACAAGAGGAGGGATCCTCCGCCCCAGCGTCCCAGCACAGAAAAATGACGGACAGCCTGCTGGCCCAATTACCAGCAAATTTTGACCTCACAGAGACAAGCACCCTGGGGTCAAGGTGGAGAAGATGGTTGAGAGACTTTGAAGTATGCCTGAAGGCAGCTGGACCACTGGAGGACGAACAAAAACTAAACCTTCTAAATCATGCGGTTGGTTCCAATGTACGAGATATCCTTGAGGAAATGCCGGAAGACACCATAGATACATACGTCAAGCTAAAGACATCGCTCACAGAATATTTCACGCCTCACACAAACGTAGACTACGAACGGCATGTGTTCCACACTACCAAACAAAACAAAGGAGAATCCATAGACGCGTTCGTCATGAGGCTGAGATCGAAAATGAAGCACTGTGATTTCAACAACTACTCGAACGAGGAGGCCCTCAGGTCACAAATCATAGTGGGGTGCGAAAGCGCGGACTTCCGGAAGCGACTACTACAACAGCCGAGAAGTCTAGAAGAAATGCTGCGCCTAGCGAGATCCGACGCCGCCCTAGCAGCGCAGGTGGAAGGCCTGGACGACATAAAGATCACACACGGCAAACAAGAAAGCATCAACAAGCTGGAGGGCACGACAAGAACCGCCCAAGATCCGTTTTGCTACAGGTGCGGCCATGAATACCCACACAAAGGGACGTGTCCAGCCATGGGACAGACATGCTCCGCATGTGGTGGCGACAACCACTACAAGTCCGTATGCCTGATATTTCGCAGCAAAATAAAAGGGGCCGGCAGAAATGGAAAGCCCTCGATGGAACCAGAACAGTACCAACCCTCTCACCACAACAGGGCAGCACACCATTTCCAGGAACAAGGACGGCGCCGTCTTCACGACGACCAACCGGAAAGAAGACAAGAGAGGAGAGAATGGAGGGAGAGCAAAACCACCCAGCCAAAAGCAAGGAGGCGACCCAGAAGATATGTGAGATGCCTCATAGAACAATCACAGTCAGAGAGTGTGTCAAGCGCATCCTCAGAAGAAAGATCCCGCAGACCGGAAATACAACAAGAAGCACCGCGGAAAAAGGGATATCTATACGCCCTTGGGAACGACATGGCCAAAGAGCACAGCCTGATGCTAAGAATACGAATAAACCAAACAGCTGCAGAATTCCTGATAGATACGGGAGCAACTGTGAATGTAATAAGCGAAGAAGTATACCGAAGCATACCGAACGCTCCTCGCCTACAGCCAGCACGAGCCCTCATCTATCCCTACGGCTCAAAAACACCCCTAGCCTGCAAAGGGTTTTTCATGGCATCATGCCAATACAAGGAACATAAGAAAAGCATCCCCATGCACGTGCTAGAAGCCGCCACCGAGAGCGGATGCATCTTGAGCTATCGGTCAGCCATAGAGATGGGACTCATTCACATATTATACCGCCTCATGGTGCACAAGTACCTAGATCCAACGGCAAGTATAGATCAAATATTCCCGGCACTGTTCAAAGGCTTAGGAAAACTAAAAGGAAAACAGATTGAACTTCACATCGACCCCGACATCACTCCAGTAGCCCAGCATTACAGGGGCATCCCCATCAACATTCAACAACAAGTTGAAAATGAACTAACCAAGCTACTAGAAGCTGACATCATTGAGCCCGCGGAAGGCCCCACACCATGGGTCTCTCCTATAGTACCAGTACCCAAAAGAGATTCTCAGGACATTAGGATATGCGTGGACATGAGAAGGCCGAATGAGGCCATCCTAAGAGAACGACATCAAGCCCCCCGGATAACGGACATGGTGCATCTCTTGAATGGGGCGACAATATTCTCGAAGTTAGACTTAAACAAAGGCTATCATCAGCTGGAGCTCAGCAAGAACTCGCGATACATAACCACTTTTGCCACCCATCTAGGCTTGTTCCGCTACAAGCGACTCAGTTTTGGAGTGTCCTCAGCGGCCGAAATTTTTCAAGCAGAAATCCACAATGTCATCAATCATGTGCCCAACTGCTTGAACTACAGCGATGACATTCTAGTGTTCGGCCAAACTCAGGAACAACACGACGACACCCTGATGAGAGTCTGCATGGCTCTAGAGGAGGCCAGCTAACACTCAACAAAGAAAAATGCGAATTCCGTAAGAAGACACTCAGATTCTTCGGACACATATTCTCAGAGAAGGGCATGACACCAGACCCTGAGAAGGTTAGTGCGCTCCGTGAAGCTGAACCACCAACAACAACATCGGACCTCAGATCATTCTTGGGGCTCGCAAGCTACTGCACGAGGTACATATGTGATTTCGCGTCCATCAGTGAACCCCTGAGAGCCCTAACCAAACTGAACACCGAGTTTGCGTGGTCAACCAAATGCCAAGAAGCTTTCCAGATCATCAAGGACCGCATCTCGGATGCCCGATACCTGGCGTACTTTGATCCCAAGAAGACAACAGAACTCGTCGTGGACGCCAGTCCCGTTGGGCTAGGCGCCATTCTCACACAACTAGATGACAGAGATGGAGGCGGGAAGCACATAGTATCGTACGCTAGTAGAAGCCTATCAAAAACCGAACAAGCCTATTCTCAAGCAGAAAAGGAAGGACTGGCGGTCGTCTGGGCTTGCGAGCACTTTCACCTCTTCCTATATGGGAAGCCTTTCACGGTTGTGACAGACCACCAAGCACTCACTTTCATCTACGGCAACCCACAAGCAAAAATGCCACCAAGGATAGCCAGATGGGCACTCAGGTTACAGGACTATCGATTCACCATCATACACCGCCCAGGGAAAGATCAAAATCCTGCGGACTTCCTCTCCCGGCACCCCAAGGATAAGAGCGGACCCGAACAATCCATTGCTGATCAATACATCAGATATGTTATTCACAGCAGCACACCACAAGGACTTGACATGGAACAGATAACGAGAGAGTCCAACGCGGATCAGGGAATACAAACCATTTTGAGGTGCCTAGAAACAGGACGATGGAAACATGCAAAACAGATTTGAGAAACAATGAGTGAGGATATCAAACTAGACATCACGTGCCTTTTGGCCGTAAAGGAGGAACTTGCGAAATCAGAGGAAGGACTACTACTAAAAGGGACAAAATTAGTAATACCACGAAACCTACGCCAGAAGGTGCTAGAGCTAGCTCATGAAGGACACAGGGGAATTGTATCCACCAAAAGGATGCTGAGGCAAAAGCTATGGTTTCCCCAACTTGACACCTCTGTGGAAGAATTGTTACAAAACTGTCCCACCTGTGCCATTGTAAAGCCACACACAGTCCCGGAACCCCTAAGAATGACCGAACTACCAGAAGGAACATGGGAAGAGATAGCCATCGACCACTTTGGGCCCATGGAAGGGGGTGAGTACATCCTGGTAGCCGTAGACGAGTACTCTAGATATCCAGACCTACAGATCATCCCATCCACCGCTGCACATCACACCATCCCGGCACTGGATCGGATGTTCGCAATCTATGGCATACCGAAGGTTGTAAAGTCCGACAACGGACCACCCTTCACGGGACAAGACTTTCGAAGATTCGCAGAATACATGGGATTCCGTCATCGCAAAGTAACGCCTTTGTGGCCTCAAGCAAATGGCACCGTGGAAAGATTCAGGAGCAACATCAAGCGCACAACTCAGATCGCACGCCTTACAGGTGAACCTGTTGAAAAAATGCTGTACCAACTTATGCGTGACTACAGGAACACCCCACACAGCACCACGGGGAAGTCACCTTCGGAGGTGATGTTCGGACGAATGATCAGAACACGACTACCGCACGCACCCGACCATGAAGGACAGTACGAAGGGGACGCGGAGATGAGAACAAGAGACTCCCTCATGAAAGAACACATGAAGGAAGCAGCTGACCGCAAGAGCAGAGCCAGAGAGAGCGACCTGGCGCCAGGGGACATGGTCATGGTCCGACAGCAGCAACAGCGCAAGAATGCAACTCCATTCAATGAGGAACCCCTCATCATCACCAGGAAAAAAGGATCGCTCATCACGGCTGAAGGGGACCACCGGTCCATAACGCGAAACTCTTCGCACTTCCGAAGGATGCCTGGTTTTCATCAATCAAGAAGGTCAAGTATGTGTGATACTTTCTCCCACTGGGACGCCCCTTATGAGGGAGACAGAGAAGACTCTGGAAATGACGTGACACCAGAAGAACAGATGGCACTCTCTACAAGCGTGGATCACCGTCCACAGAGAGCCAGGAGAAAGCCAACTCGCCTCATCGAAGAAATGGGTTGAGAACGCAACTGACTGTTTAGTGACGGGAGGGTGTGGTGTCGTCACCAGTATATCGAAGAGAGGAACAGTCCTCTCTCTTTGTTTTGTTATTGAGTGGGCTGCGCCCCACGTGACAGGAAGAGGAGGGGTTACCGCGCAGAGCGGCAGTTAGGATTGCTGTACAATAAAGATAAGACGTGTTGCACCCCAGCTCTCGTGTCCGCCTCATTTGTGAATGAAGGAACGCATGTGAGCGTGAGGAGGTCCACATACAGGACATTACAGGAGGGAGCTCAATTCACAGGAACAAACACACACACATACCCCAACAGAGGCCCCTGCTGTTCTTGTATTGTGTGTGAGCTGGTGCGTTGCTCTTCACCAAAAGCAAATAATGGGCGCTTTGACTTCAGCCCAGGTGACTATCAGGCAAACTTAAGTATCAGTCCAATACTCAAGTTTACATGACAGTGAGCTGGAGGTAAAGCACCCTTTGATGCTCACCTGCAGCTCTGGGCCCTGCACCAACTCCCTCGTTGCTGGAGGGAGAAGGTCGGGTCGGAGGGGGCGCAGTGCTCCCACTGGTACCATCCATGGAGGGCTAGAAGGGCTGGGAATTCACATGCCAGTCTTGCTACTCTGAAAGCGCAGCATTGCTGGGCAACTAGGTCACCTGTATCTGTGAGCCAACTGTTAGTCTGGTGTTTATGAAAGGGAGTAGTGCTGAAGGAGGGGTTAAAATGATATGCTTGTCAAACTGCTAATCACAATTAAATGCGTCTGTTCTGCTGCAGCAGTTATTAGGAAATTAAACTGTTGGTTCATGGGGGCTAACTTTAGAATTTCACTGCAGGGGTAGAAATACTCCCGCCCTGAATATACGAAAGCGACCAACCCATGCCCTGGCCAAACACGTTTGATAGTCACTCAACCTGCTGAGCTGCCCTGCTACCCTTCTACTGTAGAGCTGTTTATGGATCGCTTAATGTAATACAAATCATTGCATTAAAAACAGTATTTTGGCAGCAGCATTGACATGGAAGTGATTTAAAGTGGAATTGATGTACAGGATGGAAAGAAGCAGCATAAATAAATGGTAGCGACCAGTTCCCATCCGAGAAAAGGACCATAGCAACGGCCCGCCCACTCTTCCTCACGTGCTCTGTGATGTCATCCGTGTGATTTCCGCCGGAGCAATGACGCGGTTCCGGGCACTTTCAGTGCTCGGGATGCAGCGGGATTCGGGAAGCGGGAAGGAAGGCTGCGGCTGCCGGAGCAAGTGCACTGAATGGCTTTGGCTTGTAGTGGTTGGGGAGGGCATTTTATTTTGAATACCGGGAACATTTCTACGAAATCCTGGAGCGTCGGACTTCGTCTTGTCTGGGCAAAGCTCTGGCTGCCAGGCTGCAGGAGCAGCTGAAATCCGTGTGCTCATGCAGGCTACAAAAGCGGGAAGGGTTGGTGTTTAACTGATCAAAGGGGGCTAATAGAGTAATTTAATCTTTCATGAGGGTGTGTTTAGGATGGGTGGTTTTTGAGGGGTCGACTGGGCATGAGCATCTGTTGCAAGGGGAAGGGACATCTTGCTATGGAGGGAGGATGGGGCATTATGGTATTGGTCTAGACTAGAGGGAGGGATGGGGCATTTTGGTGGGGCCTGAATGGGTGGATAGGGCACGCTGGTGTAAGTCTGGTGGGATGGGGCACACTGGTGTGGGTCTGGCGGAAGGGGCACATTATTGTAGGGCTGGAGGGAGGGATAGGAACATGGTGTGGGTCTGAGCGGAGGGATAGGGACAGTAGTATGGTTTGGGGTACATTGGTGTGGGTCTGGGGGAGCGATGGGGGGACATGGGTGTGGGTCTGGAGGGAGAGTTGGGGCTCAGTGTGTTTGGGGGGTGTCATGGGTCATCTAGGTTTGGGTTGGGAGGGTGGGATGGGCCATCTTGGTGTGGCTCTGGAGGGAGGGTGTGGGGGCACATTGGAGTGGGTTTGATTGGAGGGATGGGGCACATTGGTGTGGGTTTAGGGGGAGGGATGGGGGACATGGGTGTGGGTCTGGAGGGAGAAATGGGGCACAGTGGGTCTGGAGGGTGGCATGGGTCTTCTAGGTGTGCGGTGGGAGGGTAGGATGGGACATATTGGTGTGGCTCTGGAGGGAGTTGGTGGGGGCACATTCGTGTGGGTTTGATGGGGCACATTGGCATGTTTCCGGAGGGAGAGATGGGCACAGTGGGTCTGGATGGTGGCATGGGTCATCTAGGTGAGGGTTGGGAGGGTGGGATGAGGCATCTTGGTGTGGCTCTGGAGTGAGGGGGTGGGGGCACAATGGTGTGGGTTTAGGGGGCGGGATGGGGCACATGGGCATGTTTCCGGAGGGAGAGATGGGGCACAGTGGGTCTGGATGGTGGCATGCGTCATCCAGGTGTGGGTTGGGAGGATGGGTTGGGGCATCTTGGTCTGGCTCTGGAGGGAGGGGGTGGGACCACATTGGTGTGGGTTTGATGGCAAGAATGGGGCACATTGGTGTTGGTTTAGGGAGAGGGATGTGGCACATGGGTGTGTTTCCGGAGGGAGAGATGGGGCACAGTGGGTCTGGAGGGTGGCATGGGTCATCTAGGTGTGGGTTGGGAAGGTGGGATGGGGCATCTTGGTGTGGCTCTGGAGGGAGGGGATACCACATTGGTGTGGGTCTAGGGGAGGGATGGGGCACATGGGTGTGTTTCCGGAGGGAGAGATGGGGCACAGTGGGTCTGGAGGGTGGCATGGGTCACCTAGGTGTGGGATGGGACGGTGCATCTTGCTGGGGCTTTGGAGGGTGGTGATGGGAACACATTGTGGGACTGGGGGAGGGATGGTTCATCTAGCTGTGGGTCTGGAGGTGGGATGGGGGCATCTTGCTGAATGGATGGAGGGATGGTGACATCTTGTTGGGGTCTGCAATGCATAGGGGCACATTGGTGTTGGTCTGGGGGCACATTGGTGTGGTTTGATATAGGGACGGGGCACATTGGTGTGGGTTTGATGGGAGGGATGAGGCACATTGGTGTGGGTCTGGGGGGAGGGATGTGGCACATGGGTGTGTTTCCTGAGGGAGAGATGGGGCATAGTGGGTCTGGAGGGTGGCCATGTGTCACCTAGGTGTGGGATGGGACGGTGCATCTTGCTGGGGCTTTGGAGGGTGGTGATGGGAACACATTGTGGGACTGGGGGAGGGATGGTTCATCTAGCTGTGGGTCTGGAGGTGGGATGGGGGCATCTTGCTGAATGGATGGAGGGATGGTGACATCTTGTTGGGGTCTGCAATGCATAGGGGCACATTGGTGTTGGTCTGGGGGCACATTGGTGTGGTTTGATATAGGGACGGGGCACATTGGTGTGGGTTTGATGGGAGGGATGAGGCACATTGGTGTGGGTCTGGGGGGAGGGATGTGGCACATGGGTGTGTTTCCTGAGGGAGAGATGGGGCATAGTGGGTCTGGAGGGTGGCCATGTGTCATCTAGGTGTGGGTTGGGATTGTGGGATACGGCATCTTGGTGTGGCTCTGGAGAGAGGTAGTGGGGGCACATCAGTGTGTGTTTGGGAGGGATATGGCACATGAGTGTGTTTCTGGAGGGAGAGATGGGGCACAGTGGGTCTGGAGGGTGGCAAGGATCATCTAGATGTGGGTTGGGAGTCTGAGTTTTTGAAAGTCAATGCATTTGGACTTGGATGGTCACCTTCTCCTATGTCTCAATGATGAGAAAACTGAACTGATTGTCAGCAACCCCTAAAACCTCCCCAAACTCAGCCCTGATATCCAAGCATTCACCATTGACAACCCCACTATCTTTGTCTCTTCAGCCGTCAAAACACTGGGTGTCCATCTAGACTCAACCTTGAACATGTCCCGCCATGTGAATGCTATCACCTCATCAGCAGCCTATAACACATAACTCAAACGCCAGCAGACCCTTCTTGTCTCCCAACGTCACCGGAATCAGTGATCTCTTTGTCAGATGAATCAGACTCTGAAGTTACCCCCTCCCCTAACTCCTCACCTTCTTCTTCTTTCCAGGTACCCTTCTTTTCTCTTCTCCGTGAAGGTTCCTTTTTTTTATGGAGGTAGGGACGACCCCGAAAGGAAGCCACCGTGTCTCCAATAAGGAAGACCAGGGGGCTCCTCTCCGGAATCGCCCAGGAGGGGAAAAAGCCTACGAGGCACAAAAAACCCCTGAATTCTACAATGTTCGTTGGTTGTGGTACAACTGGGAATCTCTGGAAGGATGTGTAGAACAGGAGATCTGGGGTACTCCGTGGAAAGGTACCCGGGAAGGGCAGTAGTCCAAGGTTTCCCAAACGGTAAGCGAAGGCAGTCCAAAAAGGCAGGCAGGGATCCGGTAAACGGTAAGCAAATAGACAGGTATCCAAGACGACAAGAAGAGGCAGTCCAGAGAACAGGCAAGGATCCGGTACACTGTAGAGCAAGGGCAGAGGTACACAGAAAACAGGAGAGTCTGGCGGGAGAAGAAACCCCGAAAGGAAGAGTATGAGAAAAACAAGGAAACAGTAGATGGAAGAAAGGAAAGTGTAGAACGGAGAAGGGAAGAAGGGAGGTAAGAGGCTGGAAGGAGAAGGAGAAGGTGGGTACGAGAAAAGATACGGGGAAGGAGAAAAAGAAAAGATCGGTTCAGTGGGGAACCAGACGGGAGAAGAGGCGCCAGGAAAAGGCGCGAGATACTTCTCAGAGGAAAGTGCTGGAGGCACGGAAAAAAGGGAGGCGAACGGGAACAGCAAGCAAGGCGCTGAAGGTCCGAAACCCGGAAGCGTTGCGACGCATCCCCGACCCGGAAGGAGCTGGTAAAGACTCCATTGGTTGGGGAACGTCACAACCAATGGAATCAGGGCAGAAGAGAGAAAACCCAGGAAAAGGGGGCGTGGCTAAGCGGAGGCTGAACGGAACGAAACTAGCGTCCGCGACGCCATCGGCTCCACAAACGCCAGGTACTACATGGTGTGACAGTATGCCCCCTCCGATAGGCCCCACCCCCCGGCTTCCTCGGGTGAAAAAAGTGGTACTTGCGAAGCAGGGAAGGTGCCTTAATGTGAGTGATGGGTTCCCAGGAATTTTCCGAGGAGGGATAGCCTTTCCACTTGACCAAATACTCTAATCTACCCCTACGATATCTTGAGTCACAGAGTTGGGCAACTTCAAACTCTGTCTGGGAGGAACCCCGAGGGATCGGGTTTTGATTAGCCTGACGTGCCCAGGGGTCAGCCTGGAAAGACTTGAGTTGGGATGCATGGAATACAGGGTGAACCCTCTTTAGATTTGTGGGTAATCGCAAACGAAAGGCCACTGGGTTGATCTTTTGAATTATCTCATATGGCCCTAAGAACTTGGGAGATAGCTTGGAGGGATGGACCCAACGTGGGAGGTATCTAGTGGAAAGCATGACTCTGGTTCCTACCTCCCACCCCGGAACTGGCCGACGATATTTATTGGCTTGAACGCAATAGCGCGCTTGAGCCGATCGAAGGCCCTCCTGTGCCTTCTTGTGAGTTTCCTTGAGAAGAGAGAGGGATGAATCGACAGCCGGCAAATCAGAAGAAAGACCAGAGACAGGAAGAATAGAACGAGGATGGTATCCATAGGTGCAAAAAAAAGGACTACACCCAATAGCAGAATGTACAGAATTATTATAGGAGAATTCTGCGAGTGGGAGTAATGTGTACCAGTTATCCTGTTGGGAATTGATAAAGCATCGTAGGTACTGCTCTAGAGTCCCGTTCAAACGTTCAGTTTGTCCGTTGGGTTGCGGGTGAAATCCAGAAGTGAGAGCTCTTTCAATTCCCAATCTGATACATAATGCCTTCCAGAACCGGGAGGTGTACTGGCTACCGCGGTCTGATATTATCTTGTTTGGCATACCATGCAACCGAAAGATGTCCTGGAGAAATACGCCCGCCATGTTGTCCGCTGTGGGAACCCCTGGTAATGGGGAAAAGTGAGCCAGCTTGGTGAACGAGTCCACCACTACCATGATACATGTGCAACCTTGAGATGGGGGTAAGTCCACAATAAAGTCAGTAGAGATGGTGCTCCAAGGACTCTTGGGCACTTCACATGGTTCGAGGAGACCGATTGGTCGTTGGCGTGAAGACTTGCTCCGAAGACAAACGATGCAGGACTGAACATAACGATCCACATCCTCTCTCATCTTTGGCCAGTAAAAGTGTCATTGAAGATACTCGAGATTGTTTGTTCCGCCTCGATGTCCCGCTAGTTTGGAGTCATGGCACCAGTTCATTACCATTTTGCGGAAAGATTGTGTGGGTAGGTACAGTCTTCCCTTGACTATATAAAGACCGTCTCTGACTTCATAAGACAAGTCTTTGGGGTGTTTTTCCAACTCGAAGCAACCTCCAGAGTCCTCCTGTACTTGTCTGAGGAATGTTGAAACCACTCCGATGGTTCTTGTCTTGGGGAACATGAATTCGGAAGATGTCTCTGTCTCTGGCAGGTAGTCGCTTCGGCGGGAAAGTGAGTCTGCTACTAGGTTTAGTTTGCCTGGGATGTATGTGATATGAAAATCAAATTGTGCGAAAAAGTGGGCCCATCGTGCCTGTCGGGTGTTGTAGCACTCGAATTGTCTTAGGACTTGTAAGTTTTTATGGTCCGTCCGAATGGTGAATGGAAACTCACCTCCCTGGAGGAGGTGACGCCATTCCAAACAAGCCGCTTTCATAGCTAATAACTCCCTTACAATGACTGAGTAATTCCTTTGACTGGGGGTTAAGGTCTTGGAGAAGTAAGCCACCGGATGTTCAACATTCCGTATTTCTTGAAGCAGGACAGCTCCTATAGCTGCTGAGGAAGCGTCTGTCTCCAGAATGAAGGGCCGGTGTTGGTTAGGTTGTTGTAGGATGGGGGCTGAGCAGAAAGCTTTCTTGAGGATCTTGAAACTGTCTTCGGCCTCAATTGACCATTTGAATGATGTTGTCGTCTTCTTTAGGAGAGAAGTGATAGGCAGAATTTTTTGAGAAAAATTGGGGATAAACCTCCTATAGAAGTTCGCCAGACCCAAAAACTGTTGGACCTCTTTGACTGAAGTCGGAGAAGGCCAGTCCAGGATGGAAGACACCTTGTAAGGATCCATGGCGATTCCGTGGTCCGAGAGTATGAACCCGAGATAAGGGATGGAGGAGGCTGCGAACACGCACTTGGCAAGCTTGACGGACAAATGGTTGGTTTGAAGCCTGCGAAAAACTTCCTTGACGTGTTTTTTATGGTCTTCAGGAGTTTTGGAGAAGATAAGAATGTCATCTAGGTACACCAACGTGGTTTGGCACAGTAGATCAGAAAATAGCCGGTCCATGAATCGTTGAAATATCGATGGAGCGTTAACTAACCCAAAAGGCATTACTCTATACTCAAAAAGACCAAATGGAGTCCGGAATGCTGTTTTCCATTCGTCCCCATCTTGAACCCGGAGGAGGTGGTAAGCGTTTCTTAGGTCAAGTTTAGTGAAGATCTTGGCTTTGTGAACTGCTTGTAAGATTTTGGTGATCAAAGGCATGGGGTACCTATCCTTTATGGTGACTTTGTTGAGACCGGGATAATCAATACACGGCCTCAGTTCCTTAGATCCCTTCTTGGAGATGAAGAACAGTGAAGCTCCAGCGGGTGATTTCGATGGTCTTATGAGTCCGTTTTCCATATTGCGATCCAGATATTCGCGGAGGTATTGTTTCTCTTCCAATGTAAGGGAAAACATCCTTCCAAAAGGCACCAATGCTCCTGGGGTTATATCTATGCAGCAATCTTCAGGCCGATGTGGTGGGAGTTCGATGGGTGTCTTTTCTGTTACTACCTCGTTGAATTCCTCAAGGTAGTGTGGTAGACAGTGTACTGTTCGGACTTCACAGCTGTTGGAGGTCTTTACCATCTCGCACTTGGGTTCGGGTAAGCATTCTGTCTTGCAATACGAAGATAAAAATCCAACATATTACTAGACCAGTCGATTCTGGGATTGTGTCTGCGTAACCAGCAGATACCCAAAATAATGGGGAAGTGGGCCGCTCTGATGATATCAAACGCTATACTTTCAACGTGTTGTTGGATAGACAAAGTGAGGGCTATGGTGGTGTGAGTAATCATGCCCGAACTCAGGGGCTTGCCATCCACCCCTTCGACTTTCTGGTTTTCTTGTTTAGCGATTCTTTTAATTCCTTGTCGGTCTGCCCAGTGGATGTCCATGAAATTTCCTGCAGCCCCACAATCAAGTAGGGCTAAAGTGGTGACTTCCTTAGAGTCGATTCTGAGTGTGACTGTGAGCACCATCAACCGGGAATCCTCAGAGACCTCTGTTGAGGATACAGAGAGAGGAGCATAGGGACTGTGAACGGCCCCTCGGTTATGTGTCCCAACATTTACCGAGGACGCACGTTTCCCGACTTTCTGAGTGGTACATCCGGACAATCTCTGAGTAAGTGGGAAGCAGACCCACAGTACATACACAGGGAGTTCTCCCTTCGCCTTTTTCGCTCCTCTGGGGTAAGTGGTGCTCGAGCCGTTCCGATCTGCATGGGTTCTTCTTTAGCCGACCGTTGGAAGGGTACCGATGAGGATGAAGGATCCCAGAGGGGGGGTGCGCTTGACTTAATTATTTTCTTCTCTTGACGTCTTTCCGACATCCTGAAATCGATTCGCAGGGTAGCGGTTAGGAGATCCGCAAAAGACCCAGGCCTTTCTATCCGTGCTAGTTCGTCCTTGAGGTCTTCCCTTAAACCCCGCCGGAATATGGCATACTGGGCCTGCTCCTGCCAACCTGCTTCAGCGGCCACTTGTTTAAAGGTGGTGATGTAGGTTAGGAGGTCTGAGCTACCCTGTCTAATATCAAGCAGGTCTTCTGAGGCTAGGAAGGTGCTTTCAGTTCGTAGAAAGGTTTGCTGTAGCAGATTTTTAAAGGCATTGAAATCTTGCAGTACAGGGTCCGGTAGGTTAACAAGTGGGGTAGCCCAGGCTAGGGCGTTCCCGGTCATATGCGTAATCATAAATCCTACCTTTGCGTGGTCAGAGGCAAAGGTCTGTGTGCGAAAAGAGAAATGTAAATTGCATGCATCCAGAAACTCCTTGACCTTTTTTGGGGAGCCGTCAAACTTTCCTGACACAAGGGGAAGCGGAGGTAAGTCAGGTGAGAGTCTTTCTCGGTCCGTCAGCCGCTGTTGTAGGGTGGCATTAGCGGCCTTTAGGTTCTGCATTTCCAGATTTAAGCTTTGTACAGCAGCTACTAGCTCTTGTACCTGCTGCGGGGTGGCCATCACTTTCTGTTGGCGTCGCAATCTGTCACCGGAATCAGTGATCTCTTTGTCAGATGAATCAGACTCGGAAGTTACCCCCTCCCCTAACTCCTCACCTTCTTCTTCTTTCCAGGTACCCTTCTTTTCTCTTCTCCGTGAAGGTTCCTTTTTTTTATGGAGGTAGGGACGACCCCGAAAGGAAGCCACCGTGTCTCCAATAAGGAAGACCAGGGGGCTCCTCTCCGGAATCGCCCAGGAGGGGAAAAAGCCTACGAGGCACAAAAAACCCCTGAATTCTACAATGTTCGTTGGTTGTGGTACAACTGGGAATCTCTGGAAGGATGTGTAGAACAGGAGATCTGGGGTACTCCGTGGAAAGGTACCCGGGAAGGGCAGTAGTCCAAGGTTTCCCAAACGGTAAGCGAAGGCAGTCCAAAAAGGCAGGCAGGGATCCGGTACACGGTAAGCAAATAGACAGGTATCCAAGACGGCAAGAAGAGGCAGTCCAGAGAACAGGCAAGGATCCGGTACCCTGTAGAGCAAGGGCAGAGGTACACAGAAAACAGGAGAGTCTGGCGGGAGAAGAAACCCCGAGAGGAAGAGTATGAGAAAAACAAGGAAACAGTAGAGGGAAGAAAGGAAAGTGTAGAACGGAGAAGGGAAGAAGGGAGGTAAGAGGCTGGAAGGAGAAGGTGGGTACGAGAAAAGATACGGGGAAGGAGAAAAAGAAAAGACCGGTTCAGTGGGGAACCAGACGGGAGGAGAGGCGCCAGGAAAAGGCGCGAGATTCCTCTCAGAGGAAAGTGCTGGAGGCACGGAAAAAAGGGAGGCGAACGGGAACAGCAAGCAAGGCGCTGAAGGTCCGAAACCCGGAAGCGTTGCGACGCATCCCCGACCCGGAAGGAGCTGGTAAAGACTCCGAGTCGGGGAGCGTCACAACCAATGGAATCAGGGCAGAAGAGAGAAAACCCAGGAAAAGGGGGCGTGGCTAAGCGGAGGCTGAACGGAACGAAACTAGCGTCCGCGCCGCCATCGGCTCCGCAAACGCCAGGTACTACATGGTGTGACACCCAACAACTGCATTCATACTGTGCGTGCCCTTGTTTTGTCCAAGTTAGATTATTGCAATTCCCTTCTTCTAGGCACTTGAGGAAATAACCTACCAAAACTGCAAACTATACAGAACAATGCACTCAGCCTCAAGAAACGTGACCCATCACTGATGCAAAAGATGCTCATTGGCTTCCTGTCAGGGAAAGGATACATTCTAAAACGGATCCATCACCCATACAGGTCTCACCTGTGCCACCCCAAACTATTTGGTCAGAGACTGTCCAGCGCCTCCTCCAATAGACCTACATACCTTGCCTTTTGCAACAGACTCTTCACTCCAAGATACAAAAGAGCCAAAACCGGGGGCACCAACTTCCTGGTTGCCACCCCTATGCTCTGGAATTTCCTCCATCGTAGACTGAGAGCCAAATCTTCTTTCAAGCAGTTCCGGAAACAGCTAAAACCCTATCTGTTTACTTACCTTCCCCGGTCAATCGTCATTCTCCCCTTTACCTGTCCTTTGCCCTTGTACTTTTCTGCCTTTAACTACCGCCTAGACACCCTCGGGCACAGTGCTCTCCTACAAATGTCAAATAAATAATAAATAAAATAAAATACCCGTCCTATTACTGCCAATACCAAAGCAGTTGAAAGAATTATTCTAAGAGGTCAATAATATTGGCCTTGCCTGAATAATCTGCAATTAAGAATAGAAGACAAAAGGACAATATCCTGGAGGGTATGAGTATTACGCAAAGAAGTGGTGGGTTAGGTAGGGGAGAGGGAGCTCCCTTTTTGCCAATTACATGAAGTTTGAGCTGAGCTTTGAAGCAATCCACAGACAAGCTTGTTTGAGTTGTGATGGGTAGCGGGTTCCACTAGAGCAGCACAGAAAGAGTGCAAGCGACAAGAGGCTTAGGGGAGTGGGAGAGTGGGAATGTGAAGCTGAGTGCACAGGAGTGGAGGGAATGAAATGGGACATAGACAGAGGTTCAGCTAGTCATGTTAGGAGGAACAATACCATGAATAGCATTGCAGAATATGAGCCGAGTCTTGAAAAGAGCGGTTGAGCATGGAGAGCCAAATAGCAAGACGTCGATAGTGAAAGGTGGGGGAGAATAGAAGGTTGTAGAAAGTGATGGTAGGGAGGTTGAGGGCTGTTTAGAGGGAAATAGCACAGCAAAACCAGTATCGGCTCACATTTCATTGAATTTGTGCCCTTGCAGCTTTCCAATGAGGGAGGGGAAGATTATTTATATACTTGTCAAGTTGGATTAATTCATGATTTGTGTATTTTTAAGTCATGTTTATAAAACATAGTATTATGTAACAATTGGAAGCAAACATTAACACAAATGCAACAGAGCTCACAAGATAGGAGACCAGGTGGCTAAATTCCATACTGCGCTGTAATGCCTTCCTTGCTTCACCACTTATCTAAATTGTTTGTGAGAGAGTCCCAGTTAGGTTAACTCGCTGCAATTTAGATCACAAAATTGAGAGTCCCTAAAAGTGATTTAAACTACAAGAGCCTCATTACAATTACGAGCCTCATTACAATTACAGAGGTGCACCAGTAATTCCGTTAACGTCACATTACTGCACTGCCATACTACAAGTTGCTGGTAAAGTGGTGGATTTAACTCCAGAAAAAATCTGGATGTAAAACCTTCATTTTACTGCCAAAAATAAGCAAAATTACTGCCGACAAAATTACCGCTGGCAGTACTTCCACCATAGTCTTATGGAGTCCGGAAAATGCGGCTTAACACTGCGCTACCACCACTTTAATTCTGCTGTAAATCCATGGGCCCAAATGCCAGTAACAGTAACTGAGCTTGGCAGATTAACTGCCAAACTTGTAACGAGGCCCATAGTGCGCTATTCAAGAAAGCCCCAATCATGGTGAACTTACAGGGTTGTTCCATATGTAAAAATACAAGGATATAGTTATTGGAGTCTTGGCACACTCAAGGTAACTTCTTGTAATGTAATCAGTGCTTTAAGTGGCCTGCAAACTCGAGCCGGGGCTCATAGAGGCGGGGGGTGGTCTGACAGGGGTTAAGTGCCACAATTAAATACAAGCAACACTTAACTGGCCTGAATGCTGCCTGTTAGGCCACGCCCAAGAGCCCCAGCTCGATTTTGCAAAAGGGCTTGTTGTGGTCTAACTGCCAACATACATGTTAGGTAAGTGTTGGCTTGGCTTATAATTTCAGCGCTAAACCCCTGCCAGGCACCCATTTCACTAGAAATGCATATATCGTCACCTTCTCACCTGGGGTGCGAGGATGATGATCCCTGCATCTCTACTGAAAAGGGTGTCTGGTAGGCGGGTCGAAGACACAATGAAAAGGCGAGGCTTTTTTTTAAAGGCTGAAGCACTCCCGCAAGAGCCTCATTCAAGCTTTACAAAAATAAGCCTCGCCTAAAAAGGCTTTTTTTCTAAAGCATAAAGCCCTCGGGTACACGCAGAAAAAAAGCATTGACATCTAGTAGCTTGGTGGGCTTGGGTTAGCAGGGGACTTTATAGAGGCCTGGCAGGGCCCTGTCTCAGACACACTTTTTGGAGCCTGATGTGGCTCGGCCCCAGCCCACTTAAAGCCCCAAATGTAACGTTCTCATGATGCCCCTGTGTACCAAATTAGTGGGCACTAGTAATATTAAGCACAGACCATTACAGAAATGCTAATTGGTGTTACTAAAAATACAACTTTCACATGCAACAGAGGCCGCTTCTCAAAATCTCATGAAAAAGCAGCTTAAATACCGGCAAAGAACAATAAAGGAATGACGATTCCTTTAATAAGAATGAACATGCAGTGGAAAACACCATCAACATATCTTCTTCCTGACTGGAATGCTGCAGCTTAAATGGTATCTGGTCTGTCCATCGAAAGCCATACCATCAAAAATTTTAATTGAATTGTCTTTCCATCGAAAAGCATTCATTTAATAATTTCCGATGGTTTATTTCGATGGATAGGGTTAGTGTTAGGGGTGGGGCTAGGGTTAGATTATGGGTTAGGTTAGGGTTGGGGCAAGGGTTAGATTTAGGGTTAGATTAAGGGTTATATTAGGGTTAGTATTTGGGCCACATTAAGGGTTAGATTAGGTTTAGGGGTTAGGGTTGGGGCTAGGGTTAAGGGGGGTGGCTGTGGGTGAACCCCCCAACCCCAATATATAAAAATAAAAAATAAACATTACAACGAGCTGGCCAGTGCCGAAATTTCTGCACTGGGCAGCTCCATGTAACGTTTTAATCTAGAAAATAAAAGCATTGAAATGCTATCTTTTACATTCAAAAGTACATATCCATTCGATGGAAAAGTTTCAATGGATATGTGCTTTTAATGTAAAACTTAGAATTTCAATGCTTTTATTTTCGATGCATTTGCATTTCGATGCATAGTTTTCGATGCAATTAGTATAAATCGCTTAAATGAGTTCCAGCAAAATAGAAACAATGCTTTTGTTTCCATGTAAAAAGCGTTTCTCATTTTACTGCCTGCAGAAACGCATGTAAATTAATGGACAACAGGAACAAATAAATAAATCTCTGCTAATTTCCTTGGAAACAAAGCTGGCCATTGGGCCCACTCTCGCCGGATCGGGATCCGGCTTGCATGTGCCTCAGCCCTGGCAAACAACCCACCAAATGCCCCTTGAGAGATTTTTCAGTGTGTCACCGACCCCTATGGGGAGGGCGCACCGAAATAACTTTTCTCAAAGTCCCTCCGTTCAGTAATTGACTGTGAATTAGTGAAGAGAGGGACAGGAAGAAAAGGTTTGCACTTAATAAAGAATTACCCAGAGCCTGGCCACACACAATACAAGAACAGCAGGGAGCTCAGTTCACAGGAACAAACACACACACACACCCCAACTGAGGCCCCTGCTGTTCTTGTATTGTGTGTGGGCTGGTGCGTTGCTCTTCACCAAAAGCAAATAATGGGCGCTTTGACTCCAGCCCAGGTGACTATCATGCAAACTTAAGTATCAGTCCAATACTTAAGTTTGCATGACAGTGAGCTGGAGGTAAAGCACCCTTTGACCCAGGCCCCGGGCTGCATGAAATGCGGGACGATAGAGGGTCTGGGAGTTTAGGCGCGGGGTGGGGGGAAAACGGCGCGAAAGCGTAGGGAGGGGCGTCCGAATGGTGCCACAAGAAACAAAGGCCCAGGAAGGGCAGGAAACAGCACCTGGCAAGGTGTGAAATATAACAAGAGGTCAGGGGGTAACCCGGCCGCCCCCAGGAAGGAACAAAAGGCCGGGGGGTATAAGTAAGCCTGGGAAAAGGAGAGGCGGCACAAACCAGGTAAGAGCCCACCTCTCTCGGGTAGGCTCTTGGAACCTGGAGAAGGGAAAGGAAAAACGTCTGCTCTTGCGGGCTCACGCGCTTTCAATCCCTTTCAATAAGCGGAGCTCTTGCAGGTTCACGCACTTTATACAGCGTTCGTCACTTGAGACTACCGCGGCAACCGAGACGGCACCGGAGCGAGCGAGAGGGATAGTCGTTGCAGTTGCCAAACGGAAGCGTGACCCGACAGAATTCAGACAAGAAGGATGGCGGATGGGAGAGCAAAGAGGGCCCGAGAATTCTCAGAATGGGCAAGAAAAGCGGAGAAGGAGTATGGAGCCCAATGGGTGCTGGAAGTAATGCAGAAAGAAGAAAGGGCGAAGGCAACATCCCCCCTACTGTTCATCGAACACAGCAGCAGCGAAGGCGAGGAAGAAGTGCCACAAGGACAGAAGAGGGGGAGAGCAGAATCAGGAAGAACAGAGGAGGAGACGGAGACGATGATCAAGAGAAAGAGGAAAGATAAAAAGAAAGGTACTGTGAATAATAATGTTGGGAATAAAATAGTAAAGATGTTAAAAAATTGCGTCACGGTTTCGGGTAAGTCGCCCAGAACCAACGACAGGAAGAGCAGACGGGGGAAGAAAAACAGGGAAGAATGATTGGGAAATTCTTCAGAGGAATCCAGCAGTGAGGATGAAGAAAGGGATCATCTAAAGGATTGGGTAAAGTGGAAAGGAGTGGTGAGCAAGGAAAAGCGGAGTGTGGTAGGGGGGGCAGGGATAGAACCCAGAGAGGCCCCGGTCCCTACCCCACAGGGGGCACCAGCTGAGCCCAAGGAAGTTCTGGTCCCGACGCCGCAAGGGACACCAGTAGTCCCAGTGCCCCAAGGAGCGCCAATTGTAGCGAAGCTGCAAAGCGCGACGGTAGGTCCAAACATAGGGGCAGGGGCAACAACAACGGCGGCAGCGGTAGAGAATGAGGCACCACTCATGACGAAATATGGCAGGCCAACCATGGGTAAAGACGCACAGGGCAGGTCAATGAAAGCGATGGCCTGGTACATAAATGACAAAGTAAAGGAAAAAATGTGGAGAAAGGAGTTGATCGATATATTTACATTATTAGATTGCCAAAAAAGTGGGATGAATGTAGCAGTCGAAGACATGAAAGAGGATGAAAAAAGTTTACTCAAAAAGGGGCCAGTAGTTAGGAACTTCGATAATTGGATGTCGGCCTTTACCATAATGTCGACAATCATATTACAGAAATTCCCGGAGGACAGGGTAGCGTTAGTTGCTTATCAACAGAGGGTGCTGAAGGTCCAAGCAGCGTTTGGTGGGGACGCATGGCTGGAGTACGACCATGAGTTCAGAAAGGAGATGGACTGCTTCCCGGACATGGGCTGGGACGAAGAAAACTTTAACCTCTACATTTTTAATGTGCTGAAAGAAAAATGGGATTCCAAGGAGCAGAATACAGGTGGACAGCAGAGAAGGCAGTACTGGCAGAGCGATTACAAGACAGATTATAGATCTAGTAACAGAAGATACGACTCCAGTTACGACAGATATAGGGAACAGAGTTTTCGGAGCGGAAATTACAGGCCACAGAGAGTATGGCAGAGCAGCTGCCCCCAACAACACAAGGTTGGGGCAGTGGGAGCCCGGGTACGGCTCGAACAGAACCAGAGCAATGCAGGAGCTTTGAAAAAGGGGTACCATGCAGCTGGGGTTGGAAGTGCAAATTCAGCCACAAATGCGAGAGATGCAAAGGCGACCACAGCAGCTCCAAGTGCACAAGGGCCGCAGCTCCCAGCGGCAGAAGAGACGAGGCACGGAAATAAGAACTGGGGCAGGAAAGGGGCTACGCCGGTAAAGATCGAGAGAATGGAAAGGTGGCTCCGAGATTACCCGATCAAGAAGCGGCAGAGCAGATTAGGCGAGGCTTTAGGGAGGGGTTTAACATCCCGTTCACCGGCCAAGGAGCGCAAGACATTCCCAGGAATCTGAAATCAGCAATCGAAAACAGAGAGATAGTGACCAAGAAGATCAGGAAGGAAGTAGAACTAGGGAGGGTGGAGGGCCCACTCATGGCCCTACCCTTTGAAGAATTCTTGTGCTCTCTGCTAGGGCTGGTGCCGAAGAAAGAGAAAGGGGAATACAGGTTGATACACCACCTATCCTACCCCCCGGGGGCCTCGGTGAACGACGGCATCGCTCAGAGCGAAGCAACAGTAACATATTCAGATTTCGAAGAGGCAGTGGAATTGGTCAGAAAAGCAGGGGAAGGGGCATGGATGGCGAAAGCAGACATTAAATCGGCATTTCGCCTTTTGCCAGTCAACAGCGGATCACAAAAATGGCTATTTATGCATTGGGAGGGGGAATACTTCATCGACAAGTGCCTCCCAATGGGGTGTGCCATCTCATGCGCATATTTCGAGAGGGTGAGTTCATTTTTACAATGGGCAGTGGCACAGGAGATGAAGGAGTCCATGATGGTGCATTACCTAGATGACTTTTTATTTGTCGGCCCCAAAGGGGCAGACATGTGCAAGGCAACACTGGACAAATTCGTAGAAATAACGAGTGAGTGGGGCATTCCTCTGGCAGATGAGAAAACGACGGGACCAACACAGGTGATCCAATTTCTAGCTATAGAAATCGACTCGAACAAGGGGAGGTGTCGGATCCCAGAGGACAAAGTGACGGAGCTACTCAAGACAATACAGGAGCTACAAGGAAGAAACAAGGCAACCGTGAAGGAATTGCAAGCACTGACAGTGAAACTGAACTTCGCAGGAAGGGACATACCGCAGGGAAAGGTGTTCCAGAGAAGGATCGAGCTGAAGACAAGAGGTGCTACCAAAGGGCACCACAGGGTCAGGCTAGGAGGGGGAATCAGGAGAGACTTGGAAGTCTGGGCCGATTTTTTGGAAAACTTCAGGGGTACAGTGATATGGCGCTCGCCAGTGAACGAGGAAGGTAGAAGAGTGTTATTCACTGACGCAGCCGGTGGTTTTGGTTTTGGAGCAATACTGGGGAGAAAATGGTGTGCAGATGAGTGGCCTGAATCATGGCAAGTGGCGGAATGGACAAAGAACATAATGCTACTAGAGCTCTTCCCGAAATGGGTCGCGTTATGCGCATGGGGGAAGGAGCTAGGCAATAAGGAGTTGGCGGTATGGTCGGACAACATGGGAGTAGTGCATGTGTTAAACAAGGGAAGTGCATCATGCAGTATAGTGTTGGAATTGGTGAGGGCAATCACACTGGAAAGCCTAAAATTAAATACATGCATAAAAGCGAGGCATATCGCAGGGGAAGAAAATGTGGTGGCTGATGCAATCTCTCGTTTTCAGTGGAAGAGATTCAGGGAGCAGAGACCGGACGCCGACAGGGAAAAAACGCCCACGCCACGAAAAGGCATGGGTCCCATTGAAGGCACTAGAAAGGAAAGCACGGTTGGCCTCAAGGTCGACTCAAAAGTGGTGGAAGAAGAGCGGAAAAAGGAAAGGGTCATCGACAAGCTGACCAGGAATGCCCTGACATACAAGACGGGTAAGCAGTATGCAAAGAGTGTAAAAGATGTGTTGTTGGAAACAGGTGTTAAAGTGGTGGAAAAAATATCGACGGAAAAAATCTGTGAATTTCTGGAAGGGGCATTTGCCAAAGGTAAAAAGAAAAGCTGGGCAGCAGCGCACCTAGCGGCGGTGGCATATACCGCAAAAGTGGCGGGCATACCGGACCCGACTGACAGCGATAAGATAAAATACGCGATGAGGGGATGGGCGAAGCTAGAGGGGAAGAAGCCAGATAGCAGGAGGCCAGTCAATTTTGGGAAGTTGATAATTTTACTGAAAGTGCTACCAAATACATGCAGCAGCACATACGAAACTGCGCTGTTCAGGGCAGCATTTGCGCTAGCATATTAT